>NC_056477.1:2135185-2472685 GCF_008729295.1 Plectropomus leopardus | reverse complement strand
GTTTGAGGGACCCAACCACCTCTGACCAAGCATGTTCTAATCTGACGCTGTCCGGCTGCGTTCTGGTAGGATGCAGATGGTGGCTTTTGGCATAATGCTTGTACACCGAAAGCGCTGACAGAGCAACGGCATTTGACAAGTTCAGAATGAGAACGGGCTGTAACAACACTGCAAACGGTTCTGTCCAGCTGTGTTCATAGCTGACGCCGTGCAGCGGCGTATCATGCAGACGCGAAAAGTGGGTTTTGGCATCGAGATCTTACGCCAAAAGCACAGCAAAAGCAGCGACATTTGACGACTCCAGAATGAGAACAGGTTGGTCAGACCCATCCACATGCCCCACAGGGACCTTCCAGCTCCTTTTTTGCTGTTACTGGCAATATTTTTAACAGATACAGCCTGCTGGCGAATCATACCTCTGCAAAAGTTGCCTTTTTATGTAGTGTCTGGTGATGAAATCACTGACCAAGTGAGAGTATTTGACGACTTGGCAGTAAAATCAGGCTGCCTCTTGTTCTCTTCCTTGTGTCCTCCTTTTTTTTTTTCCATGACCCCTCTTACTAGTTCCTCTTTGCGTCCTTGTCTAATCTCAGATCTCCCCTCGTTTCCTCAGATAAACAGTTACACTCCCCCTCATGTGTGTTCATGTATGTTTATTTGTATGCATGACAAAAGGAGTATCCTGCTTCTGTCTATCAACTTCAGTGAGTGTTAATCTCCCGCAATCACCAACGGACACACACACACACACACACACACACACAAACACACTGTACACACACACACACACGCAGGCTTACTGACTTCCTGTCACAATTCCACTAGTGGTGGAAAAGGCCAGCCTCGTGACCCAGCGCTTGAAGGGATAAATTCTACTCATCACTCTCTCCAAAGCATGTTCGCGTACACACACACACACATACACACACACAATCTCCAACAATCTCCAGGTTAATCAAGTCATTTATAAAAGAAAAAGAAAAGTTCTTGAAATTTAGCAAAAAAATAAATATATAATGAAACTGACTTCCTGTCAATATAATGAAATAAAATATAAATAGGAAAAAAAAATTATTTCATTGAAAACAAAAAAAAATATATATAATGAAATAATAAAAATAGGTAAAATATTATTATCAATAATAATAATAATAATAATAATAATAATAATAATAATAATAAATAATAATACACATACAACAGTTTTTTCTCAAATGAACAAGAAAGCAATTTGCTCGGGTTTCTAAGATTTAAATGATGCTGAACACAGCACAAGAACACTGATGTCTTTCCACGTTTCAAAGGGTTAATGTTCTCGCTGCACTGACATTTATTTAGGCTGAGTGAAAAAAAAGCTGTTACAGACTAAAATGACTTGATAAAAAGATGATTTTTTTGGTGCGGCTGCCGTCTTTCCCACACATTACTATTTTTATTCCCCTCTCACGTCTGTATGTTGTTTTTCATTTCTCACTTTCCCCCTTTCTACTTTGTATTCCTCCCTCAACTCCACAAAGTGTTACATTCTGACTTTCCTTTCTTGCACGCTTTCTTCCAGCCCTTCGCCTACAGTTTTTCCTCCCCAACACCGTCTGACTAAAATGTGCTGATTATTTGCATTACCTTTCCATATCTGATTCAGTGTACGGTTGGATTTTCTTCTTCTTTGGTATAAAGGACAACCCCCCCCCCCCCCCCCACTATCTTATATTCCCACACACTAATACTGCCTCTTTGTGCAAAGGACAGTAGGCCAGGTGAGAGCTGCAGAATACAGAGGAGAGAAGGTGAGATTAGAGGTCAGAAAACAGACACTGCCTACCAAGACCGTTTATTGCATTCTTCATGCTGGGGCCAGCCAGCAGGGAGCGAGCCACTTACAGTCATTTTGCCTTTTTTTTTTTTTTTTTTTTTTTAGCCAAGCAGCAAAGTGAGGAATTTAGTCTTTGACCCCAGCTGCTGGAGCAGATTCATCTCTGGTTGTGTTGACCAAGTAGCATCATTCCCATTGCAATAACAGCAGCTGCACAACAGCTTTTTTATTTCATTCTTTGCCTGGGGTATTTTAAATGTGAATTAATTACTCAATCCCATGCACATGTACAGGCAGCCTGTAGCTCTGCAGGTAATTGCTTTTCTTTACAGTATTGTTGTATTGTAACATGTGAGGCAATCATTTTGGAAGAAAAGATCTTAGCAATCTCAATGCAGCATTTTTTCCCCCTTTTTCCCTCTCTGACTCCTCAACAATCCCAGTTTATGTGGAGCTGCAATTTGTATGCGATCAGCGTGCATGACAGCAGTTGTTTTTCTTTGCTTGTGTTGGGCTTTCTAGCAGAGATGCAACGATTACTGCTCACACTCACGTAAACAGCGATGTCAGTGACAAACTACTGACATCATGACTATTATGAACATGGTGGAGGCTTTCTACACCACCATGTATGCAAAGGGTGATGCAACCAACCTGTTGCATTTTAAATGGCAGTAATAATGTACATGCACATCCCTGTATGTAAAAGAAAATGTTCTCTCTTTTATTTACAGAGCCTGACGTCAACGTTAGCCTGATGAAATCCATACAATTATTTTCTAAAACTTGAACTATCAAAGGCTTAAAACACTTTAAACAAGTAGTGTATAGTTTTCCACATGATAAAGTCTACAGAGTGTCCCTTTAAATAACTAAAAATACAGCTAAGTTCTATAGAAGGACTATACTGTAGATATTTTGTGCCCCGTGGCCTCAGTGAGCTGCTGATAAGCCACCTCAGTATGTAGAGACCAGCATTGTCCTGAAATGGCATTTGAGGTCGTTGTCGAGGGGCGGTTTGGATGAGATGTGAGTATTTAGCTTTCATGGCCACTCGGTACAGAAAGAGAAGAGAGTGTGAATAGTTGAAGGCAGGACAAGGACAAGCGCTGATTGAAGACCAGCCAGAGACCAGTGACAGCCTGCAACACACATTTTACAGGTTTTGACACAGTCAGCCATGAGAAGCTGCATCTAAACTCTAAGTTACCACTGCAATATGAAAATATATTTTTCATGAATATAAATTTAAAAAAAAGATGGTTCATTATTTGCCTTAGGGAAAAAGAAATCAATTTCTTATTGATTTAGATTTTCCAAAATTAGTTTTTAAAATATAATAAGGTCCTAAAGTTTTGTTTTCGCTTTAAATGAATCCACAATTCATTGGTGAAATCGTGGACTATCACAGCCCAGAAATCCTGTGGCTCAAGGGGCTCGCCTTTCCATTATCGCTACCATAACATGCCTACGTGGCCTTGGATTGGAAATAATGAAGGGTAGTGCGGCGGCTGCAACAGAAAAACCAGCTAATGTTTTGAACACCATCTTCATGCTTCTTGGAATGTTATCACGAGACGAGAAGTTGCATAACATCACTCAGTGGAAACTCAGTCATCTTGCAATTGTGTTTTATCAACATTTTAAAATGATCACTTAAGTTTAGCGCAAATCTATAACAGAGACCCGCCTTCTGATTCCGACACTTGGTGTAAACTTTAGAGTTTAGTGGTTCAAAAACGGCTTTCAATTTACTTTGGGTATGCCGTGCATGGGTGCTTTTTATAAGAATGGTTTGGACGTCTTATCAGGAACAAACCCTGAACAAACTGGAGGGACCACATATCCCACCTGGCCTGTGAGTGCCTCAGGATCCCCCAGGAGGAGCTGGGGGAGAAAAACATCAGGACTACACTGCTCACCATGCGGCCCCCCTGGCCCAGATAAGGCGTGGAGAGTGATGTATGGAGGACGGACTACTTACAGGTCAGTGTGAAAAAAGTGTTCAAAACATGCATTTTTGAAGGTGCTTTCAAGCCTCTCGACTAAAAAAAGTAAAACTTAATCTGAGTATTATGCTCATTCTTTCCATTTTACTCAGCTGTCCCCTACCTGAAGAGACTCCTGCAGAGGCCGCACTGTCTGCTCAGGTTAGGTCATCCTCAGTGTGATACTGCAGCTAATTTGTCATCGAAAACTCAAGCTGACAGGGTTTTATAATGCACTGTTGCATGTGGAGAAGGAGAGATGGAGTCATGTGCTCTGCTTTGCAACTGTGAGTAACTCATTGTGAAGTTGTGACCCTCTTGCTTCCTTACTGTTCCTTGCGTCTGCATGTAATTATAGTCCATGTTTTATAGATGTCAAGGCTCTTTGTAATTAGAGACACTACATTATGGATGCTGCGTGTTGGTATAAGCATGTGCAAGGAAAAAAAAAGTGATGCGAGCTATGCACTTTTGTTTTTGGGACAAAATGGAGGATGTACCCGCAAAGCAAGGCGGCTTGCTCTAGTTAGGCCTGCAGCTCTGCATTATTGAGTGTGGTCCTCAGCAGGGGGTACAACACACACCCTCAAACACAGTCGGAGAGATTTGGAGCGAGGGCAGCCAGGGGTGCACTGTCTGGTGTAAAGCTGCTGCTGCTTAATAAATTAGTCTGACATCAGTGGAAACAGGGAGTGAAAGGAGAAGAAATGAGTAGCACAGAGAGACTAAAATATTTGGCAGGACGACTTAGAGAATTTCATGCCTATCATTGAAAGGAATACCACTGTATTTATCTGTTTATCTGCCTGTGTCTCACCATCACATCATCAGCTTCTTCTCTTTCTCAATAATTATTGCTGACATTCCCTTTGAGTGCTGCTCAGCAGCCACGAGAGGAAAATTGCAGATCCGCTGCAGAATGAGGCGACTTCCTGCTGAATTGGAGGTTGCATATAGGCCATGCATGCCTTGGGTGGGTAAAGTTTGGAGTGTTAAAATCGTATTTAACACTGTGCACTAGTCTTTTCACCTCCAGCGTCCCATTTAGTTGGGGGTCAGATTAAGTTTCCTAATCAAGTAGTTTTAATGCCGAAAATGTGCCTCCTTTACAGCATTAAGAACGTGTCAAAATGTGTTTCAGCTGTGTGTCACATAAGGCCAGTTTCCATAAACCCCCAAATAGTGCAAATAGATGTTGTGAATATAAAATACATCTTACAAAAAAAACTGCAATGGAAACACTTTTCACTTCGTTAGTTCACATGATGCCAGAGGGAACTGTCTCCCTCGGGCACGATGCAACCGGAGCTACAAGTGGTGTTACTGCATCACAAAGCACACAATTTAAAAAGTTGATCATCTGGAAGTTTTAAAATCCACAGTTCCTGTGTGAAACCGTGGACTATAACCTCCCAGAAATCCCTCATGTGTGGCCGCTACAGCCGTGGCTGAAATAGAAATAAACCTGCTCATGTTTTGAACATCCATCGCCATGCTTCTTTGAATGCACAAATCTGTGATGGAAACCTGCCTGTAGACAGTAAAGTTTGTGCTTTTAGTTGCTATCAAACAGGAGGGGCGCAACAAAGCATCAGCATTTGACGGCCTGGGAATGAACAGGTTGGATCGAAATATCTAGTAATGTTGTCCATGTTTGAACAAACAACAACAATGTAGCTGAATTTCTATCTAGATTAAAAGTCCAGTACATAAGACATAAAATGATCATAAATTGCTCTGGAGGAAAACACTTTGCAGATAATCAGCAGGATATGAGAATCTTTTCAGTCCCTCATCCATCTCTGCATGTCTTCTTTTCCACATCCGTTCAAGCTCCACACAACACAGTGCAACAGTTAATTACAAAGTTTCATTGCTTCTCATAGATTTTTGTAATCTTCTACCCTTCTAATTAGCCTTAAGTCCACAAATGTTCACGTGTGGTCAAAACAAACAAATGTAAAAAGCACCTTTAACTCTGATCGAGTTCACTTCCTGGGACTATTTGTTCAAAACAAGCCACGTTCTGACAGTTTGGTTAGCCAGGAGCGTGTTTCTACTACAACCCCTCCGGGATCGATAACAACTAAGAGTGTAGCATGGTCCAGATATATGTGCTGTTGCATTATTGCACAGAGATAACACCCGAATCAATCGTCAGCTGTTTGAAATGAGGCCAGTGGCACAAGTGAAGGGGAAAGCAGTTTGGATATTGACCAGGCAGCCGCTTGTTTAACACGGAGGCCTACGAAGACTAAAGGGAGAAGCCGATCTATCAACAGCATTAATAAATGAAACTGGTCTTCATAGCAAACGAGAAATCTTAGCCCCCCTCCTCACGCATTGATTTTTATTCCCCCCCTCACTGTAGAATAGCCAGCTAAGCTTTTTAAACACTCAGGTGTAATTGTTGCATTTAGGACAGAGCGATATCGATCAGCGTTACAGAGGCAAAAAGAGCCACTCTGTATTGCCCATAATGTCAGAAAGCTGGGACGCGTAATGAGGGCTATTTGGCCAACGTCTCGTCTGTGAAATGGTCGCAGTCATTTCTGTTTCCGAAAGGAGCCCATCTCTTTCTCTTTTGCTCTTTGATCCATTGAGCAGGTGCATTTAAACCGTGCTTTTTTCTATTTGGGTCAGAATGATTAGGATTGATGACATGCAAAATAGTGTGTGTGTGTGTGTGTGTGTGTGTGTGTGTGAATGATCGTACAGTGTGTGTTTGTGTCTGTTCATACACCTGAGTGTGAGAGTGCCAGATTTAGAACAAGTGGCACTGCAGAAGCTAAGAGAGATGCTATCAGCGGATGTAGGGTTGCATCGTGCTTCACTTGTGTCAATAATTTTGGCTCGGATAGGTGCTTGGGATATCTTTACCTGGCGAGGGGATTGAAAGCGGATTGATTTAAGGAGTGATAGAAGGAAATAAGGTCGAAGAAGAGACACAGAACAAATGGAGGAAGCAGGTAACCCACAAGTGGAAATTAATTGGAAAGAGGAGGGGGCGATGAAGGATGGGTAGAGGGCAGGAGGTTGTGGAAAAGGAAAAAAAGAGACAGAGGAAAACCAGACACTGAATCATGGATGGATTACTAAATGGTCCTTAAATAAAAAAAATGCCCCTGACAGAGACAGTTTGTAAATTAGGGTTTAGGGTTGTAGCAGTAAATAAAATGCTAAGCCCTTCTAAAAATGACCAAATGATTAATGCTTTTTTAAAAATTTTTTTACAGTCTCAGTACAAAAATCACAAACGTATCAGTCATACGGTTTTTGTTTGTGACGAGTCTAACCAGGACAAAAAACTTTATCTAGATACTTCCTGGATGATTAGAATACCTCACCTTGGGAGGCGTTTTGTAGCCCAGTCATGAAAACTAGAATTACACTCCTGTAGTTGACATGCAGATAACATCCCAGAGTTCTTAAAAAAAGTCCTTGCAGTGAAAAAGCACCAGCAGCTTCTCAAGAAAGTTCCACTATCCTCTGTTCCTCTGCTTATCATCGCTCTCTTGTTATCTATGAACATTGTAGTTATGGTGCGACAGACGCGACAGCAGCTCGACTGAACACAGACATGAACCCCAGCACAAACTGAGTGAATGTGGATGAGAGTTAAAAGGGGAAGGAAGTGAAAAAGACACAGTGAGGCAGCAGAGACACGCTGAGCAGTGAGTCTATTACACACCATGCTGCGGTCCAAATAAAAGCCTAATGGAACATCAGCGCACTTTGGCTGGAAAGGTCTGAGCAGATCTGACAGCATGGGAGAGCTGCACCTTGTTGGCAAACTCATGCACACTCCTCGCCATGACACACACATATTGTGCTGTATATTCACACACATACATGCATGGAGACACAGCTCGATGTAGTGAGTCCAGTCATTTTAATAAAGGCTACCTTCAATGGCGACCCAAAGGTTAAAGTCTCGTTCAGAACATGAATCAGAATCAGAATCGATTTTTTCCTCTGAATCTACAATGAAATGTAATTTTTCTTGGTGACATATTGGACACGTGCAACCTTTAATCCACATAACGGCCAGAAAAGGTTAGGACGGGGTTAATAGACTTGAGATGTAGCCAGAGGCCAGAAATAGCAGAGATGCAAAATGGTCATGAAAAAAATATGAAAATCAGATGTTGTACTCACATGGGGAGCAATGATAGATGTCTTCATATCAAACGACATTGTAGCAGATGGTGAAACATCTCACATATGTCTTGAATCATTACGTGTTGTAACTTTAATCTTCATGATCTTCTATATATAAGAGAATTGTTCGAATATGCAGTCCATTCTCATCCCAAAGCCATTAAATACAGCTGCTGCAGCCACCTTTCATATCTGCATGATATAAATACGCTGAAAACTGTAAGGTGAGAATGCAGCTGGACAGCACCAGTGGTGGTGTTAATATATGCCCGCTGGATGGTAACTGCCACGCGCACAAGATAAGCGCACTGATGGTGACACTTGGAGAATGCGGCCAGATGGAACCTGTGGTGTTCGCAGTACACACTGCTGGACAGTGTCAGGTTGAAATGCTTCTGGCTGCGACGTTATATAAAGAGCAAGAAGGTCCCTATAAAGCAGGTGGGAGGGGCGGAGGATGGTTGCAAAAAAACTCAGGACTTTCATGGGTGAGTCCGGTGTATAGCGTCCTGTCTGTCTCGGTGTATGTTGCCATGTGCCACATGCAGAGTAATCCCACTATGTGCTTTTATTGACATTATAATAGTAGCATCCAAAAAATGTCATTAGCAAATTCAGAAGGATTCATAGCTTAATATGTTGCCGCAAAAGCAATATGCGAAGCCCGCTGTCATTCCAAAGTTGTCAAATACTGAAGCTTTAACAGTGCTTTTGGCATAAAATCCAGTGGACTGATCCAACAAACCCCGGACTTTCATGCAGGAGTCCAGTGTATGCTTACTATCTGAATGCACTGGGTTTTTTTTCCTTAAACCTGGCCATCCATGCCAGCATGTGTGTTTGATGATGTCCTTGCATTGGTTGGTGCTGTCACTGCCTAAACATAACTACATTTGGTGTAATTGATGTAATTTTTAGAACATCACAGTGGTGGCATCCAGACACATCAAAAGCAGATGCAGGAGGATATTTAGAGTGTAAAATGTAAATGCAAAAGTCCACTGCAAAGCGGTAAAATGTGCAACGACATATGCAAAGTCGCTGAAGTTCAGTAACTCCCATAGAGCTAATTAGTCATAGTATCATCCTCATCATTAAGAGCGTTGGGTTGTGATAACCTTTATGGGCAGAGAGGGTTGTGTACTCTATATGTTTGTGTGTGTGTGTGTTTAATTGTGTCCACTGGGAGTCCCACTATGGCTCCACAACAGATCTGACCAATAACCAAGCTCCCACAAGCACCAGTGTCTAATGGTCTATAGGCCTTGAATGCCCACCTTCTAACACACACAGACACATCACTTCCTCTTGCTCTCCTGTCACGTACACACTCTCACCGATTCACATGTCTTTAGCGCCTGCCTTCCCCAAGCCTGTATTTTAGAGTTTATCCAGCCCAGCCTACCATATTTTATAAGCTCTTTTCAGTGCAACCTTCTGTACAGATACTCTGTCATTGCTTTTCACATTCACACCCAAAGCACACTTGAGCTCCATTGCAAGCTGCTTAGTTCAGAAAATGCAAAAAAAAAAAAGGGACACATTTATTGGAGGCAATGAAAGCAACATGGCACATCAAAATGAAACAACAAAGCGTCTATTCAGCGTGACAGCGAGCTCGTAGAGGCGCTGAACATTTCAGCACCAAGGACATTAAAATGCATTCCTTTTTTTACTGGAGGGACTGGGAGAGAAATGCACAGGCATTGGTCACTTGAAATCATGTGGTACATCTCTTTGTTGATTTGTTTTTTCTTTATATAAATAAAAAAATAAAATGTGAATGTGACTGCAGAAGAGAAAGAGGTAAAAATGTTGCATTGTACATTTCTGTTAACTAAAGATATGCCACCATTGTCACACAGCAGAAATGTTATGTTTTTTGGGGTTTTTTTGTAGGGGAAAAAAAGGGAAAAAACCCTGTGTGTTATTAAGAAAACATCATGTTTTGGCTTAAAACACCCAGTTTTGGTGGCACAATCACCACTTGAAGAGCAGTGATGTCTTACTAAAAAAAAAAAGTGTTTTTTGTGCTATTATGTCTGATAGAAAAACAGCCATGGGTTGTGAAACACACCCATTTTTGGAATTAACAAAGCATTTGGAGAGACCACAATGACTTAATCGGTTAAAATACTAAACAAAGCAGTTTTGTCTTACAAATCAGTGTTTCTCCAGTGCATGTTGAAGGTGGATGCTATTTGTGCATAGCACCTGTTAATGTATGCTCAATTTTTTTATCTAATAACTTAAGATTCATACATTCATGGGGTTTTACTGGGAGCTGAATTATCCACAGAAAAATGACTTAAAGTAGTCAAAACACTGAATGAAGCAGTTTCATGTTAAACAGTGTTTTTTTGCACATCATGAAGGGGCTTCTTACTATGGTGTTTAATGCAAAAATGCAAAAACACAAATGGCCTTTTCTGGCGCAAGTGTTTGGTTTGTCTGTTTTCTGGCTACTGTAGAAACATGACAGTGCAAAACTGACTTTGTAGATGAGGAATGGCTCCACATGTAGATATCAATGGCTCATTCGAAGAAAACAAAAGTACAATTCTCACTGTGAAGTTATTACGCTGTAAAGAAAACATACATATTATATTACATTTCATTTATGCCAACATACCCCTCTAAATCCTACACACTGGACCTTTAACAAAGCTGCATGTAACTCCATAACAAGTGCACATGTGGCCACACACACACTCCCATACACGAACACACACACACACACCTGTGACTATCAATTAGCCACACAGGCATACACACGTCATGTGGTATTTAAAAATAGAGGTGGCTGAATGATAAAACGTCAAAACACATCCTTCACTGCGGTTCTGAGACCGTAAAGGTAGCTCTGACCTCTCTTCTCCATCACTTCTCCATTTTAAAGCCGCTCTTCGCTCTCTCCTTCCCTCCCTCTATTGCTTCTTCTCTCCCTTCATCTCCCTGTGTGTATTTTTCCTCACCCCCTCCCTCCCCTCCCTCCCCTCATCCCATCCTCTGGGTGAGATGGAATTTCAAACAGGAGCGGTGATCTCTCTCAGTGACTGTTTGCTCCGTTTTCTAAGACAAAGAGGCCTTTATGTTAAGCGTTTACTCGGAGAAGGAATTTCACAGTGCCAGACTGTACATCCCAGGGCTTTGGTTGCCTTTTTCTGTGGCTGTAATTACTGCATGCTCTTTGACCACAACAACTACTGTACCCTATGCAGCTCTCCAGAGACTCCGTCAATCTCTTTAGTTACAGTCAACTGTTAGGAATGCAGCCATAAATCATCAGTCGCCTCAGTGCTACTTTGTCCACAACACAAACACAGGCTGCACAAAGATTCATGGGTTTGTGGAGTTTTCTTATGATTCTGGTTTAAATCATACAGAAATGAATAAAGAAATTCAATCTTCTGTATTGTCCCTTAAGCAATATTCATCGAAATACAGAGGACAACATTTTTGGAACAATTTACTTGTATAACTACAATAAACATCTGCATTATTATTAATCAAGGCGACATCTTAAAAGAACTCTAATTTGCAAAGACTCACAGTGCTTCATTGATTAATTTGTAATGCATTTCACTTTGTAAATACAAACTTGTGTGTGTACATTTTTATCAGTGTTGTATCACCGCTTAGTGTTGATATTTGATCAGTTATGCAGTCTTTGTTCTTTTCTTTTTCTTTTTATGAGCGACTATAGTTTTTTAGTAGGGGGTTTGCCATTTTGGCTTTTAATCTCTGTTACACAATGTTTAACCCTTTGAACTCTGTCGACATCACTTTTCTTGTACTGCGTTCTGACGCCTTTCACAAGTCATTTAACCCTTTGAAACCAGAGCAAATCATTTAACCCTTTGAAACCAGAGCAAATCATTTAACCCTTTGAAACCACAGCAAACTGAACTGATTTTTTTGTTTTTTCAAAAACACAAGGGGAAAAAAAAACAATGAACAACTTTACAACAACTTTGGATTATTAGAAAAATTTTACAAAGCAAGGGGAAAATATACAGAAAAAAGGGATATATTTATAATAATAACATATATATTAAAGAATATGTTACAGAAAAAAATGTAGGATTTCTTTTTTACCAATTTCAGGGATTTTGTTTGTCATATTATTTTTTGTTTTTGTATTTTAATTTAATTTCTAATTTATTTTAGTTTATTGCTTATTTTCAGGTAATTTTCTTGTACCTTTTATTATTTCCGTGCTAATGTTTGTGCATTGTCTTTTTAAGTTGCTTATGGCTTTCCCCCCATGTTTTAAAACATAATTAGTTAAACATTTTAACATTATATCTATACATGTGAATGTGCAAATAAAACTAAATTAAATTTAACCACTGACAGGAAAAACACTGCTGTCTTTTGAGAAATATACTGTACACGGTGTTATGTTACCAGTTTCTCCGTGTGGGAATCAAGAATGAACTATTTTTATTTTTCACACTTGTCATGTGGTTCCCAGTGGGATGCAGAGGAGACAGATGTTTATCCTCATTAAAAATGTCTCAGCCTCATGGGTGGAACAAATTTAGCCATGAGTCTATCATTCGGAACCGTTGTTTATTAATACAGTGTGAATACTTAAAGTTTAGCTGTCTTTGTTCCCCTGCAGTTGACATTTGTGTCTGCAAAGTTGGTTCAAATCCAAATGTCTTTGCTCTCGGTGTGTAGGTGGTGTGTTGCATATAAAATTATTGGCTGGATTTTTAACTGCTAGATTTTAAAAACAAAACAAAAAACAACTGAAATATTCATCACTGAATCAAGCTGGAATGGGAACAGTATTTAGTAAATGCAGCTAAATAAATCACTGCTAGCTGAGATTAGAGCCCATTTCCACTGATTGAGATCATGCTAATATTCTGATTGCACATCCATCGTAAACGGCTGGGGAAAATGCTAATGGTCTGTTAGCCTGCCCATTTAGATTAGCTGATAACAATGCTAAATCCAATGATAGCCAGACTGCTGCATGTGACTGCGGGAAACCACACTGCTAATATTATGTCTGTTTAATGTGACTGTCAGAAATGCTTCTAGCCTTAATAGAGTTTAATGTAGCATCCAGAAAAGGACAATCAGTGACTGATTGAAAATGTTTTTACATCAGTATGAATTCAGAAGATCTGAAAACTTGGATGTCATTGTTATTCAACATATTAGGTGTTGAATAGATTAGTTTTAGGTTTTACATTTTTACTGTGCTTTAAGGATATCAAATGACTGAATAATGACTATTTGAACAGAACTGAACAATTTAAGAACTGAGCTTGCTCAATACTTTATTTATTTATTTTTTTTATTTCAGTGGATCTGTTTGCTTGTTATTATTATTTCACATATTCAGCAGAATTAAGTACATGCTAATATATTCAGCAAATATGTAAGTTCAAACACCCAAATTTATAAGAATGTAATTGTAATTCTATTTTAATTCTATTTCATACATTTTGTTGTTTAGCACGGCATGGAAATGTGCAGATGTTTAAGCCACATGATTTCTTCAGTGTGCATTTTTATTTTTTTCACTTTTAATATGATAAATATGTATAATCTTGAAATAAATACTTCAATATTGATGTATATACCATTTGCTCAGTTAAACAGACGGTGTCTATAGGCCCTGTGTGGGTAGTCATTTTTTATTTTATTAGCACACAAGATTAGGTCAAAGCAAGTAGCAGGGGGCTGAAAATGGACCCTATGACATTGTCACCGGGTTCCATATTGAGCAAATGCCAAGTGTGAATGAGCCCAAAATAGGGCCCTGAGTTAATATGTGTGTTGACAAAGCACATAATTTAAATCTCTCTTAAAAAATATAACGAGTTGGCAACTAAAACAGTTCTTCCAAAATGAAATCGGTGGGGTTGATGTTATGGAGTATTAATTTCCTCAGACCTTTCCCTTTAGATTCTGCCAGCGGCCTAAAGGTAGTATTGAGCTGGTCGGCGAGGCCCCGCGGCCGTGTTTCAAATTTACTTCCAGTCCCTTGTTTCGTTTTGGATGAATTCCATCCAGTCCCATTTTCAGGTTCACCAAACAACCCCGACATGTTTTCTTAACGGTCCGACAGTTCTGCTTCCACCAGTTTTCTGGTACACTAAACAGGTTTTTTTTTTCTTATTTTCCTTCCTCATATGTTTCAGCCTCAATTGCTGCAGTTTCCCAAAAGCTAGATGGATGACTTGCCAAGAAAACATGCATGACATGTACAGTACTGTGGTCCAAGAGAGCCAAAATAGACCAGCAGCACCGTACTTGATGCTATGTGACATATTTCATTTTGCCATAGGCTTTCTGTGGAGAATAATTCTTTTTTATGGTCTGGCTGGGCTGTAGTTAACCCTTTGAAAATGCAGCAAATGGCTTGATTTCTCACAAGAACACATGAAGAAAGCAATGAACAACAAAAGAAGA
This sequence comes from Plectropomus leopardus, assembly GCF_008729295.1. Taxonomy (NCBI): domain Eukaryota; kingdom Metazoa; phylum Chordata; class Actinopteri; order Perciformes; family Serranidae; genus Plectropomus; species Plectropomus leopardus. Next base: position 2,458,288 of record NC_056477.1, on the reverse strand, counting down.
AATGGCCCCCAAAATGATCAGGAAATTAGTAAAGAATTACAAGAAAATTACCTGAAAATCAGAAAAAATTAATGTGCTTAAAAAATCTTTCAATAATTCTGTAATGTGTTCAAACTATTAATATAATTTCCCCTAGCTTTTTTCTTTTTACTCTTAATTTTCCCAGCTTTTTTTCTTTTTACAAATAACTTAATAAATCTGCGATTCATTTGAAAAAGGAAAAATTGCTAAAATGCTAAAATTATAATAATTCTGTATCATAATTATAAATATATAAATATGCAGTTATGAAAATTAGCCACAACTATAGCTTTCCCCAGCTTTTTTTCTTTCTTTTCTTTATAAATCCACTTATTTCTTACATTTCTTACAATGTTGCTCCTTGCCATTCATGGGTGCACAGTAATATTAGAACAATAACAATTTATTTGATCTTTTTTTCTTAATTAGCAGATTTATTGGTGCTCAAACAATCTGCCTACAGCCAGTTTTATAAGGTCAAACTCACAGGCAGCTACAGAGAAAAGATTACAGCCATAGCAGCAATAGTTCTAAGAGTATTTCGAGAAGTATTACAATGCAAAGTAGTACGCAACTTTACTCAGAACAAACTTTGACTGGCAGCAAAGTCAGTCCTCACACAGGTCTAATTACTGCCAGAGAGGGAGTAGGAGTGAAAGAGGAAAAAGTCTATCTACTACTACCTATTAAAGCAGGCCCTGTCATGATGACAAGCACCCGCACACAGCCGTGCACCCATGATATTTGATGATGAAATGGATGAGTCACACCACCTGATGGGGGTCTGGAGCCAACTACTGGCTGACGCTCCACTGGGAGGGCTGAATGGAGGATGGATGAGCGGAGCGGTTACCGTAAGCCAGCATCATGACACATTTCAGCAGCGTTGTTGACTGAGAAGCAGTCAAAGTTCACTCAGCGCAACTAATCGCACTTTAAAGTGATGACTGTGATCACGTGATTCAGTCAACGTGTAGGTCTGTTTTCCAGTAATACGATTTCAACAGTGCTGTGAGTTTGTGTTAGTTAAGTCAAGTCAAGTTAAGTCAGTTTTATTTATAAAGCCCATTATCACAAAACACGGTTTGCCTGAGAGGGCTTTACAGCAAACGACATCCCTCTGCCCTTTGACCCTTCACATCACCTAATGAACAACTCCTGTTAATCCTTTCAAACTTCAGCAAATTGACTTGATTCTTTCAAAATTACCATTAAAATAAGTAAGAAATTAGTATAAAGCACATGAAGATTACCTGAAAATTAGGTAAAGGTTAAAGAAAAAAGAAAGGGAAAAAAAGAACAAGGAAATGGCCAAAAGCGGCTTACACATTATAACAATTATGTGCCATAAATTTAAATGTGTTAACTATATTTAACTTTATTACGTGCCTTTTTATCTTAATGTTTTTTCTTAACAATTGTACATACTGTATCTACATATTGCATTATTTATATTATTATTATTTTAGGATGCCTTTTAACATCAGGCAAGGGAATACTGCTGAAAACTAGCTCCATTTGCGTTTACATTTGTTTAAATGTGGATTAATGTAAACTGTCCCATCCGAAATAAATAAACTACAAATTACAAATTAATGTGTTTATTCCCTTTTTTTTTTCCTTAGTAATTTTCCTTGTTTTTTCAAAATAGCTTTCTAAATCTACTAATTACACTTCTTATCAAGGTGCTTATTGCCTTTTTTCCCTGTGTTTTTGAAAGAAACTGCACCAATTTGCTTCAAAGGGTTCAAAAGTTTTAATATTTGTGAAAGGCCTCTGAAAGCAGCAGGATAAAAGTGATGTTGCTCCAGGTTTCAAAGGGTTAAATCCTCCCTTTCCACATTATTAATAATCTATCGTCACGTTAGATTTCATACTTGAGTGTAAGGAAAATGCAGGCACAGCTGTGGGTTTTATACCCACTAGGCTTGGCTAAAATATGCACTGCACATTTGGTGTGCCATAATTTCTGACTTCATTTTCTAAACGTCACCGTGACCTTCTCATCTCTTTCACGTCTTTCTGCTTCTTGTCATGTTTGAATGATACAGTGTGCATGCTGCTCAAGTACAAATTTATATGTTCTAAATGCCATTTTGTTTTTCTGTGCACTGTGGAAAATATGGAACATTTCCTACATGATTTTTTTGGAGGGGAGACAGAAATGTCAGCCGGCATGAGCAAAAAAAAAGTATATTTAAAGGTTCTTTATGCAACATTAATGCAGAAGTGAACAACTATTTGTTATGTAAAGATAGTGAGGAGTAATGGCATCCTGAGCTGATGGATGTAGCTACCAAAATGTCACCGACTGGTTTGCAGACTGCCATTCCAGCCTCGACCTTGTCCAAAGTGGATCTCTAGGCTGGAACAGCAAATTTGGGAAGAGCCTCGGAATCACAGACTATAGTGACACCTCGCAGACAGCCTGTCACTCAAAGCCACGCCGCCCTTTAAATATGTATGATTCAAAGCTCTGACTATATTAAAATCAGTCCCTCCAGGATTTCCCCATGCTGTGATTACAAAAATTCTCAAAAATTCAGCATAACCTTGCAATTTTGTCCAATCACCGCAATTTGACTGCAAATTAGACTTAATTCATTGTACAACCGCGCACAGCATATTGATACAGTCACCCCCTCTCTTTTTCTCTCTGTCTGTTTATCATTATTCAGCTGTGTCTGTGACAGAGTCAAACACTGTGACAGGATAACTGTTAGCAGCACAAAGCTAATTTCACCCAGTGTTTATTCACTAGCTTAAACGACAGTTAGTCATTACAGTTTTGGCGTGAGCAACATCGTTATGCAATCACATGAGCGCCCCTGCAGCTCTTTCCTGCAGCACAGAGCAGGTGACTTTTTAAATCTTTCGTGGTGAGGACACTTATCAGACTACTTAAACCACTGGACACAGATGACTGTACTGAGTAACTGTTGTAGCTTTTTAACTTTGAAAACTTTAAAGGCGCCAAGTAGCTTAGTTGATAGAGCGGGCGCCCCATGTACAGAGACTATGTCCTCGACGCAGCAGCCACAGGTTTGATTCTGACCTCGGGCATTTGCTGCATATCATCCCTTCTCTCACCCCCATCAAGCTTGAGCTGTTAATAAATAAAGGCAAAAAAAAAAGCACATGGTGGTCTTACTCTTTTCTGTGTCTGCCTCATCTATAATGTAGCCTACTCTTCCTGTCAGTCAGTTGCATCACAATTGATTTAGAAAGCTACCAAGAAATCAGGCATCTCAGACCACAACGATCACAAAAATAGCCTGTAAAAAGGGACTGAACGAGAAAATTAGCTAAAAAGACCAAAACCATCAGACATTTTAACTTGGGATTACGAGTGGATTTACTCACATCTGGAGCCAGCCTCAAGAGGCCACCTGTGCAAGTGTGTATTTTGTATACTTTCATGTTAGCGTCATAGTTCAGCCTTGGAGGTTGCCACTTGATGTGCCCGTAACAGACTAACTCAATGTCACATGAGCACATGTCCTGTGCTCATGCAGTGGATACAGCTGATTTTGGGACTGTGTTATCGTACCTAATTTACAGTTCCCCTCTGCTTGACGCTGCTGTTTAGCGCTCTTTATGGAGTTGCTACTCACCATCTCAGCCACCTCCACTTCGAGAACTGTGTGCACTCACTTCATGCACTGTGGGTTCTGCACAGAGCCCCTTTAGAAAGCACTGTTAGGCATGACTCAATTCCTCCAGTGTAGACAGCACTCACATACACACTGTCTGCTTAAGTCTGAGAGATTAGATAAGACGGTATCTTGCGCAGTAGTAGGCAGGTGTGTGTGCATGCTTGGATCTTCTTTGTGTGCTTTTGTCTGTGAAACATTGTCCTCGAGACACTTTGCATTAGCACGGGGCCTAAATGCCATATTAATGCTGATGCTTCAATGAGTGTAATGGTGCTGTGCGGTTTAAATGAGGGAATATCAGATTTGGATGTGCTCCAACAGCCTGCACAGGATCTGAGAGCAGCTGAAACTGTTTTAAAACCTATACCCTTTTCACCCTGGCTTTTGCTAGAAGGTTTTACAGCTTCATGGTTGGTTTGATATTTTTGTTTTAGCTTCTGTTTTTAACTGTGTACTGGTGTGCCATTGGTTTACCATTTTTCTTTGTGTTATTAGCTTTTTCAGTGGCCTGTAGAGCATTTTGAACTGCAGTAACCATTTTGAAAGCTGCTTTAAGAGACAAAGAGACATGGAGATACATAAATACTGACATCGCGTGTAGGTAAATCCCTCAGTGCTTCATGAAGAAAAAATATGTTCCATTGTTCACATGCTCATAACTGCAGGACCCAAACTATTATCGACATAAAAGTGCCATTAGATGTAAACCAGAAAATGCAGCCTTATCTCGAGAAAATGCATTCATTCTGGATGCGGTCACAGTTTTTCCATCAGTTCTCCTTGAGTGCGCAGCTAAATTTGCTGCAGCAGGTTTAGGCTGAGGTCTCCACATCAGCTCTGGTTTCTACACAACCGTCTTCCTTCTCATGGTGCTTTCACATGCAGTGTTAAATGTCATGGACCAGCTGTTTGATGTGTGCAAAGCTAAATGTCATTATCAGATCATCTGCACTTCTTTTATTTATTTATTATTCAACGCTAACTTTATTGCTTTATTGATTTATTGCAAATATCGATCAAGTTCATTACTGTGCCCAGTTGCTATGTGTGCTTCAGACTTGATCAATTGCTCTCCATCTCTCTACTCCCCACCATGCTGAACTAGTGAAGGGTAAGAGCATCTCACATCTTATCTGGGTTTAACTTATTTTACTAAAAATAAAATACACCTAAAAATAACTCTTCAAAAGTTGAGCGGAACATCTAGAAGTTTTATCTTTAAGTAAGAGAGAGTCTACAGGAATTATTTTCAGACCAACCAAATATTGCAAAACAATATTTACTCTCCAAATCAGCTACTAGCAGAGGTCACGAACAAAAGCAACAAAGTTAAACTTCAGAAGCTCTGGAAATGTCAACTTTAATTCACATCCAACCCTGACGTGGTCATTCGCAGGACAGCTTTCAGCTCACATTTAAATACCACCTTCTGCACAAAAAAGTCTCTTAAATCTGGGCACCACTCTCTCAAAAAATGACTCAGCTCGAGAGTGAAAGTAATAATTTACCACTTTCTTCCATCAATCCAGTTAATAGCAGCAACAAGAATGACCAGAAGCAATACGGCAAATTAGAGACTCGAGAATTCAAATGTGACTCAACATGTTTAAACAAGCTTGTAGGCCAGGCCCAGCCCACAGCCAATATCATTAAATACCAAGCTTGGGAAGTGTGCGCTCAGCCGCGCTGCATGAAATCATTCACAGCAGATCTTCATCTAGCGTCCCTGAGTACTTTCGGAGCTCATTAAGACCATGATTAATATTACTTGTACATGTTGTAGAGGTGATGTTCTTGATTAATACATTGATGCTTTAAATTAATTCAGTTGCCGTATTTAGTCTTATTGCTATTTGAGCTGTTTGGTTTTCACGATGCCAGCAGTGCAGACTTGCTAAAAAGTGTTCTCCTTCCTCATTGTGTTCTTTTCAAATGTAACTAACTGGAAATATTCTGTTTGCAATCTGAAATCTGAAAAGATCTAAACCAACAATAAATTGATATATCTTCTTCGTCTGTGCAATTAACTTTGTTAAAAAAAACTTTAAAAAACATAACAAAAACAAACAAACAAAACATACCAAATGTGGCAGTCAGAGACATTTGTTTTTTCATTACGACAAACATGGGCACTGTAGTTTATTTTGCCTCAATGCCCAATACACTGTCCTGCTGCTGCTAAAAAAAAACTAAAAAAAAACAAAACTAGAGCACCAAAAACTGCATTAATCCACAGCAGCATATAGTCAGATTATACAATGTCTGTAGTCCCGAATCAGGAATACATCCCTATCATAGGGAGGTTTTGAAGTATTGAGGGTCAAACTTGGACATTCTTCTAAGTCATTTTGTTGGAGTTGTTCACAATAAAAGCATTAAACCAACATAGGAGGGTCTGCAAGCATGCTCCTTTTAATTTTCTTTATATGTAATTTTTTCCCCCTATTTTATACCATGCATATTGCTACTGTGAATCTTTGCACATCACCTGATCAATATTTCTGTGTATCCTGCACAAAACGGTACAGTTTCCTACTCTGGAACGGCTATATTTTCAATCTTAACTTTTTTTTAAAGTTATGTTTTTAATAGATTTTTATTGTAATTTTTCAATATTTATGTTTTTGAATGTTACAGTACTTTGCCTCATTTTTTTTTTATTTTAATATTTTTATTCTATGTTTAATGCATGAAAAAACATATAAAAGTTCTTGTATGTCAAAACTTCCTTGCTGAATAAATGTTATAATATGCACATCATTTGCAAAAAAAAAAAAAAAAAAGCTGCCAGATTGTAGCCTCCATCATAATTTCTTATATTATTGTTTTCCAACTGAAACCATAACACAAAAAATGTTAAGGATGAGTAATTTTGTTTTTTTCTCTAATGCTATGACCACAAAAAGCTTAGTGTTACTATTTTTAAATTACTTAACATATTTAGGGTTGAGCTGACAAATTTTCTTTGAATCCATGCCATAATCATTTGGGCTGCTCTAAATGCAAATCAAGGATGTCTAACAATGCCAAAGAACTGTGGTCTTTAATGTTCTGAGTTTAACATTGAGCCAACAGAAGAACATTTTCTCAATCATATTAAATTCCTTTAGGGAAATAGCAACGATTCAGGGCTTTTAAGAAAAACATTTGGGGCCGGAGCTCTGCTCTGGGAGTGAGTCTCAGTCTTTTATTCTTGATTTGGCCGTTTTTATGTGTTAAATCAACCAGAGACGAGCAAGAAATCCTCACAATCCATTATGTAGGCAGGAAACTAAAGTCGGTAGTTGAGGTGGAGGTTGTGGTCAGCATACACAGCTAAATGGTCATTATTGTGTAATCATCAAGACAGAACCTTAAAACCAACAATATATATCCGAAAAGAGGTCATGTCTTACTTGTTGTCAGTTTGATCTCTGGCACACGAACTTTGTTGGTACAGCACTGGCGATAAAAAGATTCATTTTGAATTGCAAATGAAAAGTTTGGATTCACATTTCTTGCAGATGCACTGCATTACAGAGGCAGCAGTTTTTGGAAATGCAGGGGATTTTCCACATGAATACGATGTTTATTGATACAGTATGTCCGCTGCACACACTTCAACACAAACACAGCTCATAACAAAGGTGATACAAGAGCATCCCAAATCCCTTGCCAACCTAATAGAAATGCATCAATAACAACATGGGGGGAGGGAACCCTTTTATGAGCCAATCGATCTTTGGGCCTTTTACCACCACAGAGAGGAGGACGGACTCAAAACACTCGAGAGAAGGAATAAAATCTACTTACTTCTTGGCAAAGAACAAGAAGCAATGGGCAGGTGAGTGCAATATTAAATTAGCTCACAGAGATAATGAAATAGAAAGTTTCAGAGGAAAGATCTGTCCAATATTCACTGAGGTACTCGAGGGACTCAAACTTCTTGTGTGTGCAGAAAAGCTCAGCGTTTCTTCCAAGTTACGATCTTGCAGCAACCCGAGAGGCCTCGCGCTGCATGGGGATTGTACTACTTTGATACTTCCTTGATAAGGCTCCCAGAATCAGTGACTTCTTTTAAATCACTTCTTAAAACACATTTTTATAGACTTGCTTTTATGTGATGTTTTGCTGATTGATTTTTTTTTATTAATATTATTTATCTTAATTATTTTTTAAATTTATGTTATCTCCTTTTATTGCTTCAGTTGTTATCTATGGTATTATTTTTGTATTATTTTACATTGACATTTTACATCTTGCATTAATTATCTCTGTTTTTAAAGGCGCTATATGAACAGTTATTATTATAAATATTAGACTGAAAGAATATAAACTGAACACATGCAAAGTGCAAAGGATGCAAATGAAGTCATACTAAGTCGAATTTCTTGAAGTCAGACTAACAAACCTAGATATTATGGTTTTGGGTTGAATTACTCTTTCACGTGTATGCCTCATTTGGACCTGAACTGGCCTCAGGTCAGGCCATTCTGCACATGCTCCAACAGAATACAGTTGCAGAAGAAAGCCTGGAGAAACAGAAGATGAAGAACAAAACAAGTCAAAGAAATCATAGAGTATGTATGAAATGTATAGTGCTATAAAGTTATCTCTGTTTTCACCATTCAATATGCAACCAGGCTGCTGCTTCTTTGCCATATGTGATGTAATAAGTCAACCAGAGGAAAGTCCAACAGCAACTAGCTGTGGCGGAGTCTAACATACTTCTGTCAATTAATGGATTCTCCCCAGGTGCTTGTATACTGCGACAAGTCCAGTTAAATGGCCTAATTGAGCTTTAACCATAGTCCAACTTAACTGGGCCTGCAAACACACAGAGGGCGTCACATCACACAGGACCCCAAATAATCAAGCCATGTTCCTATCTTCATCCAGTATTTTCGCGGACCACCGGGGGACAGCGCCCTCCCCCAAAACCGCTGCATCACTGATGGAGCTGACAACTTCCTGCAAGTTTCAACTGGCCTTTTTCCTGGCGATATTAGCTGCAGCACACGTCTCCAAACAGCAGGAATGCTGTGAGGACGTGCCAACACTCTCATATTAGTTGTAGACATCAATGCCGGATGGAGCGACTTTGATGTGTCTGAGCTTAGATTTATTACCAGACACCATCAGTATGCATTAATAATTTAATTAATTATTATGTATAATTAATATGAACACTTTCCCAAGAGGCCAGGACTAAGTAAAGTCCTTGTTTCTGCCTCCTAGTTTTCACTTTTTGATTTTTTGATTGTGTAATTGTTGGTGAAAACAGTGCTACAAAAGCCATTTTACTGGGGAACATTAAGTCTTAACTGGAAGTAGAGAAATCTGCAAATCTGAACTCACGTGATATTCACATGACATCAGAGATATTCAACATGCCACACGTTTCTGCAACGATGCAAAAGAACTTAACCCTTAATACCATGTTTATTTTATGAGAAAAAAAGCCTAATTGGCATGGATTACCATAGTGCTTATCTTAGTTACATCAGTCCTGGCCTAAGATGGCTAATAACTACCACTTATCCCCCGCTGTGCTCTGGACTGCGGAAACATATTATCACAGTCTGACTCAACACAGACAAGAAAGGGGGAGAACCACACAAGTGGTGTATTTTTACTCTGTGTATCTAATCAAACAAAAAGAATAAACCAAAAAAATTGTTTCAAAGAGTAGTAAGTGTAACTGATCGCTGTATGGAGAAGCAAACAGAGGTCGTCTGACGGACACGAGCTCATGTTGAGGGTAGATCAGGTGAACTAAATTCCCCTGATGAGCCTGAACTCTACTCTCCAGGTTATTGCAGAGAGAGTCCAAGGATGGAGGCTGGTAGACACAGGGTCATCACAAGTGAAAACATTTTGTCCTAATTCCACACTACAATGCAATGTTAAAGTGACAAAATCAACTACTCAGTGAAACCAATATGCAGTACTTTTTTTGGTGTAATGTTGATGGAAACTATTATTCCACAAAGTAGTGAACGAAGGACAAATAAAAAGAACTCACAGCTTCAAAATAAGTAAAACTGGATTGCAGCTAGAGTTGAAAAAACCTTTTGAAAGAGCTTAACAAAGTAAATTAAAAAGAAAAATAAAAAGAAAAAAATTGCAGTATAATTTCAAAACTCCATATTATTTGATGTCTTGTTTCATTTATTGTTACAAAATGGCTGAGTAAAGTATATTTCTAATGCAATTTATACAGTGAAAGATGGTATACACACTGTAATATTTTATGGAAATGAGGTGCGGCTCACGCAAAAATTGACTAAAAAGTATTAATACATCTAATATTTTGACTGAGTTTCTGATTTATGGTGAGAGCTTTTATTAGAAGATTCACACACATTTAGCCATTGAACCCCTAATCAAATAACCTCAGTCTGAATAATGTTTAGAACAGAATTGTGCAGCAGTAAATGTATTAATGAATATACTTTAAAACTTTGCAAACAAATCTGAAGATTACTAGTTCTAACACTCTTATCCCTGTGTATAAGTATATTTGTATTTTCCTTGATATGAACCACATCTGTTGCGTCTAAAAGGACATGTCAGGATGGATTGTGATTTTCTGCATCCCAACGATTCTTTGACCCCCTGCCCCCCTTGTGATTTTAAGCATGACAGTCAGAGACGGTTTTGACATGATCAGTCCATAAAGGGGTCTCAGATTTGGACAATACGGGAGCTGAGACTCTGTGGTGGATGTTTTGGGGGGCTGCGGATTAGAGAACCAGCGGATTGAGATTTAAGCTAAAGGGCAAAACAGTCGAGCGCCTTGGTACTTTTTCAAACGTAAGCAAACAACTGAGCCTGAAATTTTAAAAGTCTTATTCGCTTTCTTCATCCTCCACTGTGGCTGCTCTCCAGCTCTGGAAAAAGATGTGAGCGCGTGTTTCTATTTCATCTGCCACTCCCTTGTTGCCGACAGTCCCAAAGAGAAATTTGTGTGCCTGCCTCTCGAGAAGCGCTTTCATGGTCTCGCATCATCACTGCACCCTCAGAGAAAGACCCTGTCCCGCGCATGCACCGGCACACATACAGTACACAACACAACACGTGCAGCATAAACACCTGAGAACACATGTATGCACATAGCACCTCACGTGCAAACAGAGTGTTGTAGAAACCATTTTCACCATGTAAAAGAGCTGCAGAACTGCTGTATAATTCATGTGCTTAATGCGAAGATGGAAGGTAGCGAGGTAGACAGAAAAAACTGACACAAGAAGACGGAAATGTGCAAACGAACAACACTGTAAGAATGTTTTTTGAGGTCAGGGAAAGGCTAGAATCTCTTTGTCTAGAGTAAAAGTAACGGCAGAAGTTGCCGGGTAAATGTAGCCTTTCAAAGCGAGCCCACATTCACTTTGCTCTCTGCGGTCTGTCAAGGAACAATATGGATTTATAGGTACAATAACAACATAAGGCAGACATCATTTTAAGTGGGCTGTGACAAGTGCTCTCCTAAAATGAACCCTTTCCACTTTAGTACAAATGAAATGTTCTCTGAGCCGTCATTGTTGTACACAGTGGATTTTTAAACCAGTAAAATATGACCATGTTCTGTAAATTAGTTTCTGATTGAATCTGACGTGGAAAATAGGCCACACAGTTACCTTCTAATACTTTATTTTATCTCTACAGAGTTTAATCAAAGTGATTTTGTTCACAAGTTCAAATGAGTCCCTGAACTCTGTCCATTGATCACGATTCAGGCTGCAGAGCTCAAATAACTCACAGTCAATGTTTTATGACCAGAATCTTACAGTGAAAAGACAGTCAAAGGGATAATTTGCCGATTTTTTAAACAGCTTTGTACAAACAAAATGCTGGCAGTATGTGTCGACGAATAAAGGATGGGCAGTAAACTGATATTCATGTGTTAAATCGGTGGTCCCTTTAAAGCTTGTAATGTAATCCCTACCATGGAATAAAAAAAACTGTGTTCATAATCTCTTTTAATTTTCATTTCAGGTGAAACTATCCTCCACAGGAAGAGAGAGGGTAGAGAGATGAAAAGAGGTGGTACCGACGCGGGACTTTCATCAGGGTTGAAGAGTGAAGATTAATCTTGTTGCCAGGGATGGGTAGCAATGTGAGGCACACGGCGCTTCCATCTATCTCTGCTCCAACTGCTCTGTTTGGCCCTGATGCCCTCCCCGCAGAGAGAGAGAGAGAGAGAGACGGTGAAACGGAAATAGAAAGCTTCCAGGTAGATTTCCCGCCTGTGATCCCCGCCTGCCGAATTTCATCCGGACGACGCAACAGTGTCTGCTGCTGAGGTAAACAGCGAATAAAGCAGAGATAAAAGACGGGTGGTGTGAAATGCAATGTGATATCTGATGTGCTCCAAAATTATGTATCCTGTGGGTGACATCACTTCTTTGCCCTTTTTCTCTTCCTGTCATCCTTTGTCCAGCCACTGGTCCTCCCATCTTTTCTCTCCCTTTCCATTTCTACCTATCAAACATTTTTCTTTCACAGCTCATAGCTATTCTCTTGCTTCTTTGTCTTCTATCTGGCCATCTCTCTCTTTCTCATTTAATATTCATAGGATTTGGTGAGTGGTCACCAAGCAATCCCCTGACACCCTTGTTAACGCGTCAGTCTGAATAGTGATTTGTTTTTGCATACCTATAGAGAGAGAATGATTGTTAAGAGAAGCAGACCAAAAATGAGGCACACAGGTGGCCCTGAAGGCAAGCATTTGTTTTCCAAAAGGTGCACATATTTTCTGCCTTTTATCTCAGAGTGCCACAAGCTGAGAGCTACTATTAGCAAGCCAAATGCATTATACACATAACATGTTTGTGAGGGATCATGATGTTGCAGCACAAGTGGCTCATAGTTGTTGTGTTTTTTTTTTTCTGTAACATGCATCTTGGGTGATCTCTAGTGGACAGCACTAAATACAAGTGTAAAAAAACACTAAGACACATTGTAATCAAATTCAAACTATTTGCCTTTCAGCCTGTTTTCTTTCTGAAGTCATCAAAAATTACCATTATGTCAACGATTTCTAAAGATACTGACACCAAAAGCAACCTTTTACAGTGTTATGATCTGCGGCCGGTCAGCCAGACTTAACCGCATGCTTCTCTTTCCTAAACCTAACCACCCATGTCCATTTAGCTTAATCCTAAACATGTGCTTTTGTTGCCTTAACATAACCATGTGCTTTCTCCATCATCCCGGTGTTAGCTGCAGCATCCTGGAACGTCAACAGCAGACGCAGGAGGATACCTTGAACGTAATATGTAGACGTAAAAGTCTACTGACAAGCAGCGATATATAACGACTTGGGATGAGAACGTGCTGGACACACAAGTCTGTGACAACATAACTACACTTCAACCTTTCAGCAACAGCTAATGAAGCTGGTAATGATGTTCCCGCTCATAGTGTGAACACAACATATTTATGTGAAACAGTGTTGAAATCTGGTCACTGATATCGTGTCACAGAATTTATAAAAACACCCGCCAACCAAAGAGCAACAGATTCTTTCTGTGGCCATGGTACAAGTCTGAGATACTCTTCACTATAATAACTGTCATCGCTTTCTGTCGCTGCCAACACATTCAACAGTCAAAAGTTTAAAAAAAAAAAAACAAACATTGTGTAAAAGATGAAAAGCATAAGGCCATTTGCTGTGTTACAGTCTGGCGTGTGGGAGTTTTGTAGGTTGATAATCATGGACTAAGTTGGGCAAACAAATATTCAACATTCCTGTATATCAAAGATCAAACGATGTACGCAAACAGAAGCACATCACGTAGTATTTTAATGACGACTTTGACTTTACTAAAAAGCACTGCCAGTGCTGTAATGTGAAAAGTTATTACTAAAAATAAAAAGTTAACAGTTTGTTTATCCCAAATGATGACAGGGAAAATGGTCAAATGTAACACCCTCTTTTTAATATTGCTTCCTGTGTGGTTCCATAAAAATATATATTAAAGTCCTCACACACACGCACACACACGCACACACACGCACACACAAAATGAGGTCTCGCAATCTGTCTGATGTTCCAAGTGTTCTCAAGTGTATCTTGTCAAATCAAAGCATAAAAGGATTCCTTGTTTACATCCAGCTAATCAAAGACTGCTCTGCTCCCTCGGTGCGGGTTCTTTGTATTTGATTGATTTCATTTTTACTGGTCAATGAGTTCTTTGAGAGTTGACAAGCAGTCATTCAGTTTCTGAAAAGGGCCATGTCAATGTCTGTCATTAGCTTAATCACTTCAAACTTTTTTTGACAATTTAACATGACAGTTGAGGAAAGCTTTTAAAATTTGTGGATTTCAGGAGCTAGAAATCGCATAATTTGCTAAACTGAACACTCACACTGATGATTTGCTTTTCTCCGTAGATGATGGACAGGAAGTTGGTTCATGGAATCAAAGAGAAGGATTGGTCCACCAAGAAAACTTGAAAAAAGCCTATTTTGATGCAAAGATGCTGAATGACAAGCAGCTCCAGCTGTTCCACATTTCTATATTTTGATGTGATAAATAAGTGAAGGTAATCGGAGTATGCACAGCTGCATGTAAACAGGAATATTACTTTAATATTCATTTTGATTAGCCATGTAAGCAGCTTAGTAGAAATATTGTCTTGTGTGTGATAGGGGCAAAAACCAGAACATCTAATGCATGAAATTCAAAAATTTAATTCATTTTAAGAATACATGGAAAAAAGCAAAGGTTTGCCAGATTTCTCAATTTTTTCATAAACAAAGCTTCTAACATCATGTCCGACCAAAGTTTTTGTTTTTATTTTTAATTAAAAAAAGGATCTACTTAATATATGTATTGATCCTGTAGTAGAGAATTAAATGTTTAAATACTAAGTTTAGACAAAGGGGATTGCTATTAGGGGACTTTCCATCCACGCTTCACCTCCACAGGTGTTTGCACTTGTGCCTGATTAGTCCTCAGCTCAGGTCTGTGCGGCCTGTGCTTGACTGACACCTCCATTGTTCTCCTTTTAGTGTTATTGCACCTATTAGGGTGAGACAATTTACACTTTTATCATTCTTGCCAGTCCCTGAAGTTGAACCAACCTCATGTAATTACACGTGTAGATCCACCCAACCTCAGCATGAGTTCTAATTAGCCAGAATAACTGAAAAACACCTCTGTGGGTATTAAAGCCCTTCACCTTTTCTCTACTTTTCCAAGCATGAGGATGCCGATGCTTTTCTCTGCTGCAAAAAAATCCATCTATAAACTAGTGGGGTATTTTTCTTCTTTTTTTCTGTGCGTATAATGTAGCTTAAGTCGGCAGACAAGCCTCCCGTTCACCGTCATGCTGGCACACCGTTGTGGCTAATGAGATTTTCATCACCTTCCCAACGGACAGAGAAGAATCCTCGCATGGTGTGATCATCATGAGCAAGGGGAGAGGTCTAATGGCTGAAGAGTGAAGAGGCGGCACGACCGTGGGAGAAAATAACAGACTGGGAGGAGTGTTTATCTATGAAGGAAGAACTAAATGTGTTGAATAGAAGAAGGAGTGAATCAACGCATCCTTCATGATCAGTTTCTCTCAAGTTTTGTCCAATGCTAAGTCTTAATCACTCCGTTTTTCATTTGGTATCTAAATAACTTTTTTATCTCCGTAGTTGACTCTCAGTCTCTCGGTTGCCCATCTTCTTCTTCCCCTCCACACCGTGCCCCCTCCATCCTCCCTTCACGGCCATCACTCTTCATGACTCCTTGGTGAGCGAGGAGGAGTAGAAGTCAACACAGACCCCATCCATAAAGATGTTTCCCACAGCGAGGGAATGGAAAATGCCATTAGGCTGCTTTTCAGTCCTCCCACCACAGTGGACTTGCGAAGCTGCGGCTCTGCGGGCAGCTGGCAGCACACAACACATGCTCGCGGGTAACACACAGCAGCTTGCAGCAGGTGCACGCACACGGTCTTGGAGACGCTTTGAGCCACCATCGGATACTCTGGAGTCGAAGAATGTCACGTACACACTGTTGAACGATCTCTTATGAGTCGGTTGAATACTGAGAGGCAAGTTAGTGCTTGAGATTCGAGAGCCCTTTGGGGATTAAGAAATGTAAAGAAATATCAAAGAAAATCTTCGGGTGGGACTGAGTTCATTCTCTAAAAATATAATCCGACAGTGTGACAGTAGAAGCGAGTTTGGATTTGGTATGCAACCATTCTATCTTCAAATACTTTTTTTACACGAAACATTGTCTGAATGTTAATTCAGAGTGTTTCTGTTTGTCTGCGTGTGTGCACATGCTGGCATGCGTCTACGTTGTGCTCGTGTCTGATGCAGTCATTCGAAACGGTTGAGATGTTGACAAAAACACAGCACAAAAACAGAGCATTACCGTAGCGGGGTGCAATTTCCAGCTCATCGGAGCTCAATGCTGCTTTTCTGGGGTACAGACCGAAACCTCTGCTGCTCCTCTGTTAGCTTGTCTGTATGTTTACCTGACGTTTGCAACCGCATTCAACGGCGCTGCCCAACATGTCGGCAGTGTTTCTGGCTGCTTGTCTTTCAGCTCTCCATCGTCAGAAAATATTCTCAACTCCCTTTTCATGAAAGTGATGAAAACAACAATGACGCAGCATCTGTCTGTCAGTAATCTGGTATTAGAACGGCAGGTATTATGTCAGTTTAATGGGCAGTGGCTACTTCTCAGCTAGAGATTGAGACCATGTTGATGCCTCAGAAACTTCTGTTTCAGTGGACTGTTTTCTCCCAAAGCAAACATTTCTCCTAATTGTTGTTTGTGTCTTCATTATTAACTTTTTTTCCAGGGTTTGTTTTTAATGTCTGAATATATTTGTATAGCTGCACCTTGTAGCCCTCAAACTCTTTTAATCATTTCCGTAGCTCATGCTGTCTCTGAAAAAAGAAATCATCTCTGTTAGCTGACAGTAGACTTATGAATAGCTTTAACTATACATATAGCATGCAGCATAGGTGGTGGTTTGTCAGTGCTTATGCCTTAAAAACTCATATGGTTGTTCAAAGAATTACTCTATGAGGGTTTTCTAACCTGCTCCCTCTATGGCAAAACTTCAGGACAAACAAAATTACACTGGTCATGCTTCCATCACCGGTGTCAAAGCCACAGACTTTCTTCATCCAACTATTAAACATAAGCTCCTCTCTAAGACATTTTTTTTGGTATGCAATCAGTCATGAAGCTCTAATAACAACAAACTTCCAGGTAGACAACTGGCAATTAATTCGAACTGTGGAGATATTTACAATCATAAAACTTGTTCAAAAACAAGTGTTTTATGATTGTAAAAAAAACGTGTTTTTCTACTGCCATATTCAGCTGTAACTGTAACGTTCAAAGATACATAGTTCAACAAGGAGGACAGACAATTGAGATGTCTGATACTTTAGATTGTGGCCTTTGCATCACTGTTTTCTTTCCTAATTTTTATATGTATTTTTTTATGTAATTTATTGAATTATTTACTGACAATTGTTTAACTGCCCTGAGTGGTTTAGATGGTTACCCTCACCTACCATAGAGCTTGTGAGCATATTGGTGTGAATTATGTATAAATATAGATGAGGTTTCATCTTTTAAAATAGATAGATACATAAATAAACTTCCAAAGATCAGAGTAGGATCCAAAACTAGTCTTCATTAAACATGTGTGATATGGAGCAGGTGTGCAAGCATTACTTTTTTTCCTCATGCATGCTGTGTTTTGACAGCCCTGCTCCTTAGCGTCGTGAGTTTAACTATTCTCCAAAATCTTCTGGCACGGATGCATAACGATGTACTGTTATGGTCAGGAGCTACCTAAAAAGACCCACCAAAAAAAACTGTGTGGGATATATTTAGAATATTTCCTCTGCTTTACCTAATGCGATAAACAATCGATGCAATGGTCAACCAAAAACTCTCCAAAGTAAAATGATTGTTTGTGTCACTGGAGTCTGATGGCTTTGAGATAACAGCTTCAGTTTAAAGATAAAGCGAGAGCGTTTTTCTTAATATAACATTGACCTTGTCTGATATTGATGTTTTGGGTGGGCCATTTTTTTGAGGTGGCTGAAAAAATACCCCTCCAAGAAGCCTGGTATCATTTTATGTATGTGATGCGCGGGTCTTCTATCTGGAAGCTATTGCACACAAATACTGTGAATTATAATATTAATATATAATATAATATAATATATAATTATTTTGCTCCTATTTTGGCTACTGAGCTAAGCAACTACTGACACTTTCAAATACAAAATAATAGAAATAATGAATGCATAGTTGAAGTGTGATTTGCTTTTTGTGCACCGTTCCCATGCTTTCTATGTGATGTACTGTTGTCAAATAATGTAGTCTGATATTAAGCCAGTGACACATGCTCAAGTAGTGCAGAGAGACTCCACATAAAGTCAAGTTGCACTTCATATCAATCCAAATAGCTGAGTGCTCACTGTTCCTACATTTGTTGTCTCCTACTGTGCCTTCAATGAAATAATAATGCCATTTTGTATCTCAAAATCTTGTGATGCTCCATTTTTCTTCATCCCTTTTAAAATCTGATACTACGCTGTTGTCACAGAAATCGTACAACATTCAGAAATCTTCCGCTGATATATCTGTATACCCCCAAAACTTCTTTTGTATTCTATCACTTCAGTGCTCTCTGACATTGTTTGATTTCAAACAACGATCAATGGGAGACATCATCATTTCATCCAGACAAATGCACTGATCCTCGCTATTTTTGACTGTTTGATCTGTTCGCTTTCTGCTAAAATGTCAGAGACCGCCTTAAATCCCCAGTCTAGGTTTTGCTTGACAATATGTTTTAGGTATATTTACAACTGAGATCCAGGCTTGTACATGGAAAATAAGCACTCTGAATGTCACAGAACATCACTCTAGACACAAGTCTGATCCACCTCTAACTTTTCAGGCTGCCTGTTCAGCTTTCACACATGGCTGGTCCTGGTTTCAAATGGCCCTTTTCAATCAAATAGTTCCCGGAAGGAGCCCCATAAAATAAATCTCCTTCAAGTCCCTTTTTCATATTCATTTTTTTTGAGTTTTCTCTGCATCCAAATAACCATGAGGATTAGGCAAATTAGACCAATAAGCGATTAACCAGCAGGCGAATATGAAAAGCAATTCTTCCACACAATAAGACAACAATAGAGGTATGGTGTGGTTTTTGGCTGTGAGGATGATGTGTTTGAATAGACATTGGTAAACAGGTATCCAGGGGTGAAAAGCGAGACTAAAAAATGCTAGAAAGGCTAGTTGCCTATATTGATGGCAATGTGCTGAATGTTCTCTTGTTGCTCTTCTGCTTTACTGTGTTAAAACACTTTGAGAGTAATTTGCTTCTTCTGCTACTGTCTGCTATACATTACATTACAACATTACAAGAGATTCCTAACCAAGTGCAACCAGTGTGTGCTAATTCTGTAAATGCACGCTGAACAAAAGTTGTATCAAACAAGCTTGTATTTGACAAATCACTGACACTCAACTAAACTAACTCTTTCTCAAACTGTATGCCATGTTAGACAGCCTTCATATGACACCTTGGCCAAGGGACTGCAGATGAAAAAATAGCCTCTTGGCTAATTCTGACATTATTAAAACCAAATGTTTTGCACAATCCCCTCTTTAATTAAACTAAACTAAACTGAAACTGAAAATAAAACCTTAACCACTGCAAACTCGTAAATACCAGGGCTTAGTCAGTGTCTCTTCCCGTCAAACTATGATGCTCCAGTTATCCCTTTAGCAACAGTTTTGGACGTGTCAGGGACGACAGGTGGGCTTCCGCTCATTACATGCACACAGTCTCTTTTCAAGATAAACTTGCAATGCAGGTTTACTAAGTTCTTAGGTTTAAACAACAAAAGTGCTTGCTTAAGCTTAGTCATACCTGACATAAGTCACGTGACTTAGTTCCACATTGACTTTTGTGTTCACAAAGGACACAAACAGCTGTCTCCTGGGTGAAAATTTGGTGTTTGTTATACCCATCAGTTCAATCTCACTTCCTACGTCTACAGACTTTCTTGCTTTTTATACTACTTATAACAGTTGCCCTGAGTGTCGAATAACGACATTGCCTCATGTGTCTTGATGCGTCTCAGTATTGGACACAGTATTGACACAAAAGGTTGGCTGAGAAAACTGTCCTGATGTCCTGGGGCATTAGACAGGGAAAAACATGAAGCAAAAAATAGTAATATAGAGGCAGGATCTAACAGAAATGTGTTGATGAGTTGTTACTGATATTGTTCAGTGCAGTAGAAAAAGAAACGTGACCATAAAAGTTTTTGTCTTGAGTTAACAATTCGAGAGACTATTATACAATACAGACTTGTTTCTATTACCTCCTTTCTACCTTTACACTTTTCTGAGTTGGCAGCTTTCTGTTTTGTATGCTGTCTTGACCCTTTTATCATAATTACCTATCGTATTGCAATAATTTTGTTGACTGTTACAGAACTTTAAATTGCAACTCATCTCTCTCTACACTACATTGATTTGTACTTAAAGGGCAACGGCTCATATTTCTTCCCTCTAAATCATACATGAGTTTTGTTGCTTGAACCCAAAGGCGGGGGAAACATGAGCAGATTGAAATTCATAAGATGCCTCAGTGGCCTGTGATTCATGTACACAGATTTGAAGATCTCTGAATCACTATTTTTGTCATCATTCCAGGAATCGAATCATAATACATCCCGCATATGTCCTGCATTCTAATGATGCAAGAAAAATATCAAAAGAATATGACTAATTCAAACTTTCTCTCTCACCCGCCTCATCTATGTGCCCCAGTACCTCACATGTGACATCATTGCACGCCCCAAAAGGCTTCACAGCAGCCTAATGTGTCACATCTCACTTTCATTTCTCATTAATCATACTTTTTCTACTCCTCAGATAACTCTGACATCACCCTCATCATTTAAGGTAACACTTTCAAGTTCAGCTGTATCATCTGCAATCTTTTCTTCCAACGGGGTTTTTTGCAAAACAGTTCTCCAGATTTGTATTGCAAAGCTTTCCTTTCTGCTCACTTTCAAAGCTTAAGAGTATAGGATTAGGTCTTTAAGTCTGCAACTAGAACTGTGTTAAAATACTCCGGATGCGTCTCTCCTCACACGGATGAAACCCCAGTCAGCCAAATAAGGTCGCCGCAACTAGGCGTCCCTAAAGCCACTTTATGAAAGCTGTGAAAATAAACACTGTGAAACCAAAGATTTTCTGCTCCACATCAGTGACCACACAGCTCCTGTTCAGCAGGATGTACAAGAGATCCATAACCTTTCCCTCAGTCGTGCAATGCCAGGTAGCTCAGAGTCCACAGCACTAAATAATACAGCACAACGCGAACCCGTCGCATGAGTCTATAAATATGTTGTGATCAAACAAACTTACCTGTTGGGTAGCCAGGAGAAATACAGCGTTTGGAGAGAGAGAGACACCATCCAGCCAAGGCCCAGTGGAGCAGAATGAAGACAGAGAGAGAGAGGGAGGGGGGAAGAAGAGCAGAAAAACAGTCAGGCAAAGCTAAAACCTTTCGAGATAAATAATTGAAGACATCCTTTTTACGTTTGGGCTCAACAAAGATGGCTCCTAAAATACCATTTGGGCAGGAATATTGAAATGAAAGAAACACCTCTCAGTATAAATTATTGAAGGAGCGTGTGATTGTCTCCATGGTGGTGAGGGCAAGAGGCAAGCCGGGGCTATCCTCCCTCACCCAGGCAGAATTGCCAAGCAGGGATTGGCTGCCACATTGTTAGAAGCAGTGCCGCGGTGTGTGAGGAGTTCAGATGCTTCATTGCCTGAACACATGCAAAATCTGTCAAAAATATCGCTTCATTATGACCCCCGCACAAGAGCTGGGTAGGGCGGGCTGCATGCAAAGCAGCTCGCTACAGTGGCATGCATCAAGTTAACCAGCCATTCATTATGTATGCTGCTTCCTGGAGAGCTGGACCTTTATATTCAGAGCTCTCTACTGTGTAAATGAGAGAGGGATCAGGGCAATGGCTTAAAAGTGGTGACTTGGTTTGATGCTTTTACTCTTTCATTAGTTAAACTTAATCACATTTCCTTTTAGGATTCCCACAGTGCTCCTTTTTATTTCCCATAGACCTGCTAACACCCACCTCAACTTATTATTAACACTGAGCAAGACTGTCAAGTTGAGATACAGTAAATGAACTGGACCACAACCGCTGCAGTCTTGGCATGCTCTGCAGTTGTTGCGCACCAATTAATGAGCAAAAATGGAATGGTTTCTTGTTTCCAATTAGTCGTTTTCATATGGACACAACTGGGTGTCCAATGGAAACAATGTGGTGGGTGGTGGGGGAGCACCCTCAAGGAGCATCTAAGAAAGTTATTTCCCTGATTATTTACACCTTATTCTTTCCAGACATTAAATAATCAATGGCGTACAAACTCCACCAACTCTTGTAGTACTTAGAACAACTTTATGAAAAGACGAACGCGCTTCGGCTTGTGAAAACCAAACATTTTCATTTTTTAGAGACCTACAGCCAAAACTAAGTCTCAAAGTCTACTTGTTCAAAAGTAAAAGCAAACTGGAGCCAGTCCTCTCCATTTGACAAGATCCCACCTATGATACATCTACATAGACCAGTCACAATACAGACCAAATCTGTCTGTGCAAAGACAGACTATACAACATTAACAGCATAGACCCGGCAAAACCTCATTAGCTCTGCCACATCTGAAGAAAAAAAAAAACCCAACACATTCCACTTCTGAGCGGGCACCTTGTTCGGCAGTGCTCCAGGCCCCTGATCAATGAAAGTATGTCCAGGGATACTTTTTAGGAGAGTTGAGGCAGCGCTGGTGATAGAAATCTGCGCCTTACTCTCTCAGCAACTATAATTTATAAAGCCCTGAGGCACATGGCCAGCCAGATAATCAGGACAGACAGAGTGTACATCTCTGTAAGTTATCTGATGTTGTGTCTATATCAAGGTGGCCAAAGATTTTTCTTTGCAAGGACAAAAATAACATTTGATAGAGGACCATGGAGCAACTCTAGACTCATTATGGAGCTATGACTTTAAGATGCAAAATGATAAAGTCACCACTTCCTATAATAATGTGACAAAAACAACTACACTCGCTGTCTTATGAACACTACATTTTTACATATACATTTATTTGTTAAAATTACCCTATTGGGTGTCATCCATTTTTCCACAATGAAAAATGAAACCTCTTAATGAAAAATACAGCCAGTATGTGCATTGAATCAATAATGTCGGAAAAATACAATAACTTGCAACTGCACAGTTGATTACTTTTCAATTGCAAACTAAAAGCCACCGCATTGAAGTTTTAATTATAGTCATTCACTCAGCATGACATCGCTGGCATTAGTCAACTGTTCTTAATTAAAACAAGTACTGTTGCATCTGCCTTTTTATCTAATTGATAGAAATCAGTTAGAAAGACTTATCACGTTTGCAAATCCCTGAGTGTCAAATCTGCCCCGCGGCAAGGAGGAGGAAGATAAATTTGACTTGCATTTCTGACAGGCAATGAAGGTACTTGTAAAAATCATTATGTGACTTACATTTTTTCTGTCCTTGACCTATCAAATTTAAAAACACTGAACAGACAAACTGTTCTCAATCCCACGTCTTCAAGTAACAACAGTTTGTCATGCCTTTGGCGCCTGACAGAAGTGCAGAGGGCACCCTTCAGCTTTTCTGCGTGTTTCTAACATTGTCAAACAGTCACAGTTAGGTTTAAGCAACAAAACTACTTGGTTAGATTTAGCAAAAAAAAAGTCTGGGTTACAATAAATGTTTCTTATGTAATGTAACGTGATAAATTTGTAAACCCATGATGCAACAACCATATGTAAGTTACACATTCTAAAATGACACTGAATTTTGGTTTCACGCAGGACACAAACTGCAGTCTCCTGGGTGAAAGTCTGTGTTTGTTTGACCTATCCAACCTTCCCACTCTACACAGACTCTCTCAGTCTTTACTCTATATCAGCTGCTTTCAGTGTCAAGTATTGCCAGCAGTGGGTTAGCTTTGGAGTCAGATGATAGCCCAGTGCATCTCATGAAGTCACACATCGAAGGGCGTGAATAAGTGTCAGAATTTGACAACCTGAGAATTAGGGCTGGGTGATATGTAAAAAAGTCTCATCAGGATTTTTTTTTCATATCAGTCGATATTGATATATATCACGATATACATGAAATCACTGTTTCTGTCAAGCTTAAAGGTTCCCTTTGACTCCTAAGTGAGAAATGAAGATATCACAACCAGTGATGCACCATAATGATTATTTCAACCGATACAGATAAACCGATAATTTAAAGCTTTTCGTGGCCCATAAGATACAGATAACCTATTACTTCTTTTTGTTTGTTTTTCATTACCTGAGGGTATAAAGGGTTAGATGTGATGAGTCTAGAAAAGTTAATTGTTAAAAAATGACATTTCAGACAAAAACCGGGAAAACTGCATTTTTTCCCTCTTATCTTCTTATGTCAACTTGAATTGTACAACAATAAAAATAATTTGTTTGAGTTATAGGATTCTATAGAGTGGAACATTCCCCAAAATGTCAGGTAGCAGCACAGCTACAGAACAGTCCTTAAGTAACGACTTTGTTGTGATCTCTGCACATTTACATGTTTTTCTGCTTGTTGTTGGAAGGAACCAAACATCAGATATCAGTTTATTCTTCCAGCATAACCGATCGTTATAGTTTTATCGCCCAGCTCTACTAGAATGACCACAGGCTGGAATAGAATGCTGACTTTCCAAATAAGACAGGACATTAAAAAAAGATGTCTAAAAAGACTATATATATTTTTCACTAAATGGAAATCATAAAAATAGACCACAAATTGTAGCTTCTGTTTTTCTGTCTTGCCACTAGTTGTGATATGTCCTCTCAGTAGCATGTCATAACTTGCAGCTACCCAGCTGTTACCTTATTAATCTTATACCTCATATGTCCATTTGTGAAGAAAAAAATGAAACTCCATAGGAAATAATTCCAGATAACAACTGCAGTTATTCCAAATTATTTCAGACATGCTGTTTCATTTACACTTCTATTTGGACAGTGCAATCTCACAACAGCCTGCTGGCTTTTTATTTGCACATTTTATTGTTTTTCCTGTGTCCATTTACGATTCCTATCCATACCCCTGAGAGTTAATCGATTGTAATGTGTGATTAACAAGGATGGCCAGCACGCCAGCATATATTCATTCTGAACAAATTTTCACATGCCAGCATGACTTAAAAGCCAAGTGTTTGGAGAAAACAATAAAAAGTAAAATCCTGCTCTCAGCAGCCAGTCAAAAGTGAGTATTCAACAGAGCTGTTCTATGAGCTTTGAAAAATTCATAAATTCATGAACTGTTGGAGAATGGATTTTCTTGTGACTGTTGCTGCTTTACTGCTCTTGAAAGTGATGGTGGTTGGTTCTCTCTCTCTCTCTCTCTCTCTCTCTCTCTCTCTCTCTCTCTCTCTCTCTGTGTGTGTGTGTGTGTGTGTGTGTAAAAAAAGAAAGAAGGGGACTTGTTTACTCCATTTCATCACTTCTGTCCCTCCCACACTGATTGCCTCTTTAAAATCGCTTCCCCTCATCTGCGCTCCGAGCTCATTTGCCAGTATTTGGGGCAGACTTTGTGAGATGGTCGTGTACAGATGGGGGCAATTGGCACGGAGAATATCCAATTGAGACACTCGTGCGGGTGAATACACATCACACCCAAAGTAAACACAACAAACGGATCAGTTTCGCCGCCACAACAGCCAGCCAGTTAGACATTGTCCCTGCCAATCAGTCAATGAGTCAGTCAGTCAGCCAGTCTGTCAGCTAGATGCTATTTCTGCCAGTCAGCCAGTGAATCAGCCAGTCACACACTCAGTCTGTCTTGTTTATTCTTGCCCGGTGAGATATATATAAACTTCAAGCTGTGCCCTTAATGGCTGTCACAGTGTATCTGAATCCTAAGCAGTCATAAAGGATTGGATAAAAAGGAATAACAGGAGAATACATGGAGGCTAATTCTCTTCACGAAAGGTCCTGAGCTCATGTCCTCAATTTTCCAGTGAATGTTGGGGGTTTTTGCTATCTGCAATGTGCAACTTTTAGTTTTGTTGGAAACAGACTGCCAAGATAATGATCAGGGACTGCTACAATTTGAAGCTGCCCTAATCTAACCACAAATGAATTTTCTAGCGCTATTGAAATATACAACATGTCGTGATTAACGCATTGTTGTCATCACTGCAGAAAGCCAGGGAGCAAGGGAAACTTATCTTTCATTGTGCTCGGTCGAAAGTTTGCTTTCACTCACACTGCACTCTGCTTCTCCTCTACCTTCTCCGCTACCCATCAATCCGATCAACTCCAACTGGATTAACTGATCATTTATCCACATTGGGACTCAAACTGCTTTTCAGAAATATGAAGAACTCACAATGAGTTTTGCCTGGATTGTATTCACGAACCCTAAAAAAAAAAAGAGATTTATAAAAATAAATTGATTTTTAAAAAAAGGGACGGACTCAGATTTTTTTGGGGGGGGACAAAACCAAAGCTAAACAGGCAGTAAAGATGGGAAAATATTCATCAGGACAACAGGGCAAAAAAACAACAACTATGACAACAACAACATATGTGCTATATGCAATTAGAGTGCATATTTTGATGTTTATTTTCAGTGCTACTTTGTCACATTTTGTGGTATGAGTGGTCTATATTACCATTACCTGGTGTTTTCTTATAATTTTGGTGGTGTAGTTAAATAAAAAAAAAAAAAGTTCACAGCTGTCATATCTGATTACAAGGTTAGAGCCTAGCAGCTCCCTCCCTCCTCAGCACATGCTATTTGCAATGTCCAGACAGGTTTTAAGAAATCATAATATATTTTAATCCTTGCGACATCACTGCTACCACTGCTCTAATAATGGTTCAAGATGAAAAACAAGAACAAAGCGCTGAAAATTAGATGGCTTGCTGTTTTTCTGAATCCCCGTCATCTGGGTAGACTTCCTATTCCTCTTTCTTTTCCTCTCTTCTTTCTCGGTAGACTTATCTTAGCCCAGTAATGGCCCATAAAACATTAATTTCATTATTGCTGTTAGCTAGACACAGAGCGGGTAGCGAGGAGGGAGGGGATGGGGCAGCAGATTAGTTGGACAGTAAAATCAGGCCGACGAGACTTGTACATCATCAGACTTTCCAAAACGATGGTTTCCTCTCATCAAACTAAAACAAGATCCAGTTATGCAAAGCTTGCCGCTGTTCTCAAATCAATGTAATTGAATTCAAATAACTGTATCTTTCCATTTTGCCGGATATGCTCGGAAAACTAAGAATATTCATCCCACTGAGACACATGTGCTTCTAAAGGCTTAATGGAAAAGTGCAATAACAACAAAGCAATCAAAGCAAATATTTAATTTAATTTTTTTTTTTTTTTAACTTGTGATGTTTCCTTTTCGCCTGTTTGATGAAACTTGATGAGGAGAAAAATTTCTCATGTTAACGGGTCAGTCAGGGCACACAACAGCACTGCTGCAGGGATTTTGGATTGTTAGGCTTCTCAAACTAGACTTCAAAGCTAAATGTTTAGTGCAGTGCAGGACTGAAAGCAGCTTCAGCCCATGCCTTGGAGAGAAGAAGAAAGAAAGAAAGGTTTCTCACATGTGGAGCACGGGAGAGGGAGCGCTAATTAGAGCTTACTTTACTGTATATGACTGCCTACTATCTCACACACACGCACATTTATTACAGCGAGGAATGCACACACTGCAAAACTAATTCCAGAAGTGTTAGTTAAGGATTTATAGATGGTTCTCATTCAGATGTGTCCAAATTAATGAGTTTGAACATTTTTTGCACGTGCTATTATGTAATGCCCTGTGACGACAATGCATGCACTTGGCAGAAAAATGTCTTATAACAATTTTTTTTTTAAAGTGCATTGTTTCTTTTGTGTCTCATACTAAAGCATTTAAAACCTGGAACAATACTGTGCCATGTTCAGACACATTTTACAGGTTTTGGACTTTTGGAACCTTGGACACTACAAGAAATGAGTAAAGTTGAAAACAAAGAGAAGGAAAGAAAATGACCTGAAAAGTATATATATATATATATATATATATATATATATATATTGTAATTTTTAATACATTAAAATTATTTTAAGTTCATAAAAAAAATTACAAAATATATATATATATATATATATATATATATATATATATATATATATATATATATATATAGATAGATATATAGATAGATATATAGATGGATAGATAGATAGATAGATTTTTGCTATCTATCATTTTTGCTAGATTTTAAGTGACATTCTTTTAACTTAAAACTTATAATCTCTATGTGTTTTGGAAAAAAAAAAAAATAAAACCAAATGTTTCAGGTTTGAAAGACTGAATTGTGTGCTTTTGTTTCTCCAGCGATGTGAAAGCATTAATTAGATTCGAGAAGTGGGGCTAAATTCAGAACTCTCTGATAAAGCACGCCTGTGTGATAAACCCATTGGCATACCCATGGCATGAATGACATAACTGAGCCATTCTTTCCCTCCACCATGTGCTTACTACACAAGGACAAGATTACGCGGCATGATTCCCACTGATTATAGGTGTAATTGGATTTCTAATTGGTTTTCTCTGCTCTCTCTATAGTTACACTTCACCACCTTAAATGTCAAAAAGCCATTTACTCCTCGTACCATCGGTGAATTAGCATGTCATTCTCTGACAGCCTCTGCTGCGCCCATGGTAAACATCAACACAACCGGCGCCAAATCAATGGTGCTAACACTGAATAACACAAAGCGCTGTAAACAGACCCACACACACAAGCAAACATCTCTACCTAGGCTTCATGGAGGACACAGCAAAGGACACAGCGCTGCGACATGACAGAAGCTAAATAAATTTAAAAAAAAAACATTTTTTGAGGGATATTGATATAGCCCTCAGGATGCAGAGCTGATGTGTCTGTCTGGCTGCAGATAACATAAAATGTGAGAACCTGGACAGCCCAAGGTATCACAGGGGTGAGAGCGAGGCAGCAATGGAAGGAACCAAATGTGGTCTAACAGCAACAGTTCAGGGACTTTATTGCAAAAAAGTATAGTACATAGGTTACTGGTGAGGCTAGCAAGTCCAAATATGAGTTACCAAGAACCTGCTGGCAAAACGGGAAAGGTGCAGGCACAGACACAGAATCTTGGTTAACCGGTAACTGAGGCTTGAAAGCATGCCACAAGCAACATTGCAACTATGACGAACTGGTAAAGAGTGAGTGGAAAAGCGGTGGTTAAATATCCGCAGGGTTCATGAGGAAACTGGGAACAGGTGAGCAGGTGGGCAAATAAGGTCAGATGACTTAAACTAGAGGAAAAGGGGTTATTGCAGAGGAGGAAGAAGTGGCTACATGTTGGAGTAAGGTGACTGAAGAAAAGCAGGGGGTACCAGAGGTAATGAATGGGTTTGAAGACGTGACGTATATACTAAACATATGTACAATAATCCCTGCTTTATATATAGTTTCATGTCAAAGGATAGTTTTAGTGTGACTGAAATACACTGCAGGTAGTCTAGGTGCACTTACATCAAGTCTAGCTGCCCAATCGACAGCAAACAATGTTGGCAAAGTTGGTGTTTTTTAGTGACCGACTGATGTGTTTCCAACATGGATAGTACCAGAAAAAAAACTACTGTCTTTGTACTGAGACTTTACTGCAAACCACAGTCACGGCGTGAGTGACATGATACCTAGAGGAGATTTCTGCCAAGCTGCAAGCCACTGTTTGAGACCAACAGACAACAAAACCAGTTTTCTAGCCACCAAACATGGGTGTTTTTCAGCAACCCCTTGCTGTGATTCCATCGTGGATATTGCCAGGAAAGGAGATTTGTTTTTTAAAGAAACATCACAGCATTTCCTGTCTAGAAAGTCCCTCAGAAAGCGCTTGTTTTTGTCATCGAGACATTGCTGCGTTTCCAGACGGGATTGTGCCACCAAAAAACATGTTTTTTTTAAGCCAAAATATTATCTTTTCATAGATAGATAGATAGATAGATAGATAGATAGATAGGTACTTTATTGATCCTGAGGGAAATTTAATTTTTCATGTAGATTTTGTGTCTTAAACTAATAACAAACCAAACCATAGTATTGTCAAGATGTAAAGAAACAAAGTTTCAATGTATCCATTGTACAATAATATACAAATGTCACAAATCTGTGGTTTGCAGAAACATACAATGCCAACAATAATTAATAGTGATTGGGTTGAGTATGGACCTAAATGTTTTTCTGAATCAGCTCTTACTTTAATACACTTTTGGAGTATTCGCAAGTGTCCTCGTGTGTACATGTACCTAAAAATGTTCTATATGCTTAAGTATGTTCAGCAAAAAAAAAAAAAAGTATGTCTATGTTTTAAATTATAACACAGAGTCATTACTTCTTTTTCCTTCTCTGTTATGTATCTCTTTCTTTGTGGAGTAAGGAGGCCAGAAGTGTTCATATAGCCGATATATATCGGATAGTAGCGAGTGTGATGCTGGCAGGTGTGGCTATGAAAAAGTACCCCTCTGGATGTATGGATTTTGAGAAGTGGATGCTGGACCCAATTCAAAACGGCACCTACATATGAATCCTAATGAGAACCGTTCACTGAGCACATAAAGGAAAATACAGTATGTGTATTCTTTCATTCTGGTTTCCTTCTGAGTTGTGCAGCCAAAGACATACACCCATTGGCTGCTTTAATAGGTACACCTGTGAAATGAAATGCATTCTAATACCACAGCTCAGCCATAAAATCTACCTTTACAGAGATTGTAAAAATCAGTTTTCATTGATCCTGTCAGAGTGGTATTATTATCGAGAATGCAGTTTGCAGTGGTGTTGAACTGGGCTATAACTAGTGTTTTTCCCACCCCGTTAACAAGCATGATGAGGGACAAATATTAGAAACACATTAAACACAGTAATATTAAATCCTTGTAACCTGAGAAAATTTCATAATTTCTTTACAAAAGCATGGAAAGAAGGTAATGACGAACTACAGAGGCAATGACCCAATAAAAAATAGTGAAAAATCTGCAAAAAGTACAAAAAAGGACAAGAAATTACCTGAAAATAAGAAGAGATGAAAACGAAGAAGTAAAAAAATAAATAGATAAATAAATTAAAATAGGGTAATGGCCTGAATGAAAATGCATGACATTTTTTGCCTTTTTCCAAAAAAAAGCTAAATTTGTTCAGGGTTTAAAGGCGTCTGGATGCAGCTCAAGAAAAGTGATGACAATCCAGGTTTTAAAGGGTTGATATAACAATGTTACTTTAAACTCAGTAATAAACATATAGTTGAATTCATCATAAGCTGAATAATAATTAAATAATCAGTTGTATTGGACTGCATTAAATTCTATAGGTGTACCTAATAAAGTGGCAAAGTGTCTCTCACCCTGACCCCTGCACCCTGGTATCATAGACTTTACACAGAAATGATATCACTCATGAGATAGAATTATAGACATCTCTTTTATGATGGTAGTTTATGGGGAAAATATTTTGTATCGCTGGTTTTTTTTATTAGTTGCAGCACCCCGGTGAACCACTGGGCCAGGCTGACTTGCTTCGGTTATATAAGAGAGAGGGAGGAGAGTGAAAGGGAATAAAGTAGATTACACCGGATTATAACAACAAAATAAAGTGCAATTGCGTAGAAGAGTCAATTTAAGAATATAGCAGGTTATTTCCAACCTGTGCGCCTCTGCTGTCCTTCTCTGAAGAAGGTTTCTGCAGGTCGTGATAAAGCTCTGGCACTAAAGTGGGCCACCTCTCCCAAAAACATACTCTTGGCAGAAAAATTTCAAGCCTTTCTGCTTCAGTAGCTATTCCAGCACTGTTCTCTAGCCCCCCTCTCTCTCGCTCTCTGTATTAATTTAGCCTGTTATGTTTTCTTCTCGCTCGTTTTCTCTTGTAACCTGTGTATACAGCACATTCCAATAACACACTCTTGTAAAGCCAGAGACTAGACTATGTTCAGTTCCTGCTCTATATGGCTGTGGCTGCCCTTTTGCTTGTTTCTCAGCTCATATATCACAGCCAGCCAGGCCCTGCGACAAGCCAGAGCCCTGCATTTGAAAACACATTACTTTTTAAGACCCCCTGAGAAATTGTGAAAGGAGGAAGAGTAATAGAGCTTTCCCACTCTCTCTTGTAAAGCACCCGCTGTGCACATATGAGATTGTGTGTCGCTGTGTGTTTGTGTGTGTGTCTAAATGCATTTGTGTGCCCGTCTGTGTTTGTGTGTTGGATGATATTTGGTTTGGAGGCTGGAACAGACAATAACAACAAGCAGTAAAGTCAGCCAGGTCTGTATTGTTATGTTCTTACTCCTTGTCATATCGAGAATTCAATTCTGTAAAATCTCTCAATCCCTTTCGAAAAATTAACTCCTCTCGCTGTATTATTAACTTTAAAGAATTGTCAGTTTAATGGCAAGTCAATATTTCTAGCAATCACATTCACAGCAATTTCATGTCTCATTATTTTTTCTTCTATCTGGGCATTTCGGTATGCATATTACTTTCTGGGTTGATTTTGGGACCATGTTTAAAATCTAGCTTTAGTTATCCATTGGATTCTGTAGATTCACAAATATTAATAATCACACAAAATATTCACAAGTTCCAGTCCTGGAGCTTATATGCTGAACAAATGAATGTTACGATACTGTAACCCCAGTTCTATTAGGACAGGCTCCACCACCTACTGGACTCTACTGGTAAAACACTCCTCTAATAACAAGCACACATTCACCCATGGATTATGGACATTCATTCATCCAGCTCCACCCACTGCACCCAAAGAGTCCAGTTGAGGGCGAGCAGTGAAATGAAGGTTATAGTATTGTAACCCTAGTCCTATAAGCACAGGCAGAACCCTCAACCGAGGGTTTACGCATCCCATTCGCAATCCAAACACATAAGCTAGTTCTGCTGTGACAGTGACCACACGGTGTCAGGTGAGAGCTCAGCTGTACAGAAGCGGTCCCGGTATTACTATATCCCGGCAGACGGCCAAATGGCTCCTGACTAAAAGATACGCAGCCGTTTGGTGTGGTTAACTCACACTTTTTAGGGTCATTATTTCAAAAAAGAAAAAAAAAAGAAAAATGGAATCTGCTTTGTAATATAGTATATGTAAGTTATTTTTCAAGTCTAAAGAACAAGAGCAACTTTACGATCCTTTTAGAGGTCATTAAAAGTTTTACATTTCTGACATTACTGTAAAGGAAGTAAACCTTGAGAGCAGTAATATCTCCCCCTAATGGCCTATAAACAGCCTGTTAATGCCTGTAAAACTTGCAGGTCTACATCACACGGCACTGCAGGGGAACATTTCACTTCAAGTTTGATACTTTGGTCCAATTAACTGATATACTACTGGGTGTACAATCCTGCTGACAAGAAGTGACCTCATCGTAACAACACAAGCCTGATGCTGATCCCCAGTGTAAACCCCTTCATGATCACATTGAATTTGTTTGACAGATAAAGGTGATTTTTACTCTCTCAGAGTTTCACACTGGGAAGGGAAAGCACTGATCTTCCAGTGAGGCACCTCTGCTACGACACCAATTCATTTTTACCACCAGATCTGAGACACTCGAAGACATCTCTGCTGGGCATATCTGTCTCTGGAGTGCTCTCTCTCATGAAAAAACACTATTTTTTTCCCTCCGTCTTAATGCTTCCTTTGTCCCTCACCCCCTCCCTCTCTTTATTTCTGCAAGGGACTTAAGATAAAAATCATCAGTGTGGCTGGAGGAAACGCAGAGGGTGTGAAGAGACAGACTACAGCAGAGAGACGAAGATGTCTGGAGGGATGACTTGATGAACTGAAAGCCAGGGAGGGAGGACAGACACTAAGCAGGTACCCTGTCGTCCACTGATCATAGTTTTGTGTCTATGCTTCAGATTTCTTTTTGTTTTACGCCAGAGAATATAAAGTGCCCAACTGTGTTTAGAGAAAATATTTGAAGCTTTGCAACAAAGAACCATGCATTCATTCAGTGGTGCCAGTACTGTGCCCACAAGACAATGTTTGTTTTATTTTGAATCACCGAACATTCGGGTTAAATGTTCAAATTATATCCCATAGGACATCATTAAATTATTTCTTAAATGAATTTGTTTAATGTACACCCACTCTAGATAACATGTATTTTTGATAAAAATCTATTTTATGAAACAAAACATAAGTTTACAGTCAAAGTTTTGCTCGGATTGCATCATTATTTCTCTGAGTTTGTCTCCCAGGCCTCTCATTTGAGCTGGCAGACTGTATCCTGGACCACGGCCATAACCCTGACCTTAACTGACTGAGGGAGTCTCCAGGAAACTTTTCAAATCTTGTTGCAATGAAGGGTTCATCAGCAAGTCAAGTGTGGAAGATCATGAAGTAAAAAGATGGACAGTGAAGTATACTACAAGCAACTAACTGAATATTGTCGCATTACATCCACCCATCTCCTACAGCAGATTATCATGTGATCAAAGAATATTTTAATACCTTTCTTCCAGGTCCAACCAAGACAGACCACGCTCAGGAAACCAAACTCAGTACAGCGATTGGGGAGGAACAATACTTAACTTCCTTCACTGGGGAGCTTAAACTTATTGAATCTGGGGGTGGAAGCATATTAAATGCTATATGAGCAGGGTGTTTAGAGGTAACAAAATTAACAGAACAGTGATAGTGGAATGGAAATTAAACACTTGTTCAAGGGTTAGGGTTGCCGACAACTGACTCTTGTCTGATACAGGGTTGTGGTGCCCAGCATCAAGGCTGCATGCATTAAATGCCAGTCCACCATAGCTGTTGCTTTTGTTGCACATACTCCACAAATGTCAATGCTGAATGGCATTGTATGTTAACTGAGTACTGCTGTCCTGTATAAACAGGCTATTGGCTGTAAGAGGGCGAAGCATGAACTTGAAATTACAGATCGCTTGTAGGTCTTCATAACAGGTCCTTTTAAACTAAAAGTGGCTACTGAGTCATTAATACTGTATGCCTACAGTGAGACTAAAGAGGCTGATCTGTTGTGGTTATGTAATGAGTTTTATAAAGGCTGCCTTTGACTAAGGAAGCAGACAGGGTTACTGGAGGGAGGGAAGGTGAGAAAGGACAGGGAAAAGATTGACGATGAAAGATAGAAGTCCAGAGGAAATGTCACCAGCCCCCGCGGGGGCATACGTATGGTCTCAGTATGATCCTACACACATGCGCAGACTCACACACACGGTATTGCAGCGATGATGGGGACTTGAAGAACCTGAAAGGTTAATTAGTCACCATGGGGGGAAACTCAAAGGGTGTTAGCTCAGCCTCTCTCCCTCATCAGTCTCTTGCTGTCTCCGGGCCTCGGCTCCCTGCTGTGTTTTTTGATTCAAGGCTGAAGGAAAAGACCACTCATGATCTAAATTAAGAATAAAAAGTAATGTGTTGGCTCATTACTGAGAAATGAGTAAAATTGATGGAAGCCAAAAAACTAAAGAGGCAGAGATTGAATTCAGTCCTTGATATGATAAATCCATCCAAAGCTGGATGTACTCACAGCATGTGAGCAGGTCTGAGGGTTACATGCACATGCATTTATCTGCACAGGAAGACATACTGTGCTATTTCACATGCTATTAATGATGTATAACACCACTTACTGTGCCCAACCCATCAATCAGTCCCTACTGAAGTACAAACCGGTATCTCATAAATCTCTAAATGGGGTGTTTTTTTTTTGTTTTTTTTTTACTGAAAAAGGCTATGATGAAAGGGTAGAAATAGACAGATAATGGTAAATTCTTAAGTCAGACTTTGAGGTAGAGGCAGTTTTGAACAGTGTCCAGTGTAAATATAACCTACAAAAATTGTCTTGAATTGAATCGTAAGGGGACTCAGATTTAAGGAACAATTGTTTGTTTTTTTTTTTTTTCTTAAAATTTGATGTAGTGTGATAGGAAGTGTATAATTAAAGATCAAAAGTAAAAAAAAAGAAAAAATTCAAAGACCATAACAGCTCAGCCTTGGTCAAGTTTTAATGAGACTCAAACAGATGAAGCCACTTGTTTCTGACGGTGCCCGCATTGTTCAGGGAGAGACTTAATGTCTATTTGTTACAGATGGATGGAACAAAATAGGAAAGCAACAGTACATAAACCCACACTTGACAAACATATGAAAAAAAGAAAAAAAGGCTCTATTAACAAATTCCAGTTAAGACTCTTTTGAAGACAGGGACAGTCTGTCCATATCTGCATAGTCTTATTTATGGTAGTACTCCACAGTAGTGAGCAAAAATATATTCTAATGGATAATAACTTCACTATTGTCTTCAAAAGGACAATTTTTGGCCATTAAATATCAATCCCATACTGTCCAATGATTGTTTGTCCAAACACAGATGCATGTTTGCTTGTTTTTCTCTGAAAGTGGGTGTTAATGTCATAAATGGAGACGCTGGACCACCAAACAGATATAGAGGTCCAACCAGTCAATGACAGTAGTCCACCACTGGACAAGCATTAGATCTAACCATGAGACAAAGATAGAGGCCCCAACCAGCAGACAGAGATATAAATCTAACAGTTAGACAAATATAGAGGTCCAACTAGTACACAAAGATTCAGTTCCAACCAGTAGACAATAATAGAGAAATAACCACTAGACCACTAGACAAGTCAGAAGTCCAAATAGTAGACAAAGATTGAGGTATAACCAAGAAGACAAAGATAAAGGTCTCACTAGTAGACACACACAGAGGTCCATCCAATAGACAGTGTTAGAGATACAACCAGTAGACAAAGACAGAGGTCAGAGTCAACCAGTCAAAAAAGATAGATGCTCAAACCGTAGACAAAGACAGAGAACTCACAACGAGACAAAGACAGAAGTCCAACCAGTAGTCAAACTAGATGTAATTGTAAGGGTTTACCGATTTACTTTCATCTAGCTCTTAAATAAATAGTAAAAAGCAGAGACTGTCAGGGTAGAGGGTAGGAGAAATGATTGATAAATGATCAGTCCCAAAGAATCATCCCGACAGCTGTGGAAGTATCAGTCAACATCAGAAGTGTTCCCAGAAATCCCTTTCTAACCAAACTCAGACCTCTGTGAAGAAGCAGAGATAAAAGGGCTTCAGATGTCGTATTCACATTGTTTTCTCCGTCATCCACGAGATAAAAAAAAAAAAAAATCTGTCTTTGGTCCACTGTGGCTCTGACTCAAGTGCAGTGCCACTGGGGATTAACACAGAGATGCAGGATCTCCCATTTTTTCCTTATATCACACTTCTCACAAGATTGAAGGCTCGCTTCCTATGAAGTTAAACGCTGCAACAAATCACTGCAGCTGAATTTTGAATGAGACGAACATCGACTGTATGCATCGAAGCAACAGTGAAAGCTTCTTCTTTGCTCTGATGTCAGACTGAACCAACAGTGGTGCTCACTACTTTGTAGAGCTGAAAATAGAACGACAGTAAAGGAATACATTTATCTCTATCTTTAAACATGCGCATCGGTGGGCACTAAAACAAGCCAAAAAAAAGCAGAAACCTTGTTAAAATCTCACATATGGGCTGAAAACAGACTTGAGGTGCCGGTGTTTATTTTTCTAATGAAACAGTTTAGATTATTTTTGGTTTGAGACCATTTAATGGAGCCTTGCACAACTTTCTAAAAGGACAATGCCATCAAGTTACTTCATTCTACCACATGAATATGATTAGTGGATTTACTTTTAGCCCCTCTGCCAACATCGCTTCTCTTTACTTTCTCTTTCTGCTTTTGTTTTTTTCTTTGTGTTAAAAGAAAACTCCCTCCCAATAGTAGTCTGCTCTGCCTTTGATTATCAGAGAAGACAGAGCGTCTGAATTCAGCCACCAGGCCATTAATCTGTGACTCAGTCTGAGAGATGAGGGAGCCTTCAGTGGCAACCCGCAGGGAATTATCTACTTGCTTCAGCCTGCCACAGAGACCCACCGCTGGGCTCAGACCACAGCATGAGAAACACACTCGCCAATGGCCACCTGGGACAGCGACTGTGGACACTGATGTGAAGAGAAACTCGACTGATGCAACACAGTCTTAGAATATACTTGTGCTGAACCCCTTTTTTTTCTTAGTCAGACTTTGAACGCACACACAAAATGCATGAAGTAAACTTAAATAACAAACTAACTATCTCAACATCTTTGACTGAAGAAATTAGGAGTTTGTAGCAAAGACTAACTATGAGTTCTGATGCCAGAAGTAACAGTGTGTTTAAAATGTAAGAAATATTTTCAGATCTGCCACACAAACACACTGGAACATGTGAAACTGTTAAACTTACATTCATGTAATTGCTGAAAATTTTTGACCATGTATTTTAGGAGAGATCTTAGGATTTTTTTTTTTTTTTTTTAACTTAAATGCAAACAGTATTCCTGGCGCCACCACCTAGTGGCCATTACAACATACTACAGTCAATTACAGTTTGGCATTAGCTTTACTATTAAGCTACATTGGTTGTTGAAATAAAAAAAATGTTTTTTTAAGTTATCTAATTTAAAAAAAAAAAAATTTACTACTATTTTTTACTCCTTTTTGCTATTTTATTTGCTATGTTATTTTCTATCAAACTTTGTTTCTCAACTTTTTTTTTTTTTTTTTACAAAATTTGTCTCAAAATACTTTGAAAAGCATTTTAGAGATTGCCCTTTGAATAACCCTTTTACTGTTATTGCTTTGTTTTTTTCTTTTTTTTAACCTTTTTTTCTACTCAAGATGTTTGATCTTAACCTTTGTGTACTGTATATAATAAGTCTGAAACCTGCCTTAAAAACTCCAATAAATCACCTATCTCTAATTTTTAAATTGTCAGGGGTGGTTGTGGTTTCTACATTTTTGATGTGGATATGAGATATACAAAGAAAGATGAAAGACATAACCAATTAGACTTTAATAAATGACTTTAAAGTTTTCATTCTCTCCTATGTTGGGGTCAAGAGAGGTCTCCTTTCTCCTCTGCTCCTGCTGATCCATTAAGGGCATCTTTTATTTGAAGTCACACATCATTTTTCTTGATGTTAGCTCTTTTTTTTCTCTATTGACTTGTCCCCCAAACTGAGCTGATGTTATATCAGGGCTGTTAGCCTTTGATGGATGAAGTCATCACGACATGCACACAAGAAACCAAGCTATTGGGAAAATCAAGTTAAAGCAGGAATTGGTACATGTTTACCTTCACTGCAATAATGTGGCATTCAAGAACATGTGTTTGCATGCAGCTGGGCTGTAATCAGATTTTTCCTACCTATGATCACATTTTCAGTCCAAGGTTGGCATTTGTTCTAAGGATCTTATCCTTTAGCTTAAGCTCAGTTGCTCCACACTGTGTGTTTATGTGTAAGAATTGATAGGCAGCTGTGGTGACTTATTAAGACTTTTTAGTTTCAGTTCTCGTCACACTTTGGACTGAATTAAATTGGACACAGCTGGGATCTTCTTGTTCGTTCAGCTGTACTGCTACTATAGCAGGAACTAAATAGCAGGTAGAAACCGGGTCATTCGTTCACTGTACAGTATGTATGCATCATGGCAACCATCAAACTAATTGGTGGTCATTAGTAGTGTCTGTGACTGTGAAAAGCTTTTGTGAAAATACTCGTTTTTACATTATAATCCACATCATGTATGCTTATAGTGAAAGCAATTTCATTGTATGGGTGATGCTTTTCTTTTCAGCTTATGTCTACTTATGCAGACGCCACCAAAAAAAGGATAAAATAACTGAAAGCTGAATTTATGAATATTATGATTTTTTCTTACAGGTATGGAAGGCTAAGTCATTATTTTCATGATATAAATTACAAATACCTTTGCATATGAGATTATAATAATTAATTGATTATCATCATTATAATTAAAGAGCTTACCAAACAAGTTACAATTTACATATCTTTTAAGCAAGTATTGCAAATAATAGTGATGTAAATAAACCTTTTATAGGATCATAAGACACTGGAACATAGATTTTATTGAATATATTGTGTTAGCCTTTGTATTCAAATGTTTGTTGATCAAGATGAAAGACATGTAGCTACCTTTTAGTTCACCTTTAGATCAAAGATAAAGTCTTTATAGCTTAATTTTCAGGTTGTTGCCATTTACAGTAAGACAGGTTGAAATGGTCTTTAAACTACAGCACACATGGCAGAGTTGTTATGGAAGTCTGCTGTTGATTTGAATCCAATATTGCAAACCTTGAACTGTACGCCAACTAACAAAGTGTGATACTACAGGGCTCGTGCTGCTGATTTTTATGTGTGAAAACACAAATATGGCAAGTAACTCGTTACTTCTAGTGGAGCAGCTGTTTTAAACAGACTTTATTGGCATCATCAGCGTAGACAGGTGCAAAGGGCTGATCAACATGTTTATATAAAGGAAGTGGATTTAATCATTTACAAGGCCCCATTCTCTCTCCTTCTCTCTCTCTTTCTTTTTTTTGCAGGACTGTCTGTCGGCTTTGGTCCCTGCGTGTGTTTCATCCAGTCTACTTTTATCTGGGTCGTCATCCTCCTTGAGACTCTGCCAGTGTTTTGCTGAGTCTTTGTTAATAACTGTTTTAGTATTGTGTGTTTTCTATGACTAACCACAGCACCCACTCTCAGCACCTCTGGTCTGTTCCTTTTCTCTGTTTTTAACCGGTTAAAGTAAAACTCCTAAAGTTAATTTGTAGATGTATATTGCAAAGTTGGGACCAAGTCATTGTTATGCTAGTCACAAGAAAGTCTCAAGTCTTTGCACTAGAGCCCGCGCCCCGAATCAGGTCTCAAGTCAAGTCCCAAGTCCTATACTCTGAGTCTTGAGGCCTAAACAAGTCATAAAATGCTTGTCACCAAATGAAACATACTGTAACAACAAAGTAATAATATATTACATTTATAAATATCATTCAGAGATTTGTTTTTGTTTGTTAAAACAACTCTAACTGAACTTAATCATAAAAAGCAGTGCTGACTTTGCACTTTTATGCACCACCATTAATCAGTACCACAAAATAATGATTTTGTGGTACTGCACTCATCTCATCTTGAAAATGTCTATAACTTCCTGTAGTATTATTCTTTTTTAAGTAATATTGCATGTTGTTGCATGCTCTATTTATGTCCAAGTTAAAAAGATAATATTAGTAGATTAATTAATTAATTCATGTCAAATTTTTATGATAAAATACTTTTAAATATTTTTTCTTATTTTTTAAAGTCAAAAGTAAAGTCATCAAATCTGTCACTCGAGTCCACACCTCTGGCATTCTGTATACGCTGCATTTTGTCTACAGTATCTATGAGGTAATAGTTCATATTCCATAGTAATTGCTTCTATATTATATTAATGATGCCATTGTCTCTCATATTCCAAAATTCTGACATTAAATCCAAAAAATCCAGTCAAACATAATACAGTGCCTAATAC
Organism: Plectropomus leopardus; assembly: GCF_008729295.1. NCBI lineage: Eukaryota > Metazoa > Chordata > Actinopteri > Perciformes > Serranidae > Plectropomus > Plectropomus leopardus. The sequence continues at coordinate 2,417,014 of NC_056477.1, read as the reverse complement.
TTTCGCACAACAGCATCTGACATAAACACACTGCCCATAATTCACCAACAGCACCAAATCTGTAACCTTTAAAATAATGTAATTTCAGCATGCTATATAGAAAACAGCTTTAGCCTCCATGCAAAGCTTCCATTGGTGCATTGGGACGCAGTCAAGGAGGTTGTGTAAGGGCCCTCCTCTTGGCATTTGATGGATGAAGCAATGTAAAAAAAAGAGGTGGGGTAATAAAACACCACAACAGTGAAGATATATTTTTTTACTTCAATTTTGCATCCCAATGATTTGAAATTGTTTCCCTTCCCCCGTGTGCCGATCTCTGCTACCTATTCACCCAATGAGCGAGCACTATCTGAGGAGAGAATCTGCGCCTGCATCATTTGGCAGTTTGTCTTTGTGATAGCAAAGATATGAGGAATGTGTTGCTGTGAGAGAGCAATTTATAATTATTTTTTTTCCAGTAGGACTCCTGGAGAAACACTCTGATGGAGGAGACAGAGAAAATGATAATAAGATAAACAGAAATGTGTGACACGTTCGACAGACGGCCTTATTTTCTCTCCAACAGCCGCACACACACACAGCTCTGGGTTTGTGCTCCTTGCACAGACTGTGTTACAAATCCAGTCAATTGTGTTCTCATGCACAATTCACCAGCATTTTTGGCAAGCTTAATGAGCTACGCCAACCTCATGGTCAACAAAACTACCTATCTATGTTTTTCTTTCCCCTCTGCACCCCTCCCAGTTTAATTAGGAGGTTTTCTCTCTGAATTGACTTTTCCGAGAAGCACATACACATCTTTGCTTCTCACCACAGAGGTCAAAGGGCATGGTCCCTTTTTGAGGTGGCAGGCAGGGGTTCAGAGTCAAGCTCAAGGACACCAACATGACAATGGATGAGAACTGTTGTGCAATTCAAATAGTTTAAAAATGCATTATATCTCCCTCTCCCTTGTGGTGCTCAGTGTCCCTCTCCTTGGCCTCGACTGCAGCCCTCCAGGGCAGAAGTGAGGCCCCAATTGCCAAGGTAATATAATCCTTCTCCTCCCTTAGCAATTACAGAGCAGAAAGACACACGCAGACAAAAAGAAATAGAAAAACTGTGAAATCTAATACAATGTATTATGAATTGTGAACTGTGGACATCAGCACCACCACGGCTGACGTCTGAGGTGAATTCAAAATCACTTTAGATGGAGGGTGTTGGTCCTCTGAGTTTGTCTGAGCTAGGCTTGGGTGGTTTGTAATATATCTTACTGAAATTTCAACTGGAGTATACGGCATACGACTGCGTAAGTGTGCGGCGCTGCCCCCCTTCAACAGCAAGTTCGCTACATAATTTCAGCTTTTCAGACTAATATTTACACAATAGAAACCCACCAAATGTTAAAAAAGTGATATTCTCACACCTATTTTCCTCTTCAAACAGAAATACAACTGTTAACCTTCTGAATTCAACTTCATCTCAGTCACCAAAGACCGACGAAGCTTAACTGTCTTGTCAACTCATCAAAAAACACTTCATTCAAACTTGACAGGAACAAAATAAAACTCACCCAAACCATCTTGGCTACTCTTGCTAGTAATCTAGTTAGTAAGTCCACTGTTAAAACAATCCCCAGCTCCGGTTTGGTCAAAATAAATCCTTAATTCATCAAGGTAGATGTTAAAAAATGTAACATTATCCCTCGCAGTCTCTCTCTGCTGTTGGTCGCTGGCTGTTTACAGTCCTGTAACTTCTCCCTCCACCATTAGTTGTTGTGGTGTCAGCTACCAGTAGACACTGAACTCTGGTGGTGCATGCTGTGCACTACATACAATAAGTTTAATAGAAATAGGAACGCCTGCATTTATGACAGTATCGACCCTGCTATACTATTATAGTGTGATTTCACCCAAGCCTAGTTTGAGCCTCTATTTTTACTGTCAGCACCACATAGTTTAAAGTTTGTGGAAACCCATGTTGCCACATCTATCTATCTCCACACTACAAGGTCATTACTCCAGGTTTCGTTCTAGATTTGATCAATGAACTTGGAAACGCAATAGATTAATAACACTGATATGAAGCTTGGTTCAGAGTAATATATAATACATTTAATCAATAATAAATACATAATAAAAAGGGCATCCAGCGTCAGAACTCAATCAGACCTTGAAAAGAGCACGTACACACAACTCGACATGTATTCGAGTCTCTCAGGTTGAGTGCAAGGTTCAATAAACTTTGCAATTAGAGAAGTCATAAGCCGATGATGCCGATGACGGCGGAGATTTGTCTTGTGCTGCTGCTGAGCTTTATTAATAAACCGCTGATTAATTTGCTTCGAGTGCTCGTACAACTTCTCTAATTTCAGCCTACTTGGTATGCCTCGCTCATGTGAGATGAGAAGCACCAGGGAAAACATGATGTTTTGTTGCCACAGCTTAGAAATTATTTGAACCCACATCAAAATGTGCAGTATAAACTTATGAATAAGTCATAAATTAATTATTATTTATAAGTTGGGTTGACTAAAGTGGAAAGGTCTAATGATGTTGATATCTATTGCTTTTGACTGGCTTCACATGTTCACTGCCTGCGTTCATAATGCCAAATGGGATATAAAGTCTACAAAAATCCCCATATGTGCTATTTGTAATAGCCACTGGCAGCCTAACATGTTGTTCCACACCTAAAGCACTGTACAGTAAACTCAACATGAGTGCAGCATTAAATCTCAGTTGAAGTATGATGATTCGGAGCATTCGGTATGGTACTGCATTTTCTGTAGTGTTTGGGGTAATTCCTACCATATGGGTAGGGTTTGCCGAACGAGTATTTCTTATTCCAAATTCTATTTATTACATTGTGTCAATAGGATGCACTTATCTGTGTCACAGCACAGCCATCTGGAAGATGAAATAATGCTACATAAAGTATACAGTAGTTGTACCAAAGCTTGCCCGACTCAAGCCTCTGGTGACATCCGGCAGAACGCTACAGAGCTGATTAGGCTAAAAATTCACATCCTTCTGCAGCTGTGGTGGATATAAATCAGTTAGACGCCAATAGTAAATGAGGCCAGTGTTTGTTATGTGAAACTCTGAAGGCTTTTTGAGTGTGTGTGTGTGTGTGTGTGTGTGTGTGTGTGTTGGCTGGATGTATCAGGCTCAGCATTGCTGCCTGAGTCTTGTTCGCTTTACATCTGGGCTGAGCTGGAACAAAAGGGCAGACGCTAACCCAACAGGCAGCACGAGCATTAGTGCACTGATTACCATCCCATGCACGGTCACACTTGCCCACACGCACTCACGCACATGCTAGCAGCAGAGCCACAAAGCCCAGTGTCTTGATCGTGACTGTGATGGATGGAGCAAAAGGAAGATAGAGAGAAAAAGAGAGAGAGAGGCGAATGAAAAAATGAAAGAGAAGTGGGGACGGCAGCTGGTGCTTCCCACCATCCTCCTGCTGTCTGATTTCTCTCTATGTCTTCTCTCTTTATCTCGGTCTTTCACAGGCTCATTTCCACCCTCCAATGGCCCCAGACTTTCAGACTTTCATTCATCATTGAAGGTATACTATGCGGGAACTGTTGATATCTGTTTGTAAACAACATTTCAAGTGAAAGGAAAAGTAAAAGCCAACCCCAGATTTGCTCTAGTTTGCTATATTTATATTTTTTAGAGCTCTGAATTGGCCCGTTCTCATTCCAAGGGTGTCAAGCACCGATGCTCTTTCACGCCCCTTGGTGTGTGATACTAACACCGAAGGCACCCCTTAATGTCTCTATGAGACACATTGAGCCTTTAAATAACTTCAATGTGAACCCATCTGTGGCAACATTTGTCACTCAGAGGACCTGCTGTTGCACAAAAAGTGTAAAAGTTTGACTAAAACGGAGGAATGGGAAGTGCATGGAAGAAACAATCAAAAACTGTCACCTGAGGAGACTGCTGTTGGTGTTCTGTCTGAAACCGAAGGTCAATGCTGTTTTAACATAGGTCAACTGAAGTCACTGCCATGTAAACATAACATCATATAACTTAAATCCATCTGTCAGGTATTGACGTCACTGACGTGAAGTATTTACATCACATTAAAAACTGATTTTAACCAAAATCTTGATGTTTTCCTAAGCCTAACTAACTTTTGTTGCCTATATCCACAGGCGACTATTTCACAACGTTAACCATGTATTAGAAGGTGTTTCACACATATGTGACAGCTATGTGTCACATACAGACGCTGAAGGGAGGTTCAGCAGAGATGCAGAAGTTCTCACACATCAGGGTGTGTGTGTGTGTGTGTGTGTGTGAACTTTTCAGTATTTGACTCCCTAGAACAAGACAACATGTTCTCATCCCAATTTGTTGAGTATTGCCACTTTGCAGTGGACTTCAGCTTCTTCACATTACATTCTAGGTATCCTTCTGCATCTGTTATTGACTTTCCTACCTTGCTACCATAATGTCAACACAAGCACATGTTGGGATTACGTTGCACGTGGTTAGGCCAGAAAAGCATGTAGCAACCAACAGCAGGACGTCAACAAAAGCATATGTTGCCATGGATGGTTAGATCAGGCAACAAGGGCACAGATGGTTAGGTTAAGGCAAAGAGGCACATGTTGAAAAAATATCACATTCAGACGGAAAATGAACACTGCACTCCCACATGAAAGTCCAGAGTTTGCTGGATCCATCCACCGCCCCTCCAACTATAGAGACCTTCATGCTTTTTAAATCACGGGCGTTACCCATCTGGCAGCATTCTCAACTAATGCTACCTGTCTGCATATCATGCTGCTACAGCAAGTGCTGTCTGACTGTCCAAATTCAAATAACACTGCAAATGGTTCTGTCTGGCAGCGTTCTCAACTGATGCCATCCAGAGTTTATCATGCGGACACGAAAGGAGGCTTTTGGTGGAGGGATCTTGCGTTTGTAATCACTGTAAAAGCATTAGTATTGAGAACTGGCTGGATGAGAACATGAATGAAATACTGCTTACAGTCTTGCACCTGGTTGTTTCCTTTCTATGACATCCTGACCTAACATCCAGGTGTGCCCAGGGACGTCCCAAATGCAGCAAAGTAGGAAGAAAAGGCAGACAGAAAGAGAGGGCAGAGGCTATGCACATACATTTGTAGCCACACAGAGTAGGTCATAAGTGTTGATTGAGCGGGATTACCTTTGTATGAGATTATACATCGTATATATATATATATATATATATATATATATATATATATATATATATATATTTTTATATATATATATATATATATATATATATATATATGGTACGTGTCAGGATGACAGTAAGCAGTCGTACTTTCTTCAGAGCCAACTCTAAATTTAGCTCCTGCTGCAATGCAGGTGACAACCCGTAGCTAGTAGCAACATACACTCTCTCTCACACACACACAGACATGCACAGACTAGCCACCAGAAGCGTGAAAATAAAGCATCCCAGCTGTTTCTAGAGGAAAATGAAAAGGCACTTTAATCTGCCAGTCTACCCCGCCCTGTCGGCCATCTCACCTCCTTTCTCTCTCCTCTACTCTGAAAAAAGGTTACAGGTGCCATATGACTCAAGAGCTGCCATCATGCTTCATTTCCTTTCAGACTTGTCTTATTTACTGCTTGATGTTGTTTCCCTATATGGATTTATGACATGCCAAGATGCCCTTTGGGTAATGTGTTGAAATAAAGAAAAAATAAAGGGATTGTGTGCTTGGATTATTAATACAATATATTTTTATTTCCATGCCACATCCCCAGTCGCCTGCAGATATTTTTTTGGGAGTACCCACTTCTCTCCCTCCCTGCTCCCCTGTCTCTTCATCTCTCTCTATTTCTCTTTGACTCTGTCACTGTGCCAGATTAGTGACTGAAAAGGTACAATTTTCCGTGTGCCCACAAAGAGGAGGAGGTAAGAGGATCTGATTAATGCACATTCCCTTTTTATATATTCATGACTATTTCCTGGAGTCTATTAGAAAGACATGACTTATTCAAGTGAGGGTTTTGATTGAAGTTCGCTCTGTCTCGGCAGTTGACTTTCCATCTTTCATTTTCCAACACTCCTCCCCTTCTCTATCTCTTTCAGCGGGTCTGATCTCTGTCCTCCCTATTTCCTTCGCTCTGTTCTTTAACCCCGTCCCGCTCGCCTTTCATTCTGGAGTGCTTCAATTGATTGGATGCGACAGATTATATCCAATGGGCTCCACTTAGCTCAGACTGGTTGTGTGAGACTGAGGGTTTTGACCCTCTATGAACTGGTGATAAGAGATGGCTTGGCTTGTGGCTGTCATCTATTGTGGATCTGGATGGAAAAATGGTGTTGTGATGGTTTTAATCCAGTGGCCCCCCGCCTGACTCTCTGTGAGGTTCTCATAATGCATTCACAGCACTGCAGGCCTATTTTAAGGATCAGAATAGCTCTGTTTAGACTGAGAGGTAATGATTCTCTGCAGCTAAAAAATGCTGAAAATGTTGTACCCTATATCACACCATTTCTAGTTATCTTCAAATGCATTGCACCCAACTGTGGCTTGGAATGCGGAGATGCAGTGATCCCAGCTTGAAATGGACTCACTGAACTCTTAATGATTTCTGGTTCTTGTACATGATTCTCTTTGCCTTTAACTCAACTATCCTTTAGAAATCACTGTACTCAATTAGCACAAGTACTTTGCTTGCAGTGCAGCTGATGTCTAATGTGGTTAAATTCAGGTTGAGACTGCTTAAGGCTGAGTCTAAGTTAAAAGTCTTCATAAGAAAAGATGTACGTCTTTCATGTCTCTGAGTGCTGACTGTAGAGCAGCTAAGTAGGAGGATATGTTTTATCACACATTATGGGTTCTTGGAGTTATGGTCAGTTTTTTATTCTAATGAATGGCAATTGGAGTGCTTTCAAGAAGTGGATGGACATGAATCTCTTGTGATTGAGTAATAAATGCAAAATATAAGCATCTGCACTAAAATATACCTTGCTCTTTGATGGACAGCCAAAGATATAAACCAAGTGTATATTTAAACTCAGAAGTACTTGATGACTTCTATAATAAGTAATTAAATGAGAAACATTCAACCACAAAGACAGAAAACTATGTTGCTTGATCTGCTAATGGCAAGCTGAGACTATTAATTACATTATTCGGTGTTAAAAGCTACTCACTGCTGCAAACTGATGGAAAAATATGACCTCTATGAGCTCATTTATAATTCCTTTACATACAAAAATATCAAACTTTGTAACTGCCCTCATACCTCCATGATAGCATGCATCAAATAGATGGCAGTGAAAGGCAGAGTAAACAGTTTCTTTGTTGAGGCCTCCATCAAAGAACTTTGTGTCAAAATTTGAGAGCTATAACACACATTGTCAGCTATATGAGCGCTGAGAGAGACTGGGGAAAATCTGTGTAGTCATTATGACTGTGTGTGGCCAAAATAGGTAAAAATGGTCACATTTTCTTTGCCTTTTGTGCAATTTGTATAGATAACATTTAAATTATTATACATATATTCTTAGGTAAAGTCTGGGACCAGCAGAACTATAATTTTTAATTTAACAAAGTTATATGACATATAAATGTGAAAACAGTCAAAATGACCATCATGGCTGCTCTAGTGTTAAGCTGTATCCTAACCTGTGTGTCCTGTGTGTGACTATATTTGCAGACCCTTTGTATTTACCACAACAGTAAACTTAGTAACTGTACAGACAGCTAGCATGGCAAATGGTAAATAGATCTGCACTTGTATAGCACCACTTAAAGTGCTGTCATACTACAAAACCCTTTCACACACATTTTTACACTGGTGGCCGTACAAGGTGCCACCTGCTACTCAGCTGTGAAACACTCACTTGCACTCACACACTTACAAGCAATTTGAGGTTTAGTATCTTGCCTAAGAATGCCCCAGGATCAAACTGCCAACCCTCTGATTAGTGGGCAACTCGCTCTGCCTCCTACGCCACAGCCAACCTGTTTGTTAGCAATATACTCAATAACTTGTGTTTCAGTCCATCTCATTTTACTTGTTTTTACCGTGTACACTTCCAAAGCAGAGTCATGAGGTCTTTTCCACTAAAGTTGAGAGACATTTTCAAATCACGTATTTGCTTAAATTTGTGCTGCCTTGCAAGTTCATCTACAGTATTATAAAATTATCCAGTCTTAAATGTAAATATATTCTTATGAAAACTCGCTGGTGGGGACAGATAATTAGAGCTGCCTTAACAGTTAAAAAATGAAGAAGCAAACATACTTATATAACACCACTGGTAGTTGTGCGATATCTCCTCTGGAGGACATCAAAGTTTCTGTATTTGTTTGCCTATGTATTGAGAGCTGTCCTAAACAAGTCTTCAGATGTGTTTTTTATTCAGAGTGAAAGCAAGAGAGCCTTTATAACAGCAAGTATCTGATGTGCCCTTAAGCAAAACACTGAATCTCTACCAGCTCCCATGGGACGATGCTCTGCAGGCAAAATGAAAACTCCCCCCCAGTAACAAATGCACTCACACAGACCATCTTGGACTATTGGTTCTCATCATCTTATAGGATGTGAACTAGACAGGCAGTATCTCTAAGCCCCACTCCCTCCAGTGTTTAAAAGAGGAATTACTTAGCTCCAGACAGCACTGAAGATGACCCTAGCTGCCACTTTTTTTTCAAGAAATGTCTGGTGAATGTATAACCCACTGTCAGGAGAGCTTGCTAATGAGGATGATACACTTTCGTCTTGGAAACCTGGAGTGAAATTATCTTTTTTTTTTTTTTTTTCAGGTGGACTTTGCCATCGGATTAAGATGAGATAGACTTAATTGCCACGCTGCTTGGCAGCAGGGAGTCTTTTCTCAGAAAGAATATCTGTATAAAGCCAGGATTTCTTTAGGACGTGCATCACGATTTTCCCATGCAGCTCACAGCTACAGGAGTCTACTGGGAATTCCTTTAAACAAAGTGTATGTAGATCAATGGGGTCAGTGGGTTTCTTTCAGGCCTCACTCGGAGAAGATAATTTACAGGTGCGTGCTCGGGCCCTCAGTTTGACCCGCATGACTAAAATGGTTAGATAAGGTTCTATGTTCTGCCTTAAGACATAGAAAGGTATTATGCAGTTACATTTGAATAAATACAGTTAAATTTGAATAAATTAAATGAATGCCAGCCTACTTTCTCCCAACTTTTTCCAAAGAAACAAAGTTGGCTCTATCTCGCGCTAGCTGCCAATGCTGCTGGGAGCCTTTAGGGACAGTAGACAGTCTGTGGGCAGCACAGGGAGGCAGATGGCCCACAATCCTATTACACAGCTCCTTACACAATCTTTCTATTACACACTTTCACTTCCACATAAACACGCATGACGTACAGTGTGCACATACACGAAATGCTGCTTTAAATTGCTAACAGTAAAAAATACCCCATCCGGAAAAAAAGGCAACTGGATTGATGACTTCATACAACTTGTGTTTACAATGTTTGGTATTTTCAAACTTCACCAGATCATAACAAGAGGAGCTGGCAGATCACAAAGCGCTCGCATGAGTAATTTCTGGATGGCACTGAAAAACAACCAATATGACTAACTTTTCATGTTTGCAGCTCATTTAGCTTGAAGGGATATTTTGCCAACTTTCACCCCGGTTTGTATAAAAACAATGTCAGTACTACGTGTAAATGAACTTCAAACCAACGCCTAGTTATCTCTTCTCTCTGACGTTTCGCTGGCTCTCAGCTGTTGCTCAAAATACAAGCTGTACTTTTACATTTCGTATTACACACCACACATTCCACCGACGTGGACACAATGAGTAAAGAGCTAGGTCAAGACACTATCCGCCCCCCTCTGTCTCTCAAACTTGAACCAAAATCCAATCAAACTGCCAAACTAGGCATTGCTGATCAAATATAAATCAAGATAATCCTTCTGCACTGCCTATTTCTCTCCTAATATGTTTTCAGAAACACATTTTAAGGCCCTGTTTAGCTGTAATAGTGAAAGTTTGTGAGCAGGAAGTGGGCACCACACAGCTTCCTGCAGAGTTAATCAGTAGCTGAAAAACGGAGATCAAATAGTACTAACGAAGCAGCACTAATCAAATATAAACCAAGAGTCAGTTTTCTATTTCTGACCTCAACAATTTTCAGAAACTTGTTTTAAAGTAACGTTTAGCTGTAATACAAGATTTGTAGGTTTTTTACCTCTTGAGCAAAAAATGTCCTTTTTCTCTGTTTCCGCTGGTCATGTGGTATTAATTTAAGAAAAAAAATATTTTAAATATTGTTTTCTCTAAACTGCACAGACAGCCTAATTTCATGTGAGGACCCGTCTATATATTGTTAAAAATATGTCTTTAAGAACTACAAGCACAGAGCACAAGAGAGGGTGGCAGGGTTTGCAGTCTTAATAGCTGGAGTCATCACTAAGTTATGCATAAACTGAATTGTCCAGTCTTCAAGGAACTGCACGGCCTTGATCGATCAAGGCTGATAGGAAGAACTTTGAAAACTAACCCGAAGAACATATGAGGCAGAAATAAAGTAATAATAGAAGCCATTGTGACTTAAGGAAAAAAAAAAAAAAAGATTATTTTCTACAAAGACAGTGTGTCTTCCATTGACGTCGATACAACAAAAATATGTAAAATTGATCACAAACTAGTGCTCAGTAACGTCAGTGTTGACTGGAAGCTTTATATAGCTTACATAGCTCTCCATCTGGTTTCTGTTTTCAGCATTCTTCCCATAACCAATTATATAAAAGCTTGAATTATTGATTTATTCCTGGCCTCATACTGGATGATTAGGCATCATATGCGGGTCCTGCAAATGCAATGAAATCCAAGGTCCGCTGCCTAATTGCCTCTCTTCCTTTTTGCTCATTGCATATGTCACAGATATTACTTATGATGAAATGAACACTCTTTGCATTCAACAGATGGCATATTGTCTTGTTGACCATGTATGAGTAAAGAGTCGACACAATAATAATGACTCATATAGAGGAGGGAGATGTAGTTAGTGTTGATTGAGCATGTACACGTCCTCAGCGCACAACTGTTTGACTCCGCTGAACAAGTGTCGCCCATCAATTTGAGGAGAGGCGATATGTGTACACAGCTGTACTCATATGATAGCCTCTTATGTTTGTGAGCCCCGAGGCTGGAGTGCTTAGACGCCCCCTCAACATACACAGGATGTGCTTAGGCAAGTAAACATGGAAATAGCTTCAAGCATCTAAATGCTCCAACTCAAATATTCCAGGAGAAATGACAGCGTTTGTTTTGTATGGCCGGCTCCTAAACATATATCCCAAAATGTAATCATTAATGCTCATGCATAATTATAAACACTCACTCATGTACACAAACACACATAGGTCCATACACCATCAGTACATTTTTTTTTTCATTTATTTTATGCTTTTAGGCCTTCTAATTGTACTTTGTCTACTTGTGCTTATTTCTTGATATTGTAGGATTCTCTTTGTAATCAATTTTGAGATGAGATTCTCTTATAAGTCTCCAAAGGTTTTCTGTATCTCACCTGCATAATCTGCTTTTATTGTGTTATTGCTCTGCTATTTTGTTTTTTTACTGTGCAACAATAAATAAATAAATGAAAATACAAAATTAAAGATGTAGCATATCAAAACTAAAAAAAAACACCTAATTGTTATGTACAGATGTATTAAATAAGTGAATTACAAAGACTGCTACAGGTCAATGAATTTTTCTTTCAGTTCCTCAAAAGTCAGTTGGTTATCAGATCTTTACTCGTGTCTAATTACAGAGGCTGTTTTGAGTTCACATATCACACTATCATTATTCATGATCCATTAAACTGATTGTTTGGAAGTGCTGTTATTCCCATCTCCTCTCTTGTTATATCATTATCAAAAACAGCTTCCAAAGCTGATTCAGACCATAATTATTGAAGTTCGACACTGAATATCACTACTTTTCCCAGTCATGATCTCACATTGAGGAGCAGCTGAAACAGGCAGCTTAAAATGGTACAATTTCATGTCAACTAAAGGTCAAACGTAGGTGAAGCAGCGAGGATAACCTGTATCATGCTCCGGCAGCACTTAAATAAGACTACTAGCTGTGAAATGTACTGCAAGTGTTGTCTTGCATGTAAACAAGGCAAACTTTAAGGTAGAGTGGGCATTACACTGTACCTGCCAGTCTGTCGCTTATAAATTGGCACAGCAAGAGCAAATGCACTTTTGGGAAGTGGTGCATCACTGCCTTAAGTGTAAACAGAAGCAGCTGGTCCACACAACAGACAGTAGTGCATCAAGCACAATCAAGAGCTAAAGCTCACGGGCGGAAGCACTGTGCAACATGAAACTGTGCAAAATAAATGTGCAAACATGCAACTAGAGAAGCAGATGCAGCCTTGCATGTTATCCATGGTAGTTAAGAGCTGACTTAACTACTAAGAGTTCATATACTGCAAATGCATAAAGCACAACATATGTGCAAAAACCTGCAGTGATTACACTGTAAATACCGACAGTGGATGGTCAATAGAAAAGGAAATTAGCAATTTCTTAGTTAAGAAATGTTCCACAAACAAAAAAATTTACAATTTTCAAACTTACATGTTTAAAATTATGTTATAGGATTCTTATAGTTTTGAAGTACTTTTTCCAGGTCTTGTTTGTTTTTAATTTCTATTTATTCATTAATTTATCATCAGTAGACTAGCAGACGTTTTCTTTCATTATTTTTTTTAATTTTACTGGTTTGCCATGTTTGATGTCAAAAAACAGGCCAGAAACCAGGTTAGTAAATAGTATATAAAGCAGCATGGAAGCCAGTGAAAACGTTATGGTAAAAATATCTTTGTCTCTCTTTTAAACTTGGTGCAGTGTGATTTTAAAAGATTTTTGACTGCTGGTGAAGACGGAGGGTATTTTGTGGTTGCACATAATTGCATCTCACCAGTAAAGGGACTAAAATTAGCACGTTCACGTGTTTTATTTCCATCACTGCAATTGGAGCCAATAAATCCCTGTGACTACTGCAAAGTCTTTGACCTGCGTGTGAATGCCGATCGTTATCTTTCCCATTACATGCAAAAGTCAGATGTTAGCAGGGGATAGTGGGTTTTTTGTGCAGTGGGGATCTAGATCTAGTGAGGAGGCATGCTGGTTAAAGACTGCCAGGTAAAAAAAATGATGACTGATCCTTGTTTTACTTCATGCTCTCACTGGGGAAGGATATGAACAGCTGGGACTAAGATGGAATAAAGGAGTAATAGAAAGTGCAGAAACACCATGTCATTCTAGCCACTCCATAGCCAGAGGACTTAACTTTGGGAGATGCTGCCCAGAACACCTGCTATTACTGAAACAATGAGAGGCCACTGAACTACAGTCACGAAGGCACCAATGGATCAATTACAGTGTGAGACAGAGAGGCTTAATGGCTTGCTCTTAGGCTTTATGTTTCATTAATGTTTCACCAAACCTTGCCATGAGGTATCAGGTTTTTCTCTTATTACGAGAAAACTGGTAAGTGTTTCATGACATATTTAGGAAGGTTAACTGTATTACAGATTCAGACCCACAAGGCTTTAATGTTGAAATTTATCCTTACAGGATCAGTGGTTGCACTTGTTTTACTTGCCAAACTCCAAAGTATAATGCCTTTTAATTGGAAACACACACCGCTCATGCTAAAGTTTAACCCTTTGAAACCTGGGCCAATTGATGCTATCTCTTCCAAAAACATGGGGAAAAAGGCAATGGGCAAAATATATTAATATATTATATTAATATTAAATATTAAATTATCTTTTTTTGTATGTTTGTTTTTTTTAACTAATGTTCAGTGAATTTTCTTGTACTTATTAACAAATTTCTTGCTGATTTTTGGGTAATTTCTTCTTTTGTTGTTCATTGCCTTCCTTCATGTTTTTGAAAGAAATCAAGCTAACATTGTTGATTTCTATCAAAAACAAAGTTATGGGTTACACAAAAATCACCAGAAATGTACCCCCCAAAAACCCCAAAAAAGAAAAAGAAAAAAAGAGGTTAAAAAACAGGCCAAAACATAAATACATGGGTGAAAAAGTTAATAATTACAATAGTAATAATTATGAATGTAGTTTTCTGGACATTTTCCTAATTTTATTTTTAATGTTTGTCAATCTATCGCTCTCTTTCTTTTTAAACTAATATTCACATCATTTTCTTGTGATTTTTTTTCTAAGGTCTTGCAAGTTGTGGAACAACACTCCAAGTTGCTCATAGCCTTTTCTAGACATGTTTTGAAAGGAAATCAAACCAATTTGCTTAGTTTTCAAAGATTTTAATATATGTAAAAGTCGTCTGAACGCAGCACCATAAAACTGACATTGTTCCAGGATTTCAGAGAGTTAATGTAGTGATGAATGTGTTAGTTTAAACATCAGTATATTCCTTCACTTATTTATTTGGGTTCCATGTGTTTGGTAAAAACACAAGTGCACATTGCTTAGTGACATTAATTCAAGCCACGCAGAGATGTTAAACTGACTGTTACATGATTGATGCAAGCCACACTAGAATGAAAAGGTCACATTAATAATCTGCCTAATGATGGAACTGTATGTGTCACTGTGAGGTGTACTCAGGAGTTTATCCGGGGCAAAGGCTAATGGCACAACATCTAGCACAAACACCTGCCGGCTAAATATAGGACCAATAACTGCACTTTCCCCTACTTTACAGCCAAGACTGACACTGCACACATATAGAGTACACTCAGGAAGATAGCAAGACCTAAAGCTCGCCTTGTTGTGCACCCTGAGTTTCAATCATGCACCCTGACAGACCCCACACACTCTCAACAAACTCATCACCAACCAACCAATCACCACTGACCCGGTTATTTGGGACCTGATGGAGTTCACCTATCGCCTACACATTTATATTATAGGTTCAAAGGAGGGATGCTGTTCAGCTGCACTCAGTCTAAAATTGTAAACGTTAAAGGCGTTGAATTTTTAGGCAGTATGACATGAATCTGTGGGCAGCAGCGTGCAGAGAGATGCCAGGGTTCATGCCCCTGAGATAGAAGCAGTAACCCTGCTGACAGGGTTGGGAGATGGGTTATGACATTGGCACTGAACCTCAAACAAGCTCCTGAGGGGCGATTCTGTAGCTGGAGCTGCACTCTGACCTTCCTGTGGGCAAAGATTTTTCCACACTGGAGATTAGTAGAAGTTGATTTTTAATTTTTTTTTTTTTCATTTTTATTGTCTTGTGGATGGCGGCAGACACGCATGTGCTGACAAGCAGCTTCATCGCCGTCTTCTAACATCAGCTTTGCATGTGTCCTGGACAAGAAACAGAGAAAGCTACTGTACCAACAAGAAGTACATCCCCTCACTGTCTTCCTACTCCATAAACCGTGCAAGTCATGTGTATCGGACCACACAACAAATTGGACATACTTAGGATACAAGCCTGGTTCTTTTCAGTACTACCAAGTAGCAACGTCTGGAGCTAAAACAAACAATCAAGAAATCTATGTGGAAATGCCAAAAACTGCAGTTCCTCTAATGACCACCTGATGGTGGATCACCGTGTTAAAATGCCCAACTTTACACAAAGAAATAGGGTGGCCCCCTTGAAAGTCAGCAAATCAGATCATCAGCCTGAGCCTCAGTCAACTGAAACAGTTTCAAGTCAAATAGTCTTTGCAGCAAACTTCTGGGGACATTTTAGTCTCGAGATTTTGCTGCTGAGTGAGCGCTCTTGACTTTAATTCTTCTCTTTGTTTCAAGCAGCTGTGGACATGCTGCACAGAAGAGACTCTTGGCACGGAGACAGACTCCTCCTCTGCTTTGAAGTGGTGAGATTACAGCTGACAGCAAGTTAATGTGCTGCAGTCTCTGACTTTTGTTTGATATCTAGTGTTGTCAAAAAATGCTATTGTACATTTGCGATCCATCATTAGTGTAGTTATCTTGTTTACTATATAACGTGAATGCTACTGTCACACTGAACATCCCACTGAGCACCATTCAAACTTGAAAACATTATTCGGAAAACAAAACAAATAGTTGAATATGCACATTGAGCTGCCAAATCTCTGATTTAACTGACGTAATTCTTAGTCTGGGACAACCCTACAAGTAAAAGTTTAAAACCTGTTACAGGAAACAGTTTGGGTCTCTTTAGTTAACTTCCTACTCATTCCAATGGTGGTGAGTTCTTTTATAAGTCACCCATTTACATTTTACCAAGACTTGAAGTCACAATATTTAAAGACGGGGCCAATTTGAGTGACAGGCTGTCTATGAGGTTTCATGGCAGCCCGATCCACCCCTCACTCGCCACAGCTTTAGTCCAATATGGTCAAAAAACAAAGATTATCATTCCCCAGTTCTTTAACTGACTCCATGACTTCACCACTGGGTGAAGTCATGGAGGCTATGTGTAATATGTTTATAGTCTATAGGTAGCAGGAGGAAACTTCACCCCTGTGCAAATACATTAAAAAATAAATAAATAAAAAAATAATAAATAGAAAGGTTCAATTTTAGCCAACCACGGTGTGTCTATGTTCCTGGTTTAACCCAGCGAAGTACCTTAGACACTATATCGACCCACACTCAGGTAAAACTTACACGAGGGGTTTGAGCTCATTCAAGCACTAAACAGATCAAAGCCGGATAACTCAGCGCTTCCAAGGTTTCACCTGAACAACATCCAGGCAGACTGAGGTGAACAGTCCCATGTAACAACTAGAAGGGTGAAGTACCTCGGAGGTGTGTGTGGCCTCTGAACGGAGCTGCTGGCGTACAGCTCTGAACTAAAAGTATAGCTCTCACACACTCATCTCCCTGGTATTTAACAGTAACGGTGCTTTATGGCTTATTCTGAAACAGAGAAAACAACCTTCACAGCTTAATCTGCATTTTTACATTTGGATGCTCACCACAACATCCTGCTGAGAATGCATCCTTGTTTTTCAGAATTAGGAAATACAACAAACAGTAGTGTGATGATGCCAGTTTACAAACTCAGAGCTCAGTATGAGGCCGAGGAACCGACATGTCAGCAGCGAGTGAAATGTGTTGATTAATCCTACACGAAACAGACCAAGAAGTGTTCGATTCGTTAAGCAGATATTTGAATGGGGCAAGGTTGCCATGGTTACTGTCTGTCACTTCAGCATGGGGTGAGATGTATCTTTGGTAGTTCTCAGTGGTCTTTTTCTCATTGTCTCATTCTGTACTCCCTCTCTTTTACACAGCTCGGACAGACGCATGCACATACTAAAAAATAACATATGTGTGAGAATTGGACCGAAATAAGTTGTCACTGTGACAGGATGTACGCAGTGACCTCTACATGGTGCATTCTGGGAAAAGAAAGCCTCATTCTGTTTTTGGTACATCACATTTGCTCATCTTACTGTGCATCAAAAGCACTGATACAGTCGCCCTGGGGTGCTGTGGTTTTTAAACAGTCCCAGCTTGTTCTCATTCCAAAGTCATCACATACTGCTGCTTTTTCAGTGATTTTTATGAAAGATCCTGACTTCAGAAACAACCCTTCCTGTTGACCATGGCCGCGGGCAGCATAGGTTCAGAAGGCAACCTTTCCCGCCTGCATAATACGCCGCTGGATGGTGTAATGTAGAAACGCTGCTGGTAACGACGCAATATAAGGAGCACGAAGGTACCTATAGGGTGGGCGGGAGAGGCACAATTGGATCCAACACACCCCGGACTTTCATGCAGGAGATTGGTTTCTGCTAACCATCTGAAAGTGCTGGGTTTTTTGTTTTGTTTTGGGTTTTTTTCTGTACTTTACGTTGTGCCTTTATTGCCTAAACCTAAGTATGTGCTTTCGTCCAGCCATTAGTTAGCACATGCTTTTGTTGCCTAAAAAAAAAACTGTCGGGATGATCAATACTGTTTTTTTAGGGATGACAGTGATATTGATTATTTGTAGTTAATAAGACTGATAACCAATATTTGGAACCAATATGAATTAACTATAAAAAGTAAAAGTTTTGTATATCATATTTAGAATTTTGAATGTAACAAACTCCAACACAAAACTTTGTTTAAATGCCTTTAGCAAATGTTTAATCAAAACTTTCAACATCAAATACAGCAACTTCCCAGCAACATTTTTAAAAAATAAAGTTCAGTCAAAATGTAAATAAAAATTTTTAAAAAATAGGTTTTATAAAAAATATGTTCCACCTATGCTGACACTTTTTTTTGCACTTTTTAATTAATTAATTTTATCGGCAAGTATTAAAATAAAACGCTGATTGGCAAAATGCCAAATATTGGCCCAAATAATCAGTCAGGCTGTTACTCTGTCAACCCCTAAACAAAATCAAGTGCTTTTAAAGCTTAATCCCACTATGTGCTGTTATGTAGACTTCGAAATTCACTGACAAAGCGGAAACGTGACGACTTGGGATTAGAATGTGTAGACAGTCCACATCAACGATACAATTTCTATTTTTAAAAGCTATGGATAAAAACACCTTGCTGCATTAATCAAAGTAAAGCTGTCTGTCCAGATAATATTAATATATGTGAGTTTTCTACAACTTCAGACACAACTGACAGCTATCCTGCTGCTACTTACACTCCCCTGGCCTGAATTCCACACACACTAAAATACTCTCTTGTTTCATTCTCTCTGCCTTTCTGCCTTTATTCACATGCTCCTCTTCTCCTCTTTCACTTGCCTCTCTTGTGGGAGTTGAAGAACAATAGATGATGAATGAGGGGAGCCATGTAGGCTATGTGAATCGGACAGCTCTGTATTTATAGTGGCAACCCACTCTCTCCATCACCAGGTACTCCACGTTGGCTAGTGTGGTGAACAACGTTTAGCCAAAGTGGTATTACACTGCCTCGAGCACATACAGTCAATATTTTTTCCGTGTATAGGGGGATTAAAAACACAGAGGGTGGCAGAAAATCATCTCTGCACTTGTAAAATGAGAGGACTTGGACTTTCTGTGTTGTGTAGAGGAAGAATTTATCTTTGTTGCTTTGACAGTTCGGCTGATACGTAGGTGAATTCACGTGTTACAGAGGAGAAAAGGCTGGCAAACTAAAGGCCCTATTTTCCATCTGGTACAAAGCGGCACGTAATGCAACTGACTTTTCTAGTTTAAGACTGACCCTGCCATCATTTTCATGGCCAGAGCTCACATTGTGTGGGTAGCAAATATACTGTTGAGGCGAGTAAAATCAAGTGCGGTCTGGTTCTTTGTCCGTGCACTGCTATTTAGAGGCATCAAAAAGTGACTGATTGACAAAAACCTGATCCAAAGACAGAATGTGCAGTGTTTTCCAGCAATTTAAGCATTTCAAAATTGAAGAAAATAGCTTGATTCCTTTTAGATACATGGGAAGAAGGAAATAAGCAGTGAAAGAAGAAATGACCCTAAAGATTCCCAAGGAATTAGTAAAAAGTACAAGAGAATAACCTGAAAATTAGAAAAAAAAAATTAAAATTAAAATTAAAATTGACCTGCAACCCATTTGTGGACCTTGACCATCAGGCTGAAAACCAATGCTTTAAACCATGCATTATAGATCGTGTAATTAGTGCCATCTGTGTTATTTCCACTTGAAACTGCTAAATGAGTCTTGACTTTTAAGAGTTGGAATTTTAAAATAAACTCCGTAAAGTTCACAGTGAAATATGTTCTCGATCCTCTCCAAAATGCCACTTTTAAGCCAAAAAACTGACTGAGGGTTAGGGGAATACAGTATAATGGTCTGGGCAGTACCTCTTGGACACCACTTGGACTAGAACATCTGTGGTCAGGGTTAAAGGAAAGCAAGTCTGATTGCAGGAAGGAAACAGGAAGCAAACAGCACTCTTCTTTCTTTGAGATGATTTAAATGTCAAACTGACCAACTGTAGTGTTTAAAGAGTGTGCCTGCCAGTCAATCGAACACATTTTCCGTGGTAGATGGATAGATGGACAGACAAAGAGACAGACAGAAGGTCTCTCTTCCTCTTCTTCTCTTTCTCTCTCGCACACAAATGGAATGGAAACGTCAGGAAAATCAATTTCCCAGCTGAGAGTGTGACTGAGTGTTTCGGCCGGGCTGAGAAGGCCCATTACTGCTGGACTGGGGGGGGCTGTGTGTGTGTGTGTGTGTGTGTGTGGTCCTGTTGCAACTGATGTCAAAAGTACTTTCATGCTCTTTCCGTCTGTCAGACATGCACGTACACTCTAAGCCACATACTCGGACCTGTGGAGAGTCGCCAGATAAATTGGCTCCTTTAGGTTGAATCCAATCAGCCGTAAGGGCCCCAGGAGTCAACCGGATTCACACCGTCAGGCCCAACAGGGGCTGATTTTATGACTAAGTAGTCCGTGATGCAGATGTTCACTGATGTGGATCTGGTCTAAAATCAGGGTGTGAACACTTGAGAGACACAGCAGCTTTGTCACATGCAGTGTACACCCACGACCTTCAGCTAGAGAGTGACGTTTTAAGTTTTATGCATCAAATTAATTTAAGCCACAGTTTGATCTGTCTTGATATGTGCAGAAGACTTAAAAGTTTCATATATATGAAGTGATTTTTAATCTAATTAATTTCACTGTTAAGTCAATATTTGCACACTATATAATCTTCTGGCTGTGTTTTGCAGAAATCATGTAAAATACAAAGTCTGGTCCTTGATAAAAAAACAGTCCTCTGCCAGCGTTTTGAAATAAATGCTGGATACCCACACAGTCAAATTACATAATTCTTGAGATACAAAGAAACAAAGATATGAGTGCTCCTATGGGGCAGCAACTGCTACTAATCTGTCTGCATTGTATTTGTAATCCTTCAAGAGTTATATTTAGTACATTTTTTCTATGTGGTGATTACTTCAGGTACAAGTACAGATTAGCTTTTTTAAACAGGGAATTCATGGCGCAGTTCATGTAGCATAAAAGTGGGAGGATGTCTTTTGGCTCAGTTTCTCTGCTTTATTTCGTTTTTATGTTTTTATAACCCTTTTTTCTATGAGTGATGCAAACAGAGCCAAAAAGTCAGCTTGCTTTGTTTGGGGGCCACTTTTGCAAAATGACAGGAGGCCAGGGGCCAGTGCCAGCAGCTCCATACATGTTTCTAGGGTTTTAAGACATTTCTAGGATATTAGCACATCTCTAGGATTTTAGGACTTTTCTAAAAATGTAGGCCATTTCTAAGATTTTGTGACGTTTCTAAGATTTTAGGGCATTTCTAGGATTTTAGGACTTTTCTTAGATTTAAGGACATTAAGGGTTCAGCGAGATTTAAGAACATTTCTTGGATTTTCGGATTTTCTAGGATTTTAGGAAATCTCTAGGATTTTAGGAAATCTCTAAGATTTTAGCACGATTCCAGGATTTTAAAACATCTCTTGGATATTTCTACATCTCTAGACATTTTAGGGTGTCTCTGGGATTTTAGGGCATTTCTTGGATTTTAGGACATTAGGGCTTTAGCTAGGACCTGTATGTAAAAGTACAAAATAATTCCCAGTGTGAATCACTTTAATTTTACTGTGAATCAGAAAATGGTTTGGGGGGGTTACCTGGCCTGTGGGCCATAAGTTGAGTATCACTGCAGAAAGCCATCTTGAGAGTAGCTGAGTGCTAAATGCCATTAACTTTTGTTTCTGTGCTGTGGCGAATAAAAATCACAATGTAAAAAAGTTAAAATTCTCCTTGCAGGGAGACACTTCAGGGGCCTGACCTGCTACTGTCGCTCTAATTCCATGGCCAGAAGCTCCATTGAAAATGATGCTTTACTGCAATGGCTGCTTTCTCTGCTGATTTGTGGATTTCATGCCGGTTGTACACTTGCAGAGTGCCGACATGATAGCTCCTCCAGGAGAGGCTGTCAATCTTATTTCTCGATATGCTCTACCTGAATATTAAATTGTATTTTCTGAAGCCGCACACAGCCTTGCTTGCTTTTTCCTAACCATCACAAAGTACATACACAATGCACTTCAATGTTAATCAAAGCACTGGGCTTGTCTAGTGGAGATAACAGGACTTTAAATGATCTAATTTCAGCACTGACTTGGGAACTGCTCAAGTGTTGAAATCTTTTAAGACGTAATAATGAAATACCTATGCATTTGTGTGGCAAAGATTTTCTGCACAATGATTACAGCAGCAGGCAGACAGAACTTCATTAAGACTATATTGTAGATTGCTAGTTGGTGTTTTTCGAGCAATTCTCTGTCTATTCTCCGATCCATTCCTATAACCTGTGAGAGCCAAATCCCCTCAGAGGAGCTGCGGCCCCTGAGACAGAGCACACAGGCAGTCCTCCAGAGACACAATCCATTTTTATCAGCCTGCCCAGACCCGAGGTTCATGAAAAAAGAATAAATAGGGCTGTTAAAACCTCATGGCTTTTCTCTTAAACTACAACAAATAGACAGAGCAATAAAAGGAGACCTACTGAGAAATTGTGGAATTGCTCAAAAGCTTTTGTGGTTACTTCTTAACCGATTCTTGGGGCGCAGGACATTGTGCTGATTGATAAAACACCATCTTGTTTTCTGCTTGTCAAACCGTCTCCTCGTGTCACCGACACAAGCCGCTGTTTGCCTGTGGCTTTATTTCCTTATGTCAAATCTCTCCGTCGTGTGTGTGTGCACATGTGCGTGCTACGTGTACGAGCACGTGCGGCTAACGTGAAAAGCAAGTCTTTTGTGGAGGGAATCGGATCGATAGTACATCTCTGCTGCTGACCTCTGGTTGCTGATGGGCGCTCCTGTGAGCCGCCAGCTTTTCCTCTCTCTCTTTGTCTCTCTGTCACAACGCCCTCATCAGCCCCCGGACACCAGTCACCAGAGCTCGTGAAGGGGGTCAGAGTGACTGCACGGCGGCCCGTTGTATGACAAGAAGAATGTGGCTTGAAGGGAGTGATTCACGCGGTATGGACAGTGTGATCCACTAAAAATGATGCTTTGTGACTACAGCTGTAACTATATATCATGTTACAATATTTAGCGATTAAAAAAAATTGTTGATACATATCTGGAGCTAAAAAATGGTTCACATATCAAATAAATCTTGTCAGTTGACTGAGCGCAGTGGAGCAAGAGCTGTGACGTTAAACTTGCATAGTCCTTTTTTTTTTTCTCAGCAGATTGTCTTTTCTCCTCAGCATCTGTTCAGAAACACTCAAAATAACTCAAACAATTTCAGTTTTGGTGCAGCTGAAACACCGCCTACTGAATGCATGGCACCCAGAGCCAATATGAATCTTTTTGTCTCCGTTCACAACTTTCTATTGACTCAGTCTGCATTCACGCTGCCTCTGATATCACTGTGACTACAGTCACTTTTTCACTTTGCATTGTAAAAAGGAACTGAACAGCAGTATTCATTATGTTTGCTTTGGAAAATGTGATATTTGGAACTAAGGTCTCAGTTAAAGTTTATAGTAAATTTATGCATCTGTATTCAAAAATGCTGGTATTATAGCTTGTGTAAATTTACTTATGGAAATTAAGGGGATATAGAGCAGAAATGGAATATACTATAATAATTTTGTATTCTTTCATGTATCATCACCCATAAAATAAGAGTTTTAGTTTTTCTGTTACCTTAGAAAGTGTCATTTATAGGGAGCGGGAGTAGGTTGTGTTGTACTGCCATGTTTCTACAGTGGTCCATTAAAAAGTCGAGTTATGGTTATAGCTTGTTGAGACCATTTTACTGGATTACTGTCCTTGACCCAGTATACAAGCAATTGGGGGGGGGCAATTTATTGACAGAAGTGTGTCCAACTCCGCCATGGATGGTTGCAATATGCCCCCATTCAGCTTGCCCCTATTGGACCTTCTTCTGGTTGACCTATTAGGTCACAAACCAAACAAGTTGGCAAACAGCAAGCGAGTTGCATGCTGAAAGAAAATGCCTGGTTCTTGCTCTAGAACTTGTCATGTTGATACCTTCATTCTTCCCTTCTTCTTCTAGTTCTTTTGATTTTCCTGGCTTTCTCCTGTGAAATTGTGCTGTTTGACTTCTGGGTCAAGCCCAGCATGAGATTATGGAGCGTGCACAGCTAGACACAGCAATCACCTAGACCAGTTCAAGTCTAGTTGAGACGTATACATAAAAGAATAAACTGACTCCCAGCTGCATTATCTAGGTGTGTTAGTCCGACTTATGTGTGCATCACATCATGACACACGAGAAAGAGACTTCTGATAATGATTTGTCTGCAACTAAAAACCTCCTGAACTATGAATACTAATAGGAATCCTAAAAAGGAATTCACAGTCTTCACATGACAGTTTCACCTGGTTGCAATCTGCAGTCCTCCCCGCTAGATGCCAGAAAATCCTGCACACTGTTCCTTTAAATACAGCAGAAAAGAGTGAAGCACTTCCATCTATTCTAAAGAGCCATTTATTCATTTTTAGGGGGCACAGGGGATGGAGCTCATCACAGCATGCCGTGGGCAAGAGGCACAGAGACGGCCCAGACAGGTCGCCACCCTGTCGCCGGGCTACATTCACACACGTTCACACTCACAGTGTGAAATGAAACAATAAAATATTTATGAATACACTTGAGGATCATAAAATGCACGTTAGTCCGGAGTTCCCCAGAGGCAACAAACAAAATATGTGTTTTGTTAATATTGCAAGGCACAGATATAAATGCTGTGGTATTCTCCAATTTAACACCAGCATTGTTTTTATTTTTTTTATTTTCAAAGTGCAGGCTGTAAGCAAGGTGGTTGTCATGGAGCTTACGAATTCAGTAGAACCCACAAGTATGACTGTCTTATTTTGAGGATGGCAATGTGATGCAACATCATTCAATTTTGAAATAATTTGTGACATTTTGAAATTACAATAACAGCAATTTAAGAAGTATTTCACCGATAAAGAGTCCTCACATAAAACTTGGCCATCTCTGCAGTAGAAAGATGCAACACTCGAACGTTACAAGATCAGAGAAAACAGAGGAAATGGACTGTGGCATTGACTTTTGCTCACAAGGTCGAAATCCTACATCTACCAAAATGCATCAGACCAACAGGCCCTCCGGCTGGTGGGTGATGTAATGAAACCTTGTCTACTGGATACAATGGCAACAAGCTGGATACTGTATCACACCTGAACGCAAGCCAAAACATGTTTCTTAAAACATTTTAGGTGAGAAATATTCAATGCTGCAACAGAATTTTGGTTATGTTTGATCATCGCTACTTAACCCATGTTAAAACAAGAACAGCCCTACTAAAAATGGAAAAGTTTTAACATCGTGAGAACGATCCCTGGGTACATGGATCTGCAAAAAAATGCTGCAGTATGCATGCCAGGCCAGTAGCTGGCGGTGAAACTTTGTAATGAAGTGGTTGTGTTTTCAAAAGATGACACTGTAACCTGGTTTCAAAAGTTTTCAAAAGGCATCCAAGACGCTGTTGTCATGTGAACAAAAGGTTAAACTGCAATAAAAGTTTACACTTTCATCCAAGGACTGTTGCCTCATAAACGGCCTTTAGTTTTACCGTTTAATCTCTGTATTTTTTGGCCTTGATTCTACTGTACAGGAAGCAGCATGGTGCCCTCTTCCTGCACACAAACTCTCTCCATTATGGCAAAATGGGGCATGAAAACACATTTCGGAAAACATTTTAGGTGAGTAACATAACATAATCCTGATTTATATTTGATCAGCACTGCCCATGTCGTTAGATTTCTGTCTGGGTTTGAGAAATATAGAGAGAGGCGGGTGTGTTTCCTGATCTGCTGTATACTCTGTGTGCATTGATGGTGGTGGCGTGGTTGGTGTGCAATACAAAAATGTGAAAGTACAGCCCTTAGTTTGAGCAACAGCCATAAGAACCAGCAAAACACAGCAAAATGATTGAATTTACATAATTTGTCCTACCACAGTTAATCTACACATACTACCCACATTGTTTTGTTACAAAGCTGGTTGAAAATTGGTGAAGTGTTGGTTTAAGTGCCAGATTTATGCATGCACAAAGCATGGGCTGTCCTAAGGAAGTGATAATGAGAGATGAGTGATGATGGAGGGGGCTTTTATTTCTATGAAAGGCCTAATAAAACTGACAGACCAACAGTACTCCCATTTGTCCCTCTTGAACACCTGTTTTGATTTTTTTTTTGTGAAGGTATATTTGTATAATACATGCACACCTGTACACAAATACAAGCATACCCAACATATTTTGCAACTAGCTTTGAAGGCAATAAGTGATATTCGCACAAAACACGATGCCTTTGAAAAGCGGAGGAGCTGACACAAAAACAAAAATACGCTCATGATAAAATGCATCCTTATTATCATTTGTTTACTGCTCAGCAGAAATGCACAGCACATCCGGCTGCTAATGATTATTTGCACCGAAAGCAAGCCGAGCTTTACATTATGCATGTCATGACGTACAGTAAAAGTTTAACAGGGAGGCAGAGGTGCACGCAGATTACACACAAACACTGTGATAATGAGGGGGTGAGCTTTGGTGCGACAGTACTGACACATTGTGTGTGTGTGTGTGTGTGTGTGTGTGTGTGTGTGTGTGTCTGTGTTAATCTCTTCCACAGTTCAGTGTGCCTGTGAAACTTCAACACTGTGTCATCACATTTTTTTTTGTGCGAGGTGGGATGAGGAAGGCTGAGAAGATAAAGAGGAGAAAACACAGAGAGAAATGAGAAAAAAAGAGAAAGTGAAGCACGAGAGGAACGTGTAAGAGTTACTGCTGCAATGTGATGCACAGCGGCCTCGTTAGCACTGAATTTGCTCTGCCAAGATATGTGTGTCTGCTTGTATCTTTTATGTGAGAAATTGTGGGTGTCATGCTCTAAGCATGTAAGACAGTGTAACTGGGTTTGTCTACAGATGTGTTGATGGTTAATTCCTATGTGGAAGCGCATAAATAAATACAAATTGATAAAAAAACAACTTGTGTATCCATTTCACCACTATTTTAATGTGCTCATTATATTGATTATTACTTTCTTTTGGTTAATGTGTGCTTTTTGATCAATACCAACAATTAAAATGAAGTGAAAGGGAGAGGGCGACAATGCTTCCGTGTACATAAATGTTTATGTGTACTCTATGCTTGTGTGTAAGTGTGGGTGGCGGTGTGAGTGACATCTGGGAGGAGGAGAAAGAGAGAAGAGCTAAATTAATCACTGTGTGGGCAACTTCCAGCAACACACATTATCTTTTTCTTTCTCTCACACACAGACACGCCTTTTTCGAGTCTTCCCCCTGAGTCACATGGCTTTCTTTGCGTCGGCTCAGTCAGTAGAGATAAAAGTATTGAGACTGCCTTTGTTGTGTTTGCATGTCAAATGGATTCAGTGTCAGGAGGTGAAATATGAGGTGAACGAAGAAGCTGTCTGATTCTGCTGACTGGATTTGTGTGTATCATTGTCGATGTTCGCATTATTGATAATAAAGTGCTGATACTGGCCAGACAGTTTGTTCTTGGGCTCTTAAAACAACACATAAGTTGTCAGTGAATTTTAAGGGATTTAAATTGGTGTTTTCTGACCTACTATCCATCTACATATTACACCGAGGTATCCGTCTGCATCTGCTGTTGACGTTTCGGGATGTTGCTACCGTGATGTCAACAAAAGCAAATGGTGGGATTACACTGTAAATTTAATTGATTAAAAATGTTGGTATGTCATTTATTTTACCTGCTGTCAGGGTCAGCCAGTTTTGTCAATGTGAACACATGGATGCACATGAGGGGGAACAATGGTAGAAAGTAAATTGTCACAAAGCCGAACATATTACGCTCTAGCTACCCTTAAGTTCTGCTGTCGACCTTCCGGGATGCTGCTACCATTGTTTATTTGTTTGTTTATTAAGATCCCGCTGCTAAAGTGATGTCAATAAAAGCACACGGTAGGATTACGCTGCATGTGGTTAAGTTTAGGTGACAAAAGTACATGGCAACCAAGGCTGGGATGTCAACAAAAGCACATGGTGGGAAGTTGTGAATTTTCACCAACATGTTGGCTAAACCCAAAGTAACGACAGCTACTTGTTTACAGCCATACCATCATTCTTAACAAGTTATTTAGTCCCTAAATATTATGTTAAAAGAATATTTTGGGACTAAATAACTTGTTAAGAATGATAGCGATCATAATTATATTTTACATATACATGTAGCTGGTGTTATGACTTTGGTCATAGAAGTTGGTTTGCGCTGACAAACTGTACAATAACTAAATGCTTTGATAGCTATAACCTCTGGGAAAATCAATTTTTTCAATTAATTTTAGGTATTATGAACATTTTACCTACATTTTGGCTAAAAATTCCCAATTTTCAAGCGTTTTCTGGAATAGAATTTGAAATTAAGTTAAATGGATTTGAGCAACATTTAGCCAAAACGCAGGAGCCAGTGATCGGTCCAGCAGAGGTCAAGAGGTTATATAAAGCCGTTACTGGCGGAATTTCAACCTGATGCTGTCCTGTAGCATATCGTGAATGTAAAACGTCTGTCCAGCCACATTTTCAACTGATGTCCCCGGTCACCAGCAGTCCCGCGGTGTATAGCAATGACACGAACGGTTCTGTCCGGCCACATTCTCAGCTGATGCCATCCAGCAGTGTATCGTGGACACAAAAAATGGCTTTTGGCTTCAGGGTGTTACACTGAAAAGAACTGCAAAAGTGGTGATGTGTGACGACTTGGGATAAGAACCTTTATGACCTTTCACATAGAACAGTGAGACGAAATAACTTTGAACACGATGAGTAAAAGGGGGCTTAAGATGGAGCCCTGAGTGACGCAACCATTTACTATCTGCAACACAAGCCCCTGGCTTAATGAACGGATTTTAAATCAGCAGTAGGTCAAACAAGAAAGGCATACCAATGTAGGTTCTCACTACTGTCTCCCACTGATGCTGGATAGAAAGGATCAATACTGCATTTCTGCAAGTGTTGAAGCCAGCATGTGTGAAATCAGATGAATAAAATACATAACAAACGAGGGCGTCGGGAGAATTTCAGAGTGCAGCACAGCATTTAAAAACTATTCATATTCAGATGTCGCAAACTGTCAAAAATGGATTAAAAGCTCCCGGAATCAATATGAGAATAACAATCTTTTCCCCCAAAGTGCACCGTTCACAGTTATGTAGAAGGGATTGGCTCGTACTGGCGGAGACAAGATGCAAGCATTTGTGTTCTCAGTGACACAGGAAGACAAACATAAAGCCGCCCCACAAGTGCTGTCAAGGCAATTCCACAGCTCTACAGCTCCACGTTTCTACATCTCTTGGGTAAACATGCACTGTATATTATGGTCTGCCTCTGCTGCAAACTAAGGGAAACAAATGAAGACAGGATGTAAAAGCTCCACGCTGAGATGCACTTGAGAGAAGCTGGCCTTGATCTTTAAATTCCTGCACAGCCCTGTACTAACACAAAAAGGTCTCAACATCCAGAGATTGTTTCCTGCGAGATGGGCGATGGCGCTGTTAATGCCGTTTGTTATGTAATGTGTGTAGGCGACGCTGCGTCTCCAAAGTGCCTGTAGCGCTGCTGCAGATGCAGAAGAGCTGCACATATTAGAAACATGGCCACAGGCACTAAACATCGTCGGAAAAAGAGAATTCAAAATGGAAACATCCACATCTCTGTCTGTAGCTGATTGTTAATTTTTCATAAACAAAGCAAAGACAGAAGACGTAAAGCTGTGTGATGTAAAAGTGCGCGTGTGCATGTGAATGTGTGGGACGCAGTGAGCAATGTGTAGTGTGACCAACCAGAGCTCATTAACCTCTCCGCAATGCACAACTACAACAAACAAAACAAAAATGGATATACACAGAGAAATATAGTAATCACTCACTCCATCCCACAATCCATCTCTTATCCTATCTCTACCTCTCTCTCCTCCTCTCTCACCTCTGTGCTGAGAGGGCTCATAAATAAAGCAGGGAAAGATTGCAGCGCCTGTGGCGATAAGGGATGCTGGCTGGGAAAGCGCTGGACCTAGTCTACCACATGGGAAGAGGGCAGGAGAGACAGGCAGCGAGTGTGTGTGTATGTGTGTCCGTCTGAAGGTGTGTTTTGTGTGTGTGGGTGGTTATGGGGCTTTTTAACTTTGCCATGTTTTAGGGCCACATTCTGGAGCCAAACAAGCATATTTGGATCAACTTTTTCATTTGGTAACAACTTTCATTTACTGCCACCAACCAAAAACAACTGTAACACCACCTGCTGCTGCTGAGAGTGCACAACAACTTAAACATGCAAAATAAGATTGTCAAGAAGACCGTGCCTTAATACAAAATTCAAGAATGACTATGGTTTGCATGAAAACAGTAACATTATCTATTGATAATTAGGGCTGCAACTATGTTTTGTTTTTCCTAATTGACTAATCTATCTGTTTTGTTTTTTTTATTAATCTATTGATTATTTTTTTATTGATCTAACTATTATTTTTTTATTCCTCGATTACAATTAATTTACCGAAAATAACATTTTAAAACTTGTCATAAACTTCAGGGCATTCTTAACTGGTAATCTGTGTTTTACAGCCTGATATGAAGTCTCTCCAAAATAAAATTATTGCAAGAGCTTGTTCCACTCAAGTAAAAGGAATGTAGTGCAATCTGCATTTAGCAATCCAACAGCAAAATAGATAAAACAATGTAAAATTCTAGTCACTTAACAAAACAGAAACTCTTTGTTACAGTAACAAACTTCAAATCTAGCAGTCCAACAAAACATCTTGCGGTAAAATTAGTGCAATTTGAATAACACTATAACTTTAAAAATGAGAGCAGACATTCGGAGACACCGGCGGAGAATGAGAGCGGAGCGGACATGGCTTGAATGCGTTCTATCTACATTCTATCCACTATATCTCATATTTCAATCGAGGAAACGTTATATTGCGATTGATATGTTTATTGTTTAATTGCCCATCCCTATATTTAACCCTCTGAAATCTAAACAAATTCTTCCTGAATTCTTTTAAAGCAATGAAAGAAATTACCCAAAAAAATCAAGAAATTAGTAATTAGTACAAGAATACAACATAAAAATTAGTGACAAAAATATTTATCCCTAAAATTTTATAAAATTACTCTGACACATCATACAAATTTGATTGAATGATATTTATGCTTTTTTTTTTAAAACATTCCTCAAATATAGAAATTCTCCTTGTGTTGGACAACAGTTTGAGGACTGTGAAAGTGAGATATTTTTCTCTTATCTTGATAACAGTGCTCTCAACCTCTTTCAGCCACAACATTTTCTCTTACCTAAGAGAAGAGCAAAAATAAGAAAACAGTGATGAATCCCAAAAATCAATGGGTACTAACAAAACAAGATAAATTAAAATAAGTGAAAATTTGATCCTTCACCGTTTCTAACATTAGGCCCATTTATATCACATTTTACTATATTTAGGTGAATTATCCTGTAAACTTCACATTGTAACACAAATCTAATAACAACTACAATCATAATAATTTTAAAGCTGGTAGAGTTAAAAAAAAAGGCATTGCTTTAGGAAAGACAAGCAGCTGTTGGATTTTTTGCTTTGAACTTTACATTCACCTGCACTGTGCTGGAGTACGGATGAAAATTACAGAGATGGAAATTTCACAACTTGGCCCCATGAAACAAAATTCATCTGCATTGTTGAATACAATCTGAGGTAAATAAGACTTGTTTTGTGTGAGTGTGATTTAGCAGAGTCAACCCTTCAAATGACATTCTCAGCCAGTGAATGTCTTTGACTCTTTAACCACTACAACCAAAAGACACATTAAAAACAATATAGAAACTAAATTTAAAAGTAATCGAAATCATTTTAGGCATTTCCAATAAATTGATTCCTTAATCTGCTAACCCCTTATCTACTACAACAAAGACAATAACTATAAAGGTCAAATACGCCATGAGTTAGACTGAGTCAACGTTGTTCCAACGAGCAGTTTTAAGCATCATCTACTCTGTTTCCAGTCAGAGAGACAAAATAACTCAAATCCTGCAGAAATGCAGATGAGAAAGAGCTGGTAGTCTACACAAAAAGATGCCGTGTTGGTTGTGTGGGTACAATGCAGGACAGAAAAAAGCTAAATATAAACACTGTCAGAAAAGGAGAGTTTATCACAGCCTCCTCAGGAGCATTCAGTGCGGTGTGTGAGGAGACAGACAGGTGAGTTGGACGCCAGGTTTGCAGTCAACCATTAATGTGACAGTAGACGGGTTTTCATCACAGATTAGCGCAAAATTTAAGCAATATTTTCAAAGTGTTGACTAAACGCAATTGCAGGATGACCGTGTTTCCACTGAGTGATGTTTTGCGTCTTTTCTTCTCGCATTAACATCCCAGTAACCATGGCGATGGATATTCAGAACATTAGCAGCTTTATTTCTATTGCAGCCATCGCACAAGCCGTCACTATTTCCAATCTAAGGAGACCCAGGCGTGTTATGCAGCTCTAATGGAAAGGCAAGGATTTCTCGGAGGTGATAATCCACGATTTCACAGAGAAATTGTGGATTCAAAACCTGAATGATCCTACCGACAACATATAGCCATAGAATCATGTGACCTATAACAGCGAAAAGGGTGTTTCCAATGCAGATTTGCAAAATACATTTTTTCAAATCCCCTGAAATACCACCTTATGCGAGCTTAAAAACATTTTTGCAATAAATGTTTTTTCTAAAATGATTGGTTTCCATTCAGCGTATTAACATACACACACTTGCCTGTTTTTACCATCTGATCAGCTGCTCTGATCAGCCTTTGTGAAGACAAACTATGAAACTATTAATGACAAATATTAGCCAATAATGCTTGAAGGCCGAATAATCGTTAACACCCTAACTAAATACTAAATACTTTGTCCCCTACTGTTAGTGTACACACACGGGAAGAAAAAGATAAGAAATGAGGGTCAGGAAGAGGTAAATACTGTGGTTTGGTAACAGACAGACCAAATGAAAGCATCTCTAGGCTGCAGAAAGTCGGCTCTAAGCTTTCCACACATTTGCCTTTCATAAGGATAAACAAACAAATGAACAATGCAGTCATAGAATAGCAACAGCGTTGCTATGTCAGCAAGACAAATCCCTGTCTGTGATGCAATCTCATTGAATTTTCATGCATGTTCTCTATCTGTCTGCCTCCTGTCTCTTCTTCACAGCCTATTATCAGATGGGGATTTTGTAGTTTGGAGATGCTGTTCAGTTTGTTTTGTCTCTCCTGAGACCTGACTGTATTTTCTGTGGTGATGTGCCTATAAGACATCATATTTCATATGCATTCAAAACAAAGAACCACTTCTGTTTATATCAGACAAGCTTCTGCTGCACTTCATGTGTCGCTGTCTTTTTCAGCCAAACAGAGAGAAAGCTACAGCTTTATAATGTTATGTCACTTATAATGAGTTGTGTGTATACAGTTATATATGTACAGTAGAGACAAAGATATTAATGATGTTAAAATATGTGGATGAATTTGTGACATCACAGCTCTGTTTATTATATTTGCATGCGTTATATTTGAGGTGATGAAGTTGATGTGAAAAAAGCGCAGCACTGAGGACACAATTCTGGGTTTTCCATTATCACTTCTGGCTGCAGTGAGGCGTTTCCCATTGCAAGTTGTAACCCTTTGAAACCTGAGCAAATTGGATAAATTGCTTTTAAAAACACAGAAAGAAGGTGATAAGACGCTAAACAAAAAAAAATTAGAGAAAAATACAAAAAAATTTGCAAAAAATCAAGATCTTAAGTACTGACTTATTCCTGCAAGAATTTGTTAGATGACTTATAGATTTGTTTTTTTAGAGTTTTCCTTTCTTTCAGTAGACAACTCTTTAACTGATGCTTGCTGTGTTTGCATGTTGCATTTGGCAGCACTATTGCAGGATATCGTGATATTGTTGCTCCATGGAAACACAGTGACATGGCACTACAATGATGGTGCAGCATTGTATGTTTTTGTGACATTACCATGGCACTTTTTATCTATTTTTTTGTCAGTGATGTTTTTTTGACTGTTTGCTCTATTTGGCAAATTGATAGTCCAATATGCTAAGAGGAGGGGTTGATCCCTTTTTTTTCATTCACTACGTGTGGGATTTTAAGAGGTTGGGTAAAAAGTCAGCGGCGATGTTACAGTGACACTATTGACACTGTGTCATAACAGCCCAAAAGCCAGTGTGACGTCAATCAAGCGGCTCAATGGCCCAGTTTGCACAGCTGAAACTTTCTCCGGCAAATAAGATCAACCCCTCGCTGTGCAACCCCTACAAGGCTGCCTCCCGCAGGACAACACAAGCCCTCTGTCCCCAAAAAGGACAGATTTCTTTCAAGGCTATTACTGACACCCTTGTGCATAAAGTCTGCTATGCCTGTTTTTTTCTCTCTTTCTATCTCTTTGCTCTCTCCCTTGCTCCCTCTACGACTCCAGTGAGGGATCCTATGGGGCAAGATCCTCTAGAAATTTGCCCCCGAAGCTATTTTGAAACCGTATCGGGCCGGCTGGCTCAACCAGTGAGTCATTTCCGCCTTATAGCTCCCTCATTATGTGACACAAATCAATTATGGATGAAAAAAATCCTGCAAAGATGCACAGAGGCCCTTTCATGTGTCAAACCCTGCAGCTTGCCAGAGGAACACAAAGAGGAAGGGAAGCAGAAAAAAGATGAATGTGGAGGGTGAGAGCCAGGGTTAGAGTGCGTCTGCATTTGGGAGTGTGTTTTCCATTTCAGAGTATTCCTCAGTGGGTTACGTGTTGGAACTATTTATTAACGGACAACAATTAGTTTGTCTTTTGCCCCATACATCTGTGCAGCATCTCTGGCCAAACTGCGGGGTGCCAGATACAGTCGCTGAGAGGTTTTGATCTGTGTGATTCGGCATGATGCTCTAAACCAGGAAATCTCACTGTGACAACATCAGGAAGCAGTGGCTAATTTGTTGTTCACAGAGAAACTGTTCCTCCCTCAAAAACAACATTTTTAAACTTCTGTTAGTCGGGGTTGAACAAGTGACATACATGTCATTAAGTGACATTTAGAGGTAGTGGTGGGCAATTTTGTTCATAGGCTGAATAAGTCCTGACCAACCTCTGAGGCTGAAAAATGAAGCCAATGCTAAAGTGCCAAAAGCTGCAGTTCCTCTAATGGCCACTTGAGGCTGGTTCCAAAACAGAGTCAATATCCATCAATCAAGTCCCCAGGAAGAGCGCCAGACTTTAAAGCAAGTTTTACATAAGTGGCCAAAAGTGGAATTACATCATTTATGTCCTTTGCATGATGCTATGGGCCCAGAAAGCCTTTTTCCCCATAGACCCAAAGACATATGTAAATCAGTGGATACATTATTTTGACATCAAAACCTCTGTGAAATGATGTTTTACTTTCATGATTTCTTGCATTCAGTCCCATAACATTTAGAAAGTCTAGAAGAGCCACAAGATTACATCATTGTATCCGTCTTCACGCTAGCAGAACGCTAAACAACAAGGTTAGCCGTCATAAGTTTGTGCCAACTTTACAGCAGACATAAACATGATTACAGCCTGGTACTTAACACATTTCAGCTCCATAGCTAATTCCAGCATTCACAACAACTGTACTGGGGGTACATTTTTATTTATAACTTATCCATTTGAATTTTACTGAGGCCACACATTTAAGGGTGGGGCTTAGATCCACACTTCGCTCCCCACAGAGCCAACCTCTCATCCAAATATGGTCACTTCTAGCTCCAAAAACACAAGATGACAATGGCCGAAATACCAAACCCGAAGCTTTAAAACAGAAGTCCACAAACCAACAGGTGACGTCATAGTGGCTATGTCCACTATTTACACACTCTATGGTCCTGACACTTCTTAACTCACATACCATGCACAAGCTTTCATGCACAATTTACTTCCTTACAATGTTGAAATATTCCTTTAAGGCCCTGGTTTTTCTCTCAGCCATCTTCTTTGGACCAAATTCTCTTCCACTCTCTCCATTTTTGCATCTGTTCCCTCCCTGCTGAACT
Source organism: Plectropomus leopardus (assembly GCF_008729295.1). Lineage (NCBI taxonomy): Eukaryota > Metazoa > Chordata > Actinopteri > Perciformes > Serranidae > Plectropomus > Plectropomus leopardus. The sequence goes on along the minus strand of NC_056477.1, from coordinate 2,380,963 downwards.
ATTTTCATCCTCTCTCTCCTTCTGTCTCTGTTTCTCACTTCCCTCTCTTCTCATTCACCCTCCTCTGTTACCTACTGTTCCCAGTTTCTGTCCTCCCCCTCCATTTTCACACATATGCCCTTCCTGTTGCCTGTCTCCGTCTTCTCGCTCTCCTTCACTCTTTGCACCTATTCGCTCTCAAGTCACCGAGGTTAGAAATACTAAATTACTGACGGCTGAAATTGTCCTTGAGGACAACTCCTAACCTTTGCCGCGTGGCTCCGGCTCTGCTGATTTTATGCTCTAAACTCTGCAGTGACATTTTTGAAAGTTGGGATGTTTACGCTCGCCTCAGAGCGGATATGCAAAATGATTAATTTCCGGTGCAGTGTGTGATGGCCTGCTGCTCTCTGTCTCTCCTAAGAGAGAGAGAAAAAAAATCACTTTCCCTCCATCTTCCCTCGCCGCCTTTCTCCATCAATTCCCCTCTCTGCCTCTCGCTTCAGAAGTTGTGATTGTATTTCGGGGTAAAGTGGAGCAAGGGCAAGGCGAGGCCTCTTCCTCTGAGGCGGCGTCTGCCGGCCATTTAGACAGTGTGGAGCATAAAACACACAGGCCTTGGCATATCGTTGGGTCCCTCCACGCTAGAGTAGCAACACCATCCATGCATTATTACACTGGCTGAACACAGTGCTGCAAGACTGAGCACAGATTTATGCTCAGTCAGAGGAGGGAAGTGTGTCTGTGGGCAATGACCATGTAAAGATGCAATAGATGGATGTGTGGAAATAGCAAATAGAAATCATTGCTTACCTGCTTGGTCGATAATAAGATGTATGCAGGACGGCAAAGCAAGAGAAAGAAAGAAAGAAAAGACACCGTTAGAAAAACATTTAACATAAAATAAATCTCAGTCACAGTTAACTGTTTGAAAACTGAAGCAACATCACTTTTCTTGTGCTGCATTCAGACACCTTCACAAGTATTTAAACCTTTGAAATCTGAGCAAATAATGTGCTTAAAAAAGGAGAAAAAGGCAATGAGCTACTTGTTTTTTTTGTACATTTTTGCATCATTTCTTTATTAGTTGCTCATTGCCCTTTTCCCATGTTTTGTGATTTGTGATATTGAACTACATCTAACAAATTAAATTCAATTGAAATTACTATTGTTCAGCCTTTTGAGGCTTTTGTGATTGCCTACAATCAATTTCGACTTGACTAATGTGTAAAGGACTTTGGGTTGCCTTTGGGTATGAAATGTGCTATATAAATACATATCCCTTGTCTTGCCTTCATTTTGGGGCAAGTAAAACTGTCCTTTTGAAAATACACCTACTTACCACCAATACATGCCCAAAAATCACACAGTTTTACAAACTCTGCTTCAATACTGATGCATTTTGTTCACCCACAACATAGCAGGAAACACAAACTGGAAATGCTCAAAAATAACTTTTGGTTCTGAGGAAAGTTCCTGGAATTAAATCCTCTGGTTCAATAGTTCCTGGAAGCTTTTGGTCGAAAATGGGCTTAAATAATCAGACTCCCTCTGAAATGGCATATCAGAAAATGTAACATCCTCTGTGACTGATTGCAGGCATTAACTGTGAGTTCAAGTAGGGTTCTGAAATAATGTGCAAGGAACGCCGAGGAGTGATTTTAAACACTGAAACTTTGGACATAACCTTTCAAGCAGCTCTGTCAGGGGATGAGCCCCTTTTGGCTGACTTCTCTGTGTGAGAAAGCTTGGCTACAATCCTGTTCTCCGTCCTCGTGAGATTTAATAGACCTTCCACAACAGGGACATGACAGCACATCTCCACTGATTTAAGAAAGCTTGTGAAGCCGTATCGAAGGAGAAAACGCTGGCGAATTGTTTGTAGTACACAACACTGGATACCAAAAAAAAAAAAAGAAAATGTCAGAGTAATGTTGTTATTAAGAAATGTAAAGGTGGATTTAACCTTTGAAACCTAGACTGACATCACCTTTCTTGTGCTGCTTTTAGACAACTTTCACACATCTTTAAAACTTTGAAAACAGAGCAAATTGGTTTGATTTCTTTCAAAAACAGGGGAAAAAGGCAATGCACAAATTGGTAAAAGTGCACCGTAAATTGCAAGATATTAGTAGATTTAGAAAATTATATTTAAAAAATCTAGGGGCTTATTTTCTGGAGACCTGTATTTAAAGTAATTATAATAACATATTGACTTTTTTTAAAAAATAGAATTATTATAATTTTCAGGTCATTGCCTTTTTTTTTTTTAGTCCCTTTTTTGTTGCTAATTTTCTGGTAATTTACTTGTACTTTATTTTAATAATATCCTGCTAATTTCTGGGTCATTTCTTCTTGAGTAATTCATTGCCTTGTTTCCATGTCTTTGAAATAAATCAAGCTAATTTGCACAGGTTTCAAAGGGCTAATTGATGCACACAAATGAGTTGTTGGTGTTTCTAATCATGTTCAGTTTACTGGGTAAGATTTCTGTGTGCACGTTCACATATACACCCCAGCCTCCCCATGCAGAGCAGCAGAAGCAAGAAAAAAAACATCAGGAATTAGGGTGGTGGAAGGATTAAGGAAGGATTGTGTACTTTTCTTTTTCTCTGACTGCATGTGTGCAAATGAAGACTGCACAAATCCATAAATGCAACTTTCATCATTACTGATTTAAACACTGTAGTAGGCGTATATCTACTGGGCTGCCATGGCAAACATGCACTCTACACGCACAGACAGAAAGAGAGGCCCAGTTACACAGACCCAGATACAGCAAAGAAAGAGAGAGAGAATCAGGCAGTGAGAAACTTTAGAAAGTGTGTATTTGCATAATCTCTTCTTTGCAAAGAGTCTAGGGGAGGAATAATAAGCTAGAGAAAGCTATCATCTGCCAACACAGTGTTGAGCCAAACCCCTGTGTGTGTAAATGCAGCTTGCAGGCAATACACTGCTGCTTTGCTCAGTTGCATGTTCAGTCTTATTCAGCTGATGTGGGCGTCAAATGTCCTGCATTTGATTTACCCACAGAGGTAAATTAAAGAAAATAGCAGACTGACAATTTTACCCCTGCCCTGAATATCCATTTACTCTTATCTCCCAGCCACTGCAATTTAGACTAATCGAACAGAAAGCTCTTCTCTCACTCGCTTTTGAATGTACCTGATAACCCGGCCTCGTGTACTGTAGGTGCGGATCTAAATTGCCCTCAAAATGTCAGTCGCAGTGATGTTTCCCTTGGGAATGAGAGAAATGAGTATGCTGCTTTGCTTAAATTAATTGACAGCTATCACTTATCACAAAATGAAGGGAGGTGAGCTTTCAGTAAAAATGTTTTCGTTCAGGGCATTTGCTTTAATGCCAACAATGGAATATGTTTGAAAAAAAGGCCAAAATTAACGAGGCAAAATGGGCAACTCCCCCAGGGGACACCGAAGGCACCAGGTTTATTTTCTACTTGTGGTAATTCAATTAATTTCAATGCAATTAAATAAATGCATTCATTGCCAGCAGGTCAAATGAAACAGTGGAAATTTGGTTGGTAAAAGCATTTTACCTAAAAGCTTCTTTGCATATGATACACGTAAGTTTGAGGGTGTTCCAACTGATAACTTGGGGGAAAAAAACAAGGTCTCACAAGTCCTGAAAATAGTAGGAAGTAAAGGAGAGAACCTCACTGAGAAACAGATGTGGATCAAAAACATGTTCTTCTGTTTCCAATTCATGCACAATTTGGATTTATCATTTCCTGCCCTCCCCATGAATTTTGTGTCTCATAATACACTGTAAAATCTGAGAAGTTGATGCTATTCTTAAAATACCTAGAAAACTAATTGCCTTGAAAAAAAGTTAATATAACTAATAATCCTCAGTTATGTTTACTTTGTCTCTTATTGTTAAGTTTATTAAGTTATTAAGAAGATGCTGTACCATAGAGAATGGCAAGTGAAATTAACTTATTTTATTATTATTATTTGTGATCGTAACTTAAGTAGGTTAGTCTGACTTCACCAAACAGTTGTGTTTACTCAGTAGAATTTGGATAAAGTAAGAGTCACTTGGTTTACATAAGTTGCAAACACTTACAAATAATTTATTCTTGTCATTTTTAAGTTGAAGAAACTCCTCAGAACAGAGTAAATACAACTAAATTTTGAGGAAACTTAACAATTACATATAAACAAACACAAGTCTAAAAGTTACAATTATTAATTTTTTTCAATGCAATTGGTAGATTTTTTTCAGTTAACTTGTCAGATCCTACAGTGTAGTCACATAATTGCAAACAAGCTATTTTGAGTACCCGTCTTCTGGCTCTATACCTTGACTATTTCAGTTGATACTAACATGCACATCCCTAAATATAGGTTGGTTTCTGGGGCTCTGGGCAAACACTTTTAAGTGTCTGTGTGTCGTCTGCAGTGTGCACTGTACTAGATACTTAAAAGCAACAAGATAAAAAATGTATATGTGTCTTGATACCACCTACGTATGTTTGCTTTCAGTGCCACAGCGGGAAAAGAGTCTGATATCTTCACAGTAAAAAGTCATGTCCCGTCCTATTGATTCTGATACTGCCTCCCACCAGTATGAGAGGTTGGATTCCTTTGACTATGACTTTAATGTCTCTCTATCTTGTCCAAGACATGTTAGTTGCCTAACTGTACAGAAAAATATGCCTTTAAGTCGAAGTGTAGCAATTCACAACTGCTCGGTTCATGTGGTTCATTTAGATATAAACACTTGTTACGGATTGCAGGGGGGGTCTCTGACTGCTCTTTAGGTCTCCACAGAAGTGTTGCAGTACTTGAAATTGGTCTTGATCTCGAGATCACTTTGAGAGGGTCTCGGTCTCATGTCGGAATCAAATGCATTTTGACTCAGTCTTGTTCTGGTCTTGGATGTAGCAGACTCCAGATTTCTAATAGAGACCGGTCAAGACCACAGCAGATTTATTTGTTAACAAAATTAGTGTGATGGGATGTAAAACCTCCATCTTCAAATCCAGCCAATCATGAGAGTCTTTGTAGTTTGCTTTTGTTATCACCGATAATGGCTGCCACCCTTCAGTCATGCTGGAGCAGATCCATAAAGACGACACAAAGAGAAGCAGTGTAGTTATTTGAGAGCAGAGGTGTCAATTTGTCTGTAATCAAGTCCGGCTACTGTAACCACAGAGAATTCATATTCAAAACACTCAACAAAATGCAAGTTCTGCAAGGCCACGCTTCAGCTGGGACAAACTTCATCAAACTTCTATCGGTTACAATGACAAGCTTCTCAGTAAGTCGGTCTCACCCTGCTTTGGTCTTGGTCTTGTCTCCATCTCAGCACACTTTGGTTTTGGTTAAGTCTCGGTCTCAGTTAGTACGGTCTTGACTATTACACTAGTCCACAGTGTCCAAAGATCTTTCATTCAAAACCAACATGGTCCAAAATTAAGAAGCCACAACCTATAAAGGCAATGTCTCCTTTAGTTTTAAGCCTAGACTGAGGTACAGCTGACAAGCCCTCATCTGAAGGTCTCAGTGACTTGCTGGTGATAACAGATTCCTGAACATGCAGAGATCTAAAAAATGATCACACAGATCTTGAACTGCGTGTTGGGGAGCCGATATAAAGGCATCAAGCTAGCTTTTTTAGATCTGGCCAAAGTTTTGTTTTAACAGTCAAATACATGATCAAAAATCATTTTACCATCATCAAAAGGCTGCTGTCAGTACAAGAGCTCTTATCTGCCCATCAATATGAGCCAGGACAGACGAGAAAGGAGAAATTCAACGTTTGATAGATTTTACCGCAGTGCAAAGCTGACCATCTGGGATCAGCCCACCAGTCAGCACAAGGCTGTCCAAAGACAAAATTAACCGGACAGAACATGACGGGAAAGGACAATTGAATAATGCAAACTGTGTCTGTAATTTGCTGCTCGTAAAAAGGCTTGTTTATTGTGACTGACTTCAGATGAACTGGGTGAAAGAGGAAGAGGCAAACTGGGTGATATTAGAAATTGAAATGAGCTGCTGCAATGTTTAACAGATATCTTGTGATGAAGATTAAGTCTTGGCCTTGTTTCTGGAGTTCAGCTTACTTGCTGCACTATAATTTGGATGTCTTGTTCTGCACCCCGAGGGCCCCGAGGCAGAGTGGATGCTGCAATCCTTTGAAATCAACCGAAAACGGGAAATGGAGCAATATCATTGGCTCGTTGGTGTGCAGGGAGCATACCCTAGTTTCCGTTTAGCAGGCGACAACCTGCACAGCCCCCCTTATCTGACAGACAGCACACTCACGAGAGCATGAACGTGGTGACACACGCTTGTATTACTCAGCTTGGGAGAATCTAGTGCACACTTTTTTTCTATGACCTTAAGTACTGCAACTGCATACCTAACCTCGAGCTTAACCTCGATTTAAGCTGAATTCTTTCCCCAAAACATACCTGTAGAACCATCCTCTTTTGGAGATCACTTTCTCACAAACAAATAAATTACAGTACCAACACATTTACACAGATGCATTAACTAAACTTTAAGGACCTTCATTTTTAATGGCAACGTTTACATGCACATTAATATCGCACTAATAGCCCAAATATGACAATATTTTGGTAGGTCATGTAAAAAGCATTTCATTTGGGTCCCTGATCAGCAGTTTGCAACATATGACTTTTTCTCTGGATAGGGTCAGGCCCTGTGCATCATCATGGATGAGTTGTCGGCAAACCAACTCGCCAACAGTTTGCAAGGCTTGTGTAGACATGCAAACCCAAAAGAAAAGCCAACATTTCTGGTCAGCTGGAAAAATACACTTGCTTTTAAACAAACAGTTTGTGGAAATGTGCAAATATTGCAACACTGACCTTTTCAAAAATAAAGGAGGAAGAGGTGTTTGCATGGTTAAACAAGTCTGCCAACTGTCAGAAACTTTGAAAAAAAAATATTTTGATGCAAAAAAAAAAAAAAAAGCAAAAATGATAAGCAGCACCAGATAATAGACTTTTGTTTATTTTGAAGTGATAAACAACCACATAGGGCACATTAATTCCAAACTGCTGGGCTGCATGTAAACGGAAGTATTAGTGTAATATTATTTTTCATTAGCCATGTAAACAGCTTAGTGGGAATATTGTTATTAATTATTTTATTTTTTTGGAATAAAGGCAAAAAGCAGAATATTTTGTGCATGCAAATGTTCGGCACTTACTAAAGAGTCTCTACCTTGATTTTTAACCCATTCAGTCCAAGCCCAATTTCAAGCTTTACCCTAGAATAACTATAGTCATCAGTCTGATATTTTAATAATCTTAATAATTATTATCCTGTGAGATTTATTTCCTTTTGTTCCTGTGTGGCATGTGGTATATAATGATAGGCCGACTCAGTGGGCGTATCCAGGTAGCCAATTGGTTCACAGCAGATTGCATCAACTATTTAAAGCACACTGCCGACTGGGCCAAAAATGTTCCTTTCCAGCTCCCAATACCAATAAATCCATGCATACCAATATATGCTTGTGACTAACTGCAGCCTTTTTTCTTTGTGCCACCTGCTAATCAGTTTTTAACCATTCACATGCACTCACACACTGATGGAACAGCATAAGGCGCAATTTTGGGATTCAGTTTCTTGCCACTTAGACATGTCGACTGGAGGAGATGGGGATCAAATCGCCAACCCTCTAACTGAAGAACAACGTGCTCTACCGCTTAGTCATTACCATTATCTTTCATCCAATCTTTCTTTAGTTTTTGGGGTCAGGAAGTCCAGTCTTGCTTTTTTTTTTTTTTTTTGTGGTGTATCTCCTCTCTTTTTTTCCATTCGGTTTACACATTTTGTTTGGGGTACCACTTATTTCAATTATTTTGATGGATATCACCAATATGATTCATACTTCCAAATAATAAACAGAAGACTGCTGAAATGCTATTGTCTCCTATAGCTAAGCCTTTGGGGATTGGGCAAAGATGAGTGCAATTTATGCTGTGGGCAGATTTCCTATATTAAACACAGTCTATGACAAACAGTCATGTGCTCATTCAGGTATATTTTCATGCAGCAGCATCATTAATATTGGGGTGAGTTTCCCAGTATGTGATTTGGCCTTAAACCTCAGCTGTCAGCAGACTCCAGCTGGTCATACTGGTTTTATGACGTGTGTTTAAAAAGCACACCTGCCCACGTGGGTGACTGTGAAGGTTACTGAACCATATGAGGCCTTCCGTGTATGATTCAACCTTTCTAATGTTCCTCTCTCTCTCTCCCTCTCTCTCTGAGCCGCTGTCTTCGTCTTTAATCATGTGCAGAGATCAGCAGTGGTGGGAAACAGGGAGGGAGTGCAGACGTAAGCATGTTTGTTCCTCAGACGATACACACACACTCAAACACAACCACACAAACATGCGCACACACACACAGTCAAAGATGTGCACACATGTAGATAAATAAACCCAAATTACAATGTCCTTTCAGCTGCACACATGCACATACACGCACACAAACAAACATCTAAGTCCCAAACCACAGTGGGGTCAGTGCACTCGTCTACAACAGGAGAGTAAATAAAGTTGTGCTCATTTTATCCCAGTCTCTTAGATGTGTGTGTGTGTGTGTGTGTGTGTGTGTGTGTGTGTGTGTGTGTGTCCAACTGCCTGAGTTTTCCTAAAGGACAGTGTTAATAGCCACTGTGCCACTTTCAGCTAAAAGATCAAGGTGGTTGTTCACATGAAACTACACACGCCGCAACTCTTATTTCAACCCCAAACAGCAGCAACAGTCACAGTGCAACATAACACATTATTATTTTTTACTACTCTCATATACTCAGTATCCAGAGTAATAATTCCAGTGTCTCGGCGACATTCATATCAGTCTGCCTGAGAAAGCATAACAACAAATCTATCCAGATCTGCACCTCAGTAGGAACAGCAGAGGGAACGATGATTCACGTCACTCCGTGCACCACTCTGTTGTAAAGTTGACTGTTTAACAGCTTCATAATGCAGACAAGATGGTTTGTTTATGTAAATACAAAAGATATGCATGCCCACATTTACTCAGCACCAGTTTGCCTGCATGTTGGTGAAGCATTACATGGTAGCCATGCTTCTCTGGGCAATCCTATCTGCCTCTGCATGTGTGTGTAGTGCAAGCTGACACTTGACAGGCAGAGAACAAGGGAGATAGGTACGCACAGGTTAGATTCTCTGACCGATGGCTTTTTTTTTTCTAGCAACGGTGATAAGTAAATTTACATGGTATGATAATCGGCAATTTAGATATCACAGTATACCGCAAAACTAGTAAACTTCTGCAACCTAATCAAGGTACTTTTGTTAACAGTATGTGAAAATTCAAATTCATACCAGTTTATGCATGAACTACATTTTTAATGATCCCATTTTACCTGTATTTCTGTCAATTATGGCAATGTATTCATGCAGAACATGAGTTCCTTCAGTATGCTGCAACATAACATTGTTTGCGTGACTGGGAGTTACAGTAACACACAAATTCTAACATACACAACCTCGTCTATGAGGTTGCGTATAAAAATAAATGTCTCTAGCATCTGTGAGATTGATACTCTAAGTGCATCCATTACTGTTATGTGTTAGTATGTGTGCCTGTGTGTGCACATAAGTATTTGTGTGAATTGCATGCAGTGAAGCATACAAAGATACAGATAGGGGGTCACGTCTGCAGAAAGTGCTCAGACAAGACCTTGTCACGGCATGGGAGGGATGTCGCAGAGCACACGCTTTATGCAAACAATTTGAACATACAACCTGTGCAGAGAACACACTGATTAAGTACATACACACACACACAGACACACAGACACACACACACAGAGAACCAGATTGGTCTATCTGGCTGCTCATCCCAATTGAGGGGGCCTTTGATCAAACATCAAACAGATAACAACCTGAGAGAAAAAACACATGCGTGATCTCGCACACGCAGGCACACGTGCACAGACACACTCACGCGCACAGCAGAGTGTGAGGATTCGTGTGCAGAACAGGTCGTTCCTGAGAATGAGTGAGGAGAGGGGATAGAGCAGATGAGTGCCGATGAGAGATGGGAGGAGAGATGGATTGAGAACATGCAAGTAAGGAGAGAAAGAGAGAAAAATAAATAGCAATTTGGCTAAGAGCGAAGAACGAGTCCTCAAGACACACTGGGGACATGTTGGTCACCATCCCTGGCTTTGGATTGTGTATGGGGTTTTATCTAGTAAATTTTTTATACTTTAAAAAATGGGCGTGAAGCGTGAGGCCCTGGTATTGTGCATGCTGGCTCACTGGAATTACTTACTGGGACATTAATTTCACCTGTGGTTTCCTACTATGACATGGCAAAATCACTGCTATGAAAGAAAAGGCCAATTGTACGTTTCTATAAGCCATGGAGACCTTACATTTCTACATGATTATCTAGTGGAAACACTGAATCTGTGGTTTGGTATATAGGCACAAAAAACCAACCACTTATTGTCTCACTTTTCCATGCAAAAGACACAGTGATGAGTCACTAAAAAAAAAATCACTTTTAATTACACTATTCCTGGTAAAAACACAGTGATGAGTCACGAAAGAAAAAAATAAATTATAAGATGAGGTGTCATTTTTTAACTATTATTTTTAATTACTTATTTATTCACACAAAATGCATCAATCTGGTATTAAAGGGTTAAACTCCTCCATTCTTTTGCCATATGCTGTCAATGAGAGTCGAAGGACCATGCACTTTTTTCCTCAGATACCCTTATTGTAAAGACGTAATTTAATGTTTTTGAATAAATAAATTATTTATTCTACTTTTTAACATAATATTATATAATATTATTTAAATCAAGTTTTTTACACCCATATATAGCTCTGTACCAATGTTGTTTTGCATCAAATGTAATGTTTTTTTGTCACATGCATGTGTATGTATGTATATGTTTAGAACATATGTATATAACATATGTTTAAAAGGGAAACAAAAAATGGGTGTTTTTCTATAAAAACCAATGCATTATGAAAATGAACCCTACATATCCCATAGAGGTATTCTGGTGGAGGCATTCAGATTTATTTTTCTATCAGAGGCTTATGGCACTGAGCTCATAGTGCAGCTGCCGAGCTCTCCCACACACAGCTTTGAGAAGAGGAACTCGCTGTAACTGCAACATGCCCATTTTCAAAGGATTTTATTCATATCTGATTTGCATAAGCAAACATTTTCCTGAATATCAACAAACAAGCATGGACAAAGACATACTGTACATGCACATGCACATTAAGGACACAGAATTATGCACATATACACTCATGCAAATAGGCATGAATGCACCCAGATATTATGCATGCACGCACATGCACATGCACATGCACACACACAAAAAATCCAGAAAAAGCTCTCTAATATGAAAGCATCTGAGTCTTTAATGAGCAGGATAATGTAGGCGGCTGTTTTGAAATTCCGCTTCTCGTCTGTACCAATCTCCAATTCCTCACCTCCCTCTCTACCTCCCTCTCTCCTTCTAAATCCCTTTCTTCTACCTCCCCGCTCTCCTCCTCTGCCTCCTTCTCTGTCTAGCAGCAGCAATTCAGTTTTAATTGCTTTCTGAGTCACCTAATTCCTCTGAGGAAAGACAGAGAACGTGAAGGAGAGAGATGGAGACAGAGACAGAAAGAGATGGTATATTTAAACATTTAAAGACTCAAACGCACACTTTGTCTTTCCCGTGCCCCTCATGTCTTTCCCCCTTCTCCTCCGTCAAAAGGTCTGACAGCTCCAAACTTTCTTACCCCAAAACTAATCCCATCTTATCCTTAAAAGTGCAGAAACAGTCTTCGGAGATAGAAAACATCACTTTTTACCCTGGCATACAGTATTCTTTTTACTGCCTGAATTTCAATTCTGTCTGACAAATGCAGCTGAAAATCTGGGCTACCTTGCACTGTAGGAGATTTATTTTTGCATTGTTTTCAATGTGTGAAGCTATTTGCATCCTTCTAAGGAAAAAAGGGAAATGAATAATAAAGAAGACACATGTTCCTGCTTTTAATTTCTCTGCGGGCTTCTCGTCTTTTTCAGGCCACCCCATTGTGTGAAAATCCCTTAGATAGTCGTTTCAAAGGAAACTGCAGCAGCAGCATTTCTGTGGTTGTATTTTACTGCGTGTAGTCCGAGCACAGCGGCTAATTAGCCAGTCACACCCTGATTATGTCACTGATTGCCTCGCCTATTCTCTGCTCCACTCACAGTGAAATGCTCGTTATGACTGACTATTTGGACAAGGACAAAGAATATTTTTATCATCTTTTTTGGCAACTATACTGTTATTCTGTGATTTTGCGCCTCTCCTTAGCAGCTAAAGAACCAAATAACCACAAACAGCCACAGAATGGCACCGGGGAACCGACTCAAAATTTTGATTTTAATAGAATATTATTTTGGTAATTTTAAAAAACTTGAGCTCTGGTTGACACAGAATGACCCTCAAGCATCTACAGGGTAAGCAGCCAGATAATTAAGTGCCAAGTGACAACACTGAATTTGAAAAGTTCAGTAAGAGCTGTGGAAATGAATCTCAGAGTCACTCTTATCCTATAGACAACGTGTCCTCAGTCAGTTATAATCTGTCCTCACCTGTGAAGCCTCAGGCTGATGGTCAGTGCTGCAGCCTGCTCTCTGTCCTGGCTGCTGTGTGCTGCTTTATCTCTGCTCTGTCTATTACAACACAGACAAAAATATGTGCACAGAAATTTTAGAAGAGTAGTTCTGAAGTAGCTGTGGAGATGAATGCCAATGTCATTCTTATTCTATAGATACATTTCCCTATAGCCATTAGTTATAATCTGTCCTCACCTGTGAAGCCTCTCCCTGACTGTCAGTGCTGCAGCCTGCTCTCTGTCCTGACCTATCCTGTCTTTTGCAATAACACAGATGAAAAGAAATTAAGAATAGCAGTTTTGAAATTAATCTCAAAGTCACTTTTATGCCATTGATATTTTTTCTCAGGCAATTATGATCTCTCCTCACCTGTGAAGCTCCTGCATGACCATCAGTGTTGCCTTCTGGTCCACCTTCTCCTCCCTGCACTTTCTACTGTCGCATTAAAGATTAAAAAAATAAGTGCAAAGCAATAGTGAGCACAAATTCTGCACAGAAATTAAGAAAGAGTGGGTCTATTCCTAGCATGAAGCTAGCTAACTATCCATAGGTAAGATTCATAATTAGCATTGGTGTTCGTGGAGCTATACTGACAGCTGATTAATTTGACATAATTTAGCGAAGATTATCGACAGCTTTATTCAACTCACGCGGTTTGCTCTGAAGGAGAGCAGGGATTTCTAGCCTCTTTCTGGTTGGTTTGCTGCACAGTTTTTGTGGTGTTTTGGTTAAAACCGACAGTTCAGCGCAGCGCTGCTCGCGCACGTTTCAAATGTGTCACGTGATCACAAGACAGCACGTGTACGCCGCCGCCTATTTGTGGTGCGTTTCAAGGCTGCTCGAAAAACGAGACACGACATGTCACAAACGAATTGAAGGACATAGATACGGGAAGAGCAGGGGCACTACGCGCCTGTTCTCTCTACAAAAGAGGGCTAAAGCATTTTTTTAAATAAAGGAATAATTCAACATTTTTTGAAATATGCTTATTGACTTGCAGAGGGTTTTATATAAGGATCAATATCAAAAAAACAATTTTGTCTCTATAGTATTTTTCCACATACCCCATAATTCAGGGCAAGCAACTTTGATCGATAGGCTGTCTGCCGATAGTGCCCTCGTCTTCTCACTTCGATCCATCCCTCACGTCTTCACAGGCACACATTCTCACTCAAATATGGTCACCACTGGCCCCCAAAAAAACCCCAAAAACTAACAAAATGACAGCAGCCAAACTGTCAAATTTCATAATGGGACTTAACCAACCAACAGGTGACATCATTGTAACTGCATTCATTATTTTTACAGCTGATGACATCTGCAACCGAAAGACTGTAAAAATAAGGTTTTAGATTCGCTGTGACTGCACCAAAATCAAGAGCAGTTCAAATAAAAGACTGAAAAAAGATGAATAAAGTGATTTCCAGAGAAGAAAACTAGGTGATGTGTCTGATAAAGATGAGGTCATAATGTAAAAAGGCAGATATACAGAGGAGATTAGGTAAAACGCTCAATAAAGCCGATGCAATCCTTTTAACTCTCTCTGACTGTTTGAGCCTCTCCTGCTTTCTCATTTAGGCTTTCAAGTTGAAATCAAGGTCCTCTGTTCATGCAGCGGTCACCAGACTGAATCGATTCGCTGTTGATGAAAGCCGGCTTTTAATGTGCCTGTGGAGGTACGTGTGTCTGTACATTTGTCTGTGTGTGTCCAAAAATCCAAAAATTAGCAAATGTTTTAACCTTTTTTATGACTTCAAATCCCTCAGAAAGTCCTTATCAGAAACACTCTGTCATCCTTCGGTAGTCCATCTGTCCAGACAGTTAGATAAGACATGACAGGAAGATCTGATGGTGAAGAAAAATGGCATCAGCAGTTCTGAGTCGACAGTTCAGCCTGTGCACTGTAGCTTTAATAATACAAGACAAAAAAGTTTCTACTTTTCCTGTCTTTCCTTTGTCTCTAAAATGTGGCGCAGACAGCTTAATTGACTTTTGCCCTTTGAATATTAATGCGATTATATCACCAGTGCTCTTTTCTTCTTCTCATGCCATTTCTGCCTCGCTTTTATTCACCACACTTCCGCTCTCTCTTTTTTTTTTTTTTTTTACATAATGTCTTTGAACTGTCCATTTTTAGTTTCCTGTGTTTCACTGCCAGTGAAGTGTTCACTCTTGTTTATATCTATCTGGCTCAGGCGTCAGCTACAGTGCACGGCGGCTTCATGGCACATTAGTGAACAACTGATTCAGTCATTATGTCTGTTTAGAAGGTGTTTATCACAACTGTCTCTTAAACAGCTGTCACTTTAATTTAAAAAAAAAGAGGAAAAAACACCACTTAAGTTTAAAACTTTGCTCTCTAGAGGACCTGAAAGCAGCAAACAGCGCTGCCCTAAATTACTGAGAGTCTCGGTATGTTTTGCTGCATCAGCCTGATCCTGTTTGTGTGTGTGTGTGTGTGTGTTCGTGTGTGTGTGCTCATGTCAGTTGTCTGCTGGCAGCTGTTTTGTGGCCAAGTGTGCTTGAGAGCGTGTCTATGAATCTCAAATTAAGAGTGCACACATGCATGCTTATTCTTTTATTGCCTGTTGAATAAAACATGTTCTCTCCGAGTGACCAGATGCACTCACCTCAAGAACCAATTAAGGAGGTATTAAGTAGAAATTTCGGAAAAGTCAGTTCCAACACTGCTCCAACTTCTAAATTTTTCATCGAAAAGTGTTGCATGAACAGCCAGACGGACTTCTGTCCATTTAAATATTAAGCTGGTTATGTCATCGGTGCACTTTTTGCTCTCCCACTGCTCCGTTCTTCCTTTTATTCATCAATTATCTCTTTCACTCTTCTTCAGTTTCTATCCGTTTGTCCTTTACCCAGCAGTATTTCATGAGATGCACTGCTCATTCTTTAAAGGATTGGTGGTTTATGTGCATATATATGAGTCTGCTGGGCTTTGCAGGGCAGCCGCAGTGACTCAGACTGGTGCCTTTTCGTACACTATTACAAAGCTATTTTTACACTAACACATCTGTCTTCCTCACGTCTTACAGTCACTCACAGATTCTCCCTTTACGTGATTTTTAAGATTTTTTGTGCCTGACACTACTCTTTTCCAGCCCAGCTGTCAAATGCAAATGTTGGCTTTGTACATTTCTGCAAACCATATGTTACATTTAAATATTTCATCTGTATCATATCAGTGCTTCTAAAGTGACAATGTATATTAGCTGACTTTGTCATCTGGAGGCGGAGAGGATGGTGGGTGACATGATACCTAATGAGATGCTGCCAAGCTGCAGAACACTGTTTGAGACCAAACTTTTGCTATAGCTGGTATTTAGCCACCGAATGTGCTTTAAAAAAAAAAAAAAATAAAAATATATATATATACAGCGACCTGTGCCTGATATCATCTTGTGTTTGCTGCTGATGTTTTAGGATGTCACAACTAACACAGGGAAGTCAACCATTTAAACAAACATCAAGGTTTTGCTCGACATTCGTACAGGAAGCAAACAGTCGGTTCCTGGGTGAAAGTCTGGGGTTTGTTGGAACCATCCACCTCCCTTCCTGCGTGCCTAATAGAGACTTTCCATTTCCTTATATTATGTCATTACTGGCTTTATTTCAACCTGATGCTGTCCAGCAGCACATCATACAGCCGCGCCAAGCGCCGTCCGGGTCCGACACATTAAGTTTTTAATGCCTCTGCCACATAGTAACATATCCAGGGCTTGCAGAAACACCAGCATGTTTTCTGTCAATTACGTTATTTCGCCGGATTCTACATCTCTCTGTACATTTACATTATTTTTAGATGTATGATGCAGGAGGTGAAATGTGTTTGCTGTTGCTGATAACAGCATGTGCACACTTCTATGTCCCTTGAGGCCAACTGTATCCTATTTATAACATGTATGAAATGAGTTCTTTTGTTGGTTTTTAAAGAAGTAAAAGTTGCAGAATCACTTTGAAAGATTTTTAAATGCAAGAACAGACAAGTCTCTAAAGACATTATGAGTTGGGCATTTATTGACACAGTCTTATCAGTAAAGGAAGGCTTTGAAAGAGATTTTTTTTTGTCCCATGGCAACAATGTATCTCAACTTTCCATGAACAAAATAAAACAGCCTTATCTTGAGCATGGTGATAATGAATTTTAAGATTAAACGGTGAGTCTTAAATGCTTTTGTGAGCCTAAAACATAAGATTTCCTCAACCCATAAATGAGCTTTATCATTATCTGACAACATGAAAGTGTTTTTTACTGGATGGCAAAAAAACAAAGTTCCACTCAGGAAAACTTTCCAACAGAAAAAACTTTTTACTGTCACCAACAAAGACTGTGTGAGCACCCTGCTCCTCACCTGACTGATGAGCTCCACACAAAGACCTGCTTCAGTAGCCACAGGTGTGCTGTCACATGACCTCATCAACAGGAAATGATGGATCAGCACCATCTGCCCCGAGTCAAGAAAACACACACACCTCTAAGAAATGACAAAACTTGAGGTGTTAAAATTAAATTATGCCACAGGGGCATCAAACTATACAGCCAAAACAAAACAGAGCGCACCGAGACCTTTATATAAAATTATCGGGATATATATCGATATTGACTGATATGAAAAAAATTATCGTGATAAGACTTTTTCCATATTGCCCAGCCCTATGTGAAGGGTAACCTTGAAAGATGCAAACAGAAAATAACCCTTTCCAAATACGTCTCCTTCTGTCTCTCTTTGAACCAGTCTTTGAGGAATCAGAGTGTGATAACAGTCAGTGTGCCAGCAGCAGGGATTACTAAATGAATGCAAAGCTCCCCGTGCATCTCTTCCCAATCCACAGCACAGGTGACTCGTCCAAAGGCGCAGAGAGCTCAGCAGTGCATGGCTTGAGCCCACGCTACCTTATCTCCTCTGTCCTCACTCTCTTTACTGTCTCTGCGAATAAGGCGCCGGTGTCAGGGTCTGCAAAGCACCTTATTCTCAGTTGTCTTTAAAAGAATGAAGAATGACAGCAATCAACTTCGTGATTTCTGCTTAAAGAAATGAGACGGAGGAGGTGCACACAACAACACAAAATACACACCGCTTCAACAAAGTTACCGAGACTTAAATTACTCCAGTGCTCATCGCATTAGTGGTTAATGTTTCTTAATTTAGTCCCGACAAAATCACACTTTGATATTCATTTATGTGCATGAGTTTTTTCCACAATGCCCCGCTTTTGTTTTTCTCCCCATCTTAAACATTTCTAATCTTCTTTGCATGAATGCAGATCAACAGAATTTGGGCTTTCAGGGATAATATAGATGAAATCCTCTTCCTCTTCCCCCTCTGACTGCCTCTCCCTCTCTCCCTCTCTTTTCTCTCCATCTGTTGACTTGAGCATCTTTCCGAGCAGCGACCCCTCCCTTCCCTTCCTCTTTGTTTCCCTAATGGATTTGTTTTTCTTGCTTTATACCATTCTTGTGTCTTATTTTAACAAGGACAGAATTCCATTTTACACTATACATTTTTGGGCAATTTTGTACTCCCCAATTGCTCCATTCATGCAACAGGATGCCAAAACACAGGATCAGAAGCAGAAGAACTTTTTTTCTCCAGCTTCTACTGTTGTAATATACTATTAGATTTCCAGATCCTGTAGTTTTGGCAGGGCGTTATTTATTTTGTGCTGCTTTCTGATACAAAAAAGCTTGTCAAGGGACAAAATGAAAATAAGGAAAACTGTAATTATCATAATCAGCATATTTGTCTTTTTTATTTTATTTTTTACTGTTTTCAAAGTAATTTTTTTGTTCTTTTAAAAAAATATTTTTTTGCTAATTTTGGGTCATCTCATTTCATTGTTCAATGCCTTCTTCCAAAGCTTTTGAAAGAAATCAAGATAATGTGCTCAGGTTTCAAAGGCTTAACTTCCTTCAAAAGGCACTCAGGCACCAGATTTTTGTCCTCAATTTGCATAATCAAAACCATTTTCTTAGACAAGGACCTGGTTTGCTGTTGCTAAAGGATTTGTTCTCTTGCAGCAGGAAACATGACAATGTTTGGGTGAATTGGTACACAAAATACAGATAAAAGGTAGCATCCATTGGTATTTTTTGATATACCTTGAAATCCCAAAACTAGTCTTGCTTATAGTGCACATGCATGATGTTTCAGCAGCAATAGTCTTGCACCCTAGCTGGTTCGCTGAGCTGCAGCCTTCACTGGTTTGTTAAATTGTGTATTCACACATCCTGCGTTACCATAAACTAAAATACTAACAATGCTTCAGTTCGCTTCACTGGAGTAAAATGGGCTTTCAGGGCTAAGAAAGATTGTGTGTGTGCTCGCATGCATGTGACACTTCCTCACATCCTGAGAAAGAGTAGAGGACAAAGAGGAGAGGAAGAGAGAGACAGAGAGAGAGCTGCACCTACACCTGTCAGGTGACTCTAGAACAGATGGTCAAATCCAAATACAGCACCACAGGCACCAAAGACAGCGGGCTGACGCTGTGAGTGTGTGTTTGCACGCTTGTGTACTTTTGTTTGTCTGTGTAAATGTGGATGAGGTTAGAGATGAGCTCAGAGGTGGAGCGCGGCCAGCGGCCCAGCGGCAGACAGCTGGCTGTGGGTTCGAGTCCCGAGGTCTGGCCCCTACGGATGCGCGCATATGTTCATGTGCTGTTAGCAGCAGACCTTAATTTATGTAAGGCACTCTGAACCCAAGGGCTGCAAATGCAAACACTGCCTTAGTGATCATCCTTCGCATTTGAATGTGAACTCTCAGATGGCTTATCACTTATTTTTACTATTAATGTGGTGAAAATAGAACTGATTGACAGGATGTTGGGACAGAGCCTTGTCTTCTGTTGACTTTGAATGAGCTATAAAAGCCAGCTGTTAGTGATTCCAAAAAAACACAAAAATACTCAAGTGATAAGTTTCTGAAGAGTTGATCAAAACAACACACCTCTTAAACTCCTGAACTTTCCCCTTCTTAAGAAATTCCAAATATTTTTGACATCTCTGTAACAGATATTTCTCTCCTTTCGAAGCAATCGCAGATAAATTTGCTGTATTTTTCAATGTGTTTGGCATCGTAAACTGATCCTTAGATGTATTAATAGTGACACTTCTATGAGTACTACAAATATTCAAAAATATGACTTGCCAAGAAAGATGTAAAATAATAATCCCCCCCCCCCCACACACACACGCATCATCATTCAGTTCAAATGTGAGAGACTCTCTCCTCTAATTTTCTTCCCAGCATCAAAATCTGAGAGGCCTTTTGCAACTGTGTCACTATTTTCATCAGGATTTCATTCAGATCCAGGTCAACTCACAGCTTGCTTTGTGCTGTCTGGAAATTGATACTTTACAGTATCAGTCTTACTGCTGGCTGCTGACTTTCAATCCAGCTATGAAGAAGACAAAAAAAAGAGGCTAAACTGTGAAAAGTAAATCACGTGGCAGCTATTCCGTGTCAAAGCCTTGTCGAGACAAGTACCTGGCAACGTTCAGTAATTTGTAAGGGTTGTTGAAGTTGTCAGTGCTTTAAATCCTGCGCAAATCTGCCACCGCTGCTGTGGTAGGCTAGTCACATGGTGACAGCCGTGGGTGCGGTGATACTCATGATCACAGGCTAATCCTACACTAAATTTGTCCCAGACACTTTCATACTGCAGTATATGAGGACAAGTGCAGGAGCATGAGGGATTCTATGACGAATTCTTTTGATAAAATGAAAGAGACAATTCAGGGAGATTTTGTTGGACTAAAGTTTGGTGTTTTGTACGAAAAGCACAACAAAGCATGACTTTGAATGTCAAAATCAAGACTCTCTTGCCCCACTGATAACAGTGCTGAAAGTTCTTATTCATCAAAATGTACACATGTGCTATCTTGATAACTGATTATTCAGCAACATGTCAAACATTATCTGGATTCAAGCCTCTTAAATATGAGGATTTGCTGCTTTTCAGCTGTTGATTGACATCACATAAAGCCTGGGAACTTCTGTGTCTACATATAACGCTCTAATTATCCCTCTGCGTCTGCTCATCCAGCTGCGTATCATGGGGTTCTGGTTCTGGTTCTACCCAGCCATGTTCTCAACGAAAGCCACCCATCCGCATATCATGCATCGTGCCATCTGGCAGCATATAATAACACCGCAAACGATTCTGTCTGGCCGTGTTTTCAGCTGACGTAATCCAGAGGTGTCTCATGTGGACTCAACAGGTTGAGCCCGGCCACATTCCCAACCAAAGCCACCCTACCGCTTTCAATGCTGCCGCTACAGGTAACCTCCAGCAGCGTAAAATATCACCACAAATGGTTCTGTCTAGCTACAATCTCAGCTGACTCCATCCAACAGCGTATCATATGGACATGAAAGGTAGCATCTGGCGTTGGGATCTTACGCCGAAAGCATTGACAAAGAAATTATATTTGATGACTTCGGAATGAGAACGGACTGTAATTCATTTTTTTTAATTTGTGAATTATTTCTCACAACTTTATTTTGCAGACCAAACAATTAACCAATGAAGCAGGAAATCAACACATTTATTATTATAACAAAACGAATATTTGTAGCAACCCTAATGTCCCATCTACAAATGTACCCATCTTTTCCCATAGTGCACCTATCATAAAAATAACAATGGGGAGATATTCTACTCCTTATCTCCTTCCCTGAGACTTTTGCCCTACATTCAGGTCATCATCTTGACGACATGGCAGCACTTTGGCTCTGACGTCTGCACTCTTCCTTCCCTGTATACATTAGTAGCTTCCAGATTCTTCTCAATATGTCTCACAAGAAAGTGAAGCTGTGTGAGTGAAGACAGCACTTGCACATACATTGTCAAAAATCCATGGGCTGAACTTTATACATAATTAATGTTCATGACTTTGCTTCGTTATTGAAAATGATCCTTTCTTACATTCATCTTGTGTTTACCTTAACATAAGAGCTACTCTACATGATACCATATGAAAAGCCCAGATAAATAGTTAAAGAATAAAAACAAGACATCTTGAGGAATCACTATAGAAGCCATTTCTGGAAGAGTTTTCATTCTCCAAGCACGTCTCCTGCATGCATGACTCAGCATGACTGAGCAGCCATGTGATTGTCCAGGTTATTATTGTATACATTGCTTGGTAAATTTATACGCTTTACCTCAGCTGATGGCTTAAAGGCATCTTGTGTCAACACAATGTCTGCCCTTCAAAGCCATGGCTTTGAAATGTAACATACAATCACTTTAATGGTAATTGAATATGACTCAGCGGTCATATAGCCTCTCAGCAAAGCATCGGCCACACACACTTTCAGTGTATATGTTCCTTCACCTGAAAACCAAAGCCCAGATTCATTACAGCAATGTGCCATATCATCAGAATGAAAAAAATCCTAATGCCTAATGGTGCCAGTCAAACAATAAAGCTCCTTTGGGCTGTTCGGCGTCATGCATATGTAAATTCTATGCAAATTCCATTGTTATCATACCTGAGCAAGGCTGGAGAATCAACATGCACATGAATTTGTTTCTGAATAAGACAAAATAGTATCAACTCTGCAAAAAAAAACACAGCTTTTGATTATCTTCCTTCTTTGGATGAAATGTCGACTTTTGTGTTTTTTTTGTTGCTACAAACGCTGCAAAACTTCCCTGTAGACACAACAAGGAAGCAAAAGTGAAGTCTTACAGTTCGATTTTGGCAAATCTGGACCTGAAAGTATTCAGCCTCACTGCTCCCGATCCTCCCGTGGATAGCAGCAATGAAGATAAACCAATGCTTCCAGCATCGATGTCCCCATTTGGCAAAATAAAGTGGTCTGGGATGCAATCATTTTGGCCATGTCCTTGTTTTCCCCCCACAGACTCTAATAAACAACTTGTTCTTGGTTTGCAACCAAACCCTGTTATCGGTGCCTTGCTTTCAATCTCAAATGTACCTCCAAGCTAGCTCGCCATAAACACACACACACACACACACGTACACAAAACAACACAAACAAAGGCAAACACACACACACACACACCATTGGTCAGTGACAACTCTTCCTGTACTTTCAGCTCAGTAGGGGTCATTTTGTTTGCTACCATCATTTAGACAGTCTTTATCACAACAATCTCCCCAGCCACAGCAAGCGATTCACCAACAGTACCAACCAATCGACAAGCCCCAATTGACCGTGATGGAAACAAAGCAAAGCCTGATTAAATACAGAGGGGAACACCGAGTGCCGGCAGGAGTGCAGTTAGTTTGTATACAAAACTTTTGTCATCCTTGGATCATCATTTTGTCAGCTCTTCTTGATTTCGGTTTGTTGTTTTGTATTGTGTTCTTTCCTTGTGTCATTTTCTCTGTCAGAAAAAAAAAGGGGGGGGGGGGGGGTGACAAACGTTTGGCAAATCAGCGTGACAAGCAAACAGGCTTGTTTTCATGTAAGGACTTCCAGTCTTACTCACGGCTCCCTCCCGCCTCCCTCCCACCTCCCTCCTGCTGCCTCTCACCTCTGTCTCCATCTGTCTGTGAAAGGGAGTCTCCCGACTTTTGCAGTGAACAGCAGGTGGAACCCAAAGGAGTCCACGAGTTTCTGATAAGTGAGTTCAAAGTAGCTGTTTATGCTTTTTTTTCCCCCTCTGTAATTTGTTATCCTTGCCTCCTCTGCATTAACTTCTCGGCTGTGTGTGCAGTTTGTTATTCGCCCTCTCATCAGATATTCAGCATAAGAGATTTCCTAAATTCTGCTTAGAGTAAGAAAAGCATGCAGGAAATATATTATCAGAAATGCACCCGCACTGTTAATCATAACAATCTTTAGTGACATGGATCTGCCTTAATGGCATCAACACAAACAGCACTTTTTTGAGTCAATTCTAAAGCACATTTGACACACAAATAGGTTATCAAATTTCTTTTACAAGCCAATTTAAATGTAATCCCCATAGACAGACATTCAGATCACATATATTTGCTTTTGTTATTACTAAAACTACTTTTTGACTCATTGTTTTAGCTGTATCAGCCATAAAAAGCAGATAGGCCTGCCATTGATCTAAGTTTCTTCAGTGCTTTAACCCCACATCCAGAAAAGATGTTGGCATTGTATGTTTCTGTAAACCACAGACACATTACATTTCTACATTATTATGTAGTGGTTACTTTGAAACCTTTTTTGGCTAAAAAAGCATCAAAATTTGAGCAAAAATCTATCACTTTTTGTGGCACTATCCCAACAGGAATATTAACAATGTATCTGTATGAAAGAATTTCTTTTTGTGGCGCCAAAACAACGTGACGCCAAAATCCAGGTTCAATGTCTGACTGCAACGCAGCTGGATGACGTCAGATGAGAACGTGCTCGGACAGAACTGGTGGCACTACCTAAACCTAACCGTCCATGACTTTTTTTCGCCTAATCCTAACCATTGTGACAATCTAAAAAGGCATCTGGGAGCGTAACAGCTGAAACAGAAGGATCTCTAAAACATCACGAGTAGACGCAGAAGGTCACTGACAGAGCGGCACAATGTGACGAGTTGTATGAGGATGTGTTGAACATACATGCTGGGTGGCCGTTTCTTGTTGCTGTGTGCTCACGCGCAACTTTTTGGCTGAAACACAGATGATGTGAGGCGACACATCAGTCGGTTTGGTGTGTCTAGGCCTTCAGGCTGCTGCTGCTGTCTTTCATTGGACTCTGTACTCTGTATACTGTGACATTGGCACCAAGATTTCATTAATTTCAGTCTAAATGTGGGCAGTTCTAGGAGGACATGGTATACTAACTCTGCAGTTAAAAAGACAGCTTGAGTAGTGAATGAGATATATTTAATTTGAGACACCTCTGATGGGGACTTTTAACCCCAAATAGCTCCAGTGATGCCGTTAAGAGGCCGCTTGAAGTGAACATACAGTGCTTGAGTAGATTTTTTTTCACTTTGAGGTTGCAGTACATAATCATGACTTCTTAACCTCATTCTCATCATTAACAAAGACCCCAAATCATTTGGGGCTGAGGTGATTTAATTAGTGCAGATTAAAGTCAGCGGTCATGTCGACTTCATTTTAGTGCTAAAATAGTAAAATGGCTCTCTTTCAGCTCTGAGGGTGAATGTGACTCCAGTGCTGTTCATACATGAGATAAAACTGCTCAGAAATCTTACAGTAGCCTTTTCCTGCAGCAACACTCCAGCGGCAGATCAAGAGACACCGTCCCTCACCGCATATAGAGATTTACCGAGAGGAGGAGAACAAGAAGCTGCAAAAAAGAGCATTTCAGGAAGCTTCAAAAACACAAGATGAAAGTAAACGCCTGGATGGGACATACTAGGAGATTGTTGGACCAATTTGTCTTTATTTCCCTGCAGTGTCTGCAAAATAGACCACACTGAAAGACGCTCTCTCCGCTGTCATTATCCTCCATGAAAGCCAGGACAGCCAGTGTGGTCTGCTCACTTTAGCTCTCTTCTCTCTCGTCTTTCACTCCTCATCCCCGAGGACGCAGACACACAGATGGCTTTTTTTTTTTTCTGTAAGTTTGGAGAATGAGACTGTGGGTGACACATATAGACGCATTCACACTGAAGCTGTTTGCTGCCTGGTGCAACAAAAAAGAGAATACAAAAGTGTCAAAAAAAGTTGGACCGCAGATATACGATGTGATGCTGGAACTAGACTGGTGCAAATGTGTACAGCAATCTGTTCAGACGAAAAACAAAATGTGCTCTGGTGCATTACTGCAACTGAACTTGTTGCTGACACATTCTTGCTTCTACTATCCAAACAAGGAGGAATAGCACAATGTAAAAGTACAAAGACTGAATATTCTAGGAGTAAATGAATCAAAGTGTTATCAGTGAAATACATGCAAGAATCAAAATTAGAAGTTCATGTCCATACTATGCAGAACTGACCTATCTACATACAGGTCTTTATCATGCACTGTTTGTCTGTTTTCATGGAAAAGTAATGCACCACAGTTCTCACATATCCTACCTAATCATGAGCCAGAAAATATTGCATGATTATATTGTATAACGGACAGCAATAGCCGAAATGCAATTTTGGGACCTATCATCTATTGTCTGACACCGTGTTATCTTAAAAATAGCCTGTCTTAATATGTACATATCTGCGGTAAAGATTAGCCAGAATGACTGCTGTACAAAAGAGGAAGTCTCAGCTCGGATCTCAGCTACACGGGATCGGCCAAAATTATTGGCCATTGCCTGCAGAGGCTTTATTGTAATTACACCAATAGCTAGCGGTTTCCACGACTTTTTTATATATAGATTTATTTTACATTTTAAAACTTTTATCATGTTTTGCAGATGATAATTTTCTGCATTTGCTATATAAATCAGAATTTTGCATTATCGACTGCAGCAGTAAAATAAATGAAACTGAGTGAAGTGCAAGTGTATTCATCATCGGCTGAAGTGCATACGAACAAGTGCATCTTATCGTGGATTTGTACATGTGTATCAAACTGGATTATACTGCACTCGAATTAATGTGTGGTTGCTAAAAAGTTTTTAAAAGAAACATTCAGGGGAAAAAAAGAGTTTATTTGTGATGATTTATGGATTTTTGTTCCATGAGTGAGGGTTACAGATTTAATCTAAAATTAATAAGCAAAGGTTTTCCTTATCTTTGTTGTATTTGGATGAAATAGCTTAGGTGTTAAAATCACAGCAAAACGGTGATGAGACTGCAGTCAGTGATCTAATCACTCTCTGTAATTTAACTAAATAAACAACAAAAAGAAAATAAGAAAATAAAAACTGTCAGTAATGTTCTATAATCCAGCAAAGAGGTCTGAAAAGCGTCAATATTCATCCTGCAGCAGTAATGGATCCATTTTCCCCTTTTGCCTTCATGTGTTTCATAAGCTCACTCACAAAGTACACTGTCCTTCATCAACAATTGATCATATCCTTGGAAATATCCATACATTTTACATTCTGATGAGCTTTGAATATAACATGAGAGTTCTTTTGAACTGTGACATTGATGTTATGTGGCATAATACGTGTTGTATTAAATGAGGTGCAGTGAAGTCTTTCTCACAAGAGAGAGTGTTTGTTTTTAAGCAAATGGAGCAAAATCTAAGAATTTTTCTGCTCTACGACAAATTAAACAGTCTTCTTTGTGTATATATCATAATTAATTAATGATTGAAATGTATTCTTTTTATAGTCTTTGGCACTTGCATTCATTTGCTATTACTGTCTGTATGTTTTAACAAGCTCACACAATGCTGCAGACTATTTCCTCGAGGCTACTATTCAGGCCCTTTTGCCAACAAATTGGACCCATTGACACCACTGCGGCTGTTGTGTGAAACAGTGGCGGTCGCGCTCATTTTTCTACCATTAAAAAGTGTCTTCACATGTAATTTCACAGCAGTATAATGACTCTGACTGCTTCATTAACCCGCGATAGTTTAAGAGTTTTTTTTTTTGGTGAAAATCAAATCAAGTTTTGAATAATCAAAAATTGTTTGTTCACACAGGCTGACTTGCTTGCCTCTTTTTCCCTTCACAGCGTGACTGATAATATGTGAGTGCACATTGTATATGCTTTGCATGCACCAGTGCCTTTGCTGGCCCATTATTCACCATTACATCATTCACATGAAGGGCCCATCTGAAGAAAACACAACACTGCAACATTTACCTGAACAGCAAAACTCCAATTACTGCTTCACTGGAGGTTGGTACCAAGCTACTGTTTGGCTTCTCTCTATTGTGTATCCAGGTGTGTGTGTGCGCGAGTGTTCATGCAGTGTGTATATGTTACTACGGAGACACGCTGTCACCTTCCGGAGCCCAGGTGGCCGAGGTCACATGAGTGCCGTATGCAGTCGAGCTGGTGTAGAGCGTCCATCTGGTCGCTTTATACACAGTGTGAATGTGTGTGTTTGTTCGCGTGTGTGTGTGTGTAAAAGTGACCTTGCTTGCATTCCAGGGCAGGGCTTAGAAGCTGTAACATCTCAGGCTCTCACTTTGACTAGGTGCCTGTTAGAGAGTGTAATTATGCAAGAACAGACTGATCACATCCAAAACTCTGTCAGGCTAACCAGCATTTTGTCAGGCTTCTTCTGCTCCATAAACTTTTCTATGGACTTTAATTCAAATTGGGTTGCTAAAGGATGTGTAGAGAAATTTGAAAGATAGTCGACAATTGCTCTGATACACATTGTAGTTAAAATACTCAAATAATTACGCACTGATAACTTAATCTCTCGACTTCCATTAAAAGCAGCAGGTGATATTTGCCCATAGGTATTCAACTGTGCAGAACTGAAGTGCAATGAGGATTTTAACAAAGGTTCAAGCAGGCTGCACTTTTCTTATGTACACTGTCTTTTTAAGACATGGATTATCTCATGCTTTCACTCTTTTTACCCCAGCTTTCTCTCTTTTGGGTGCACTGTTATTTCTTGCATTACATTAAATTTAACTTTTTAGGAATTCCTTGTATGTAGCAACCTACTTGGTAATAAACCAGATTCTTATTCTAGCTTTTGACTGCAGACTTGCCACAGTGGACTTAGCGTCTACATATCATGCTCTAGGTATTCTCCTGCATCTGCTGTTGATTGGATGCCGAAACCAAGCCAGGAAATCAACAAAAGCAGATGGTTAGGATAAGGCTACAAATGCACTGGCGGCTAGGTTTAGGAAAAAACATCCTGGTTTGGCTCTACATTCATACAGGAAGTGAACACCTGACTCCTGGGTGAAAGTGTGGGGTTTATTGGACCCTCGCTTGCGCCCTAATGGGACCTTCCAGCTCCATGTAAATGGTAAATGAACTGCACTTGCATAGTGCAAGTCTTCCGACCACTCAAACCGCTTCCACACTACATGTCACATTCACCCCTTTGATGTTGTTACCAGCACAGTTTTAACCTGACGCTGTCTAGCGGCGTATCAATACAGACACAACATAGTCCCATCAGGCTGTGTCACAACTGTTGCCATTGGTCTGCATATCATACTGTCACAACAAGTTCTATTTGTTGTGCCAGTGGTGTATCATAACAATACAAAGATTTTGTACAAACCAAACGCCGCCTGGCACCGTGTCGATTCGCCACTAAAGGTGTCTTTTAGAGTCGATGTCTTACGCCAAAATCAGGCATAGGCTAGAAACCGACATGCTTTCTTTTGTAGTTCAGCTTCACTAGGAGAGCATTACATATCTTTCCACAAAAGCTCCCACAATCAGATGAAAAGACATAATCCCTCACTGGCTTCCCACCATATTTGCTTTTAATGTAGTGCTCAGTCAAGACACCAGGGATTCATCTCATTTACATTTATCACCCAGCATGCAGGTTGAATCAAAAACATTCATGCTTTTTATTACTTTCTTTTATTGAAATACTATTATATTCACTAAAATTGAATATATATATATATAGATATATTTACTGCTAGATTCTTATAAAGGTTCCCGTCACGATCCCTTGTGAAAAACTGTATTGGTTAACCACCTGTAAAGAACAAGTAGTATTTCCTCTGTGCAGCCTTTTATCAGAAGCATGTGTTGTACTGTTGATTTGCCTCTGCCTGCCAGCTTCCTCTGGATATATTAAGACGATAAGTGTCTATTCTCTGAACACTGTCAAGCACAAGAAGGTTTTCATTCTTTCATATGTATGCATGTGTGAGTGCTCTGAGTCCTCTGTGAAAACACTGCTCTAGCTGGCATGAACTGATGGATTCTAGTGGACATTTTTCTCTTAAAATCAGACTGGAGGGAAAACCTGACTGGTGGAAAAATGCCACCCTTACTCTGTGCTACCCCAATGTCACCCTTCCTCTAAAGTTATCCCAGTCAGAAGTCTGTGATTTTCTGGAAATGGTACATAATCATCTCGAGCAGGCTCAGTTTCATTACAGCCGAAATGAAGTGCAGGTGTGTGTGGCGAAGGAGGTGGAGCAGAGAGGCACAGCTGGGCCGGTTTCACTCGGAGGGATCACTCCACGTTTTGCCTTGTAAACCATTGATTTGTTTCGATGGCTTGTTGTGAAAAATTTGAAATTGTTGGTAATGTAAACGGAGGGGTGGTTGCGTGACAGATGGAGGGGATGCAGGTGGTGGTTGGGGGTAGGTGGGAGGGCTCCATGACGGACTGGGCTCCAGCATCATTAGCATTTGGCTGACAGGGACAGTATGGATTAGAGGTGGCCCTGGCTGCCCAGAAGTGCTGATGTAGGGGAATCGAGCCGAACAGCTCGCTGATAAATACATGAACATGAAGAGATGTTTGAGCATGCTTTAATGCACAAAACAGGCTTGCTGCTATACACACGCACACACACACCTCTAACTTATTATTACCTGGATTTATTCCAACAATTCCTCATACTACACAATAAAACACAAAGTATCACCACTATGGTTATCGTCTGGTAGGGGTTAAGGCCCACACACACCAAACAGGCAACAAAAAACTACTGAAGAAGAGGGCGGACTGTTGCTTTACATCACCTGTGTCTCAGCCAAAAAGATGAATCTGCTCACACTGCAAAGACTACAGGCAATGGCCAAGTAGCACATCTATGCCAACACACTCTCATCCCAAGTCGTCACGTATTGCAGCTTTGCAGTGGACTTCAGCGTTCTACGTATCCTTCTGTGTCTGCTTCTTACGTTCTGGGATGTCAGCACAAGCACATGGCGGGCTTACGTGGCACGTGGTTATGTTTAGGCAACAAAAGCACATGTAAACCAACACCAGGATGTCAACAAATACACATCCTGGAACGGATGGTTAGGATAGGCAAAAGAAACACAGGAAAAAGTGCAGAACTATAACATCAAATTCAGACGGAAAGCAAACATTGGACTTCCACACGAAAGTCTGGGATTTGTTGGATCGATCCACCACCAATCTCACCTGCTCAGTAGTGACCTTTGTGCTCTTTATATTATGTCGTTACTGGCAGCATTTCAACAGCACACCTTTTAGCGGTGCGTCATTCAGATGCGACAGGTTCTGTCTAGCCATGTTCTCAACTGACCATGACCATTCACGTATCATGTTGCTGCAGGAGGCGCCGTCTGTCTGGCAGCATATAATAACAAAGCAAATAGTTCTGTCCAGCTGCATTCTCAGCAAATGATATTTGGCTGCATATCATGTGGACACGAAAGATGTTTTTTGGGATCCTATGCCGACAGCACTCCAAAACGAACAGTATGTGATGACTTCAGACTGAGAACGAGCTGTATACTCTGCACCTGTGTTAAAGGAAATTATTCTCCATATCAGCTAGTGGCGGTAGTCGTGGCCTGTATTCCAAATGCCTGACCTGATCACCATCAGGATTGATTTTAAGATGCTAGTTAGCACATGAACAAACCAACCTGATATTAAAATAGCAATTATATTAAATGTTCACTGACGAACACAAACAATTACAAACTGCTCCTGCTAAAATGCTCAATAGCTAAACCTTATCCAATGTCACAAGTTTGTTTCGCTCTCACGTCACTGTGAATTTCTCTGCCAATGGAATCTGCTGTCAATTCATGATGCTTGATTGGCCAAAAAACAGTCAACAAAGGGCTGACTGCAGTGCTAATGGTATGAGACACAGCAGAAAATCTAAGGTGGCAGACGCTCACCGACAGCCCTGCTTGGTGTGTCAGGGCCTTTATGGTGGATAAAACTACTTGGTTAAGGTCAGGAAGAGTCAGCATGCCACTGAGGTGGAAAAATAGCTGTCCCAATTATCTGCTTCCTTCGCCGCAGCCTCTCTGCACACTACAAATTTCTCTGCAATCATACTTTATGTTGCCAGCTAAGCACTGAAATCCACATCCACCGGTATATTTTGATTCTCTCTCAGACGTACTCTTTAATCATGTGCACTTTTAAATTGTACGCTCGACTATTCCTCCCCCTTTTTTTCACACAGATGTCTGTGTCTCTGTCTTCTCTTGATGAGGAGGGAAGACATGTTCAACATGTTCGCAGTCTCTCCGTGTTTCTTGATTACATGTGTTTCTCTGCAGGTCCTCTCTGGCCAATTACTGCCACTGCTCCTCTCCTGGCTGCTCTGTCTTTGGCTGCCTGCGTACAGCTGGAGGCCCCTGTGGCAGTACCACTGGTAATTACACCTCAGGAGAGGAAAACACACATGCACACACGATGACAGCCACATGAACACAACACACACATACACATACACACATACACAGTGACTTCAGGCTTCACTGACAGCTTGTCTAATTGCATTTCAGGAATTGATCATTAAGCTGGAAAAGTTCAGTTGCTAACAAAACTTAATGTTAATGTGTGTGAACATATGCATGCCTTTATGTTTATGGCACATGCGCAAAGCTTCCAGCAAGTCCGCTGCATACAGTTACATTAAATGAACAATTAAAAAGCACTGGAGTAAGTAAAAAGATCAGTTCCGCACTGTATATACCAAACAGCAATTTAAACACTTTTGTTTCTGCTCCCATTTATTTCAGGTTTAAGTTAAAAATCCAAGACTTTTTTTCTCGCACTCAATAGATATATTTCTCTCAAATTCTGGTCACAAATTTGTTAAAATCTGTGTTAATAAGCACCTTTTCAATATATTCCATCCACCTGAGAGATGTGGCATATCATCATGCAGATTATCTTTGAAACCTGGAGTTACATCCCTTTTCTTGAATGATTTCAGAAGCCTTTCACAAGTATTTAAATCTTTAAACCTTTAAATACTGAGCTAATTGGCTCAGATTCCTTTACTACTTTTTTATTACTTTATTGGCAATAGATGAAAAAAACATGGGAAAAAAGGCAGTGAGCAACTTGGTGAGAAATATTACTTATATTCTGATTTGCCACAAAATGGTGGGGGGGGGTCTAGGGGGAAAAAAAACCCACATATACCAGCCCACAACCATCACATCCAGTGTCTTCACCCACAGATTGTCTTTGTACAAACAAATGACCTCTACATAAACAGTCAGATCTGTGTGCTCATCATCCTCACTTTGACCGGACAGGACTCGTGCCGTTGTGAGGTTGATTGGATGTAAGATCTATAGAGTGCATGAAAAAAGTTGCATCTTTAACTTAAACCTGTGGAAAAATGGAAGCAAAAATGACTTTCCAATACTAAAATGTAAATACCGTGAAGTCCATGACAAATATTTTCCTCAGTTAGCCACTTTTCTTTGCCAGGTTGAGAACTCCGCTGGTCATACTGCATGTGAACTGCACTGAATGCACCGTGCTGTTTGCAGTCTCCTCAAATGTTACTCCTCAATTTGAGTCCAAGGCTGTTTTTATTTAACTTTAACTTTGATTGCTTTCTTTCAACAATGTTGAAGTATAAACATGGGTTTCAAGGTTTTCTCAACATCATTAACGTGTTTTCTGGTGTTTTAACCCGAAAGAAAATTGCCAAGGCATGTAATGGCAGTAGAGGTAACAAAAACAATTACGTTGAAGCCATATAATTATTGCTGCCAGCGAGAGAGAGAGACACAGAGAGTGAGAGAGACAGAGAAAGAGAGAGAGAGACAGAGAAAGAGAGAGAGACACAGAGAGTGAGAGAGACAGAGAAAGAGAGAGAGAGACAGAGAAAGAGAGAGAGAGACAGAGAGTGAGAGAGACAGAGAAAGAGAGAGAGAGACAGAGAGTGAGAGAGACAGAGAAAGAGAGAGAGACAGAGAAAGAGAGAGAGAGACGGAGAAAGAGAGAGAGAGACAGAGAGTGAGAGAGACAGAGAAAGAGAGAGAGACAGAGAGTGAGAGAGAGAGAGACACAGTGTGTGTGTGAGACAGAGAGAGAGATACATAGTGTGTGTGTGAGAGAGACAGAGAGAGAGACAGAGAAAGAGAGAGAGAGACATAGAGTTTGTATGAGAGACAGAGAGAGAGAGAGAGCGAGAGAGAGAGAGAGCGAGAGAGAGAGAGAGCGAGAGAGAGAGAGAGAGAGAGCGAGAGAGAGAGAGAGAGAGAGAGATGAAACAAACAGTGTGTGAATAAAGCTTGAAAAGTGACAAGAAAAATGTGTTTTCATTTTGTGCCCTTTTGTTTTACTGTAGGTCACACATTTCAAGCGTAAGTGTAGTCAAATAGCTCAGTCTTGTTATTTAAAACAATATGCCTCCTTGGATTAAAAAGAATAAGCTTGGAGCAACTTCGTGCTAATTTTTAAATTTTTCACATGAATCTTAATTTAGTACCATTAACCTGGTTTCCACCAGCAAACCAAGCAGAGGTGGGCCAGGGCTGATTCATTATGGATGCAACTCAAAGTGAAATGTGGTGTTAAATCATTTTCATAGCATCTCGACGCAGATTTCTGTGCTGCATGGTATTAGCTGTAACTGCAACTCCTGAGTTTCCCATCGCTGTGTCGACTTTCCATCCGCTGCATGATGTCCCTGTGTCATTTGGGGACAAAATTTAGCCTCAAGCTGCCTGCTTTGTGTTACAGTATGTTGTGCCTTCTTCATGCGACGTCGTAAATGTGTTGCGTCAGTCTCGCTCACGCCTCTGTCCCTAAAGACTTTCTGACAATGTCCTGATAGCAAAGTATAAATTTAAGTCTTATCACACTGTCAGATTTAAAATGCGGGAAGTGACAGAAGGACGCGCGTGGACAGACATGCTCGTGTACGCACGCACGCACATTAAATGTCTCCGGCACACAGCTTCGAGCCACAGCTGAAATGTCACAGAGAGGCAGCCCATTGAGGATGTTGTTGGCTGTACTTTTTCAGTCTCTTTGGTCCTGCCCATTTCAGCTCTGTCCAAGCAGCCAAGCGACCGCTCTAGGGAAAGAGCAGCAGAGCTTGTTGTGAGTGTTGCTGCACTGTCTTTGTCATCCTTGAAAGAGGAGGGAGACAAAAAAAGGGTATTTTTCTCCCTTTTTGTCTTTCCTCTTTGTCAGTTGCTCTTGGATCCAGTGAACCACGCTGAATTCTGATTTTTTCAACTAGAATTCTCCTCATGTCGAAGGCATTTAGCTTTCACTGCCAATAAACAATGTTTTCATCCATGGACGATTTGAGTCGGAGACGAGCACATAAACCAGCATCCAAGTAATATTTTGCTGGCTGGCTGGCAAAAGTTTGGTTTTATTTTACAGAAACTGAATTGGTGCCCAAGTGTTTAGACTAGAATTAGCACATTTAGACACTGCATGGCTTGCTCGCTCAGTTCTTTCCCTTTTAGTCACTGTTGCATTAAACATTAAACAGGAGAGGCTAAATCCTCTAACAGCCTAAACGGTGACTAAATTTCACAATTAACCATTGGTTCATTCCTCTCGCTTCGAGATTTTGAGACCGTCATCTATCATAATAAACATCATATATTATAGATCCCAGCAGTTTGGTTCCTTCGTGAACTCATCTTGAAGTTCATTTGTCAAGAGCCATGTTAATTGGTGCACTCCATCTTGTCTTCCGTGATGGTAAAAACTAATCTATCACTGAAGGCAGCCCTCCCTCTGAAATTGCCAACTGAATAAAGTGCACAGAGAGAATCATAAGGAAAGCAGACAAAAATGAGATGATTAAACATTTTATTGCACTCACTCTGTATTTTTTGTAGGATCTATTTGCAGCATCCCAGTTTGGAGGGAATCTAATATTTCCACATATATATTGTGGTTCACACAAACACTCTGTGTGTGTGTGTCTAAGTGTGTCTCATGGACAAAAGCTTGAGGGCGAAAATTGAGATATACTGTAGATGTCAAATTACACTCGTGGCCCTCGTTCTCTCTCTCCGTCTCTTCTCCCTTCTCTCTCGCAAAGTCGTCTGTCAGCAGTAAATCCCATCAGTTGTCACAGTGACCCCCTGACAGCATCCAGGCTCCAAGGGACCTGCTGCATGCCAGGAATATTCATGAAGACCCAGACAAGCCAGCACCAGACTCTGACAAATCACTCAATCAGCCAATCAAACAGAACAAGAGCGAGAGTGCCAACGACAAGAGGCACAACTACACAACCCGCTACACTGTAGCTCAACCCAGTCCTCAGAAAACATGTTGGCATCCAGCATTTCTGCAAACCACTGATATGTTACAACTCCATGTTATTATGCAGTGGATGCATTAAAACTCAATATTTAAATGCTGTGATTGACACATGATTAGGTTTAAGCACAAAAAACACCAAAAGATCATACGTGGATTAAAATACAAGGTCAGCATCGCAAAAAAGCAGCCACTTTCAGTGTCACTTACCTGGCAGGAAATTCAGCAATGGCAAAGCAAAGCGTTCTGTCCAGCCAGCGAATTATACAGCCGCAGGTGTCTTATGCTGAAATCACTGACAGAGCAGAGGTGTTTGATGACTTCAGAATGAGAACAGGCTGTTGCTTTCCTGTTTCTTTAATCTAAAATGATACGTACTTACACTGTTAACCTGCTTTGGAAATATTGTCCTTAATTATGGGTATGCCAAAAACTAAATTGAAGTGCAAGATGGAAAATGGAAGTGTTCATTTGTGGTGTTCAGGGTTGTTTTAAATAATTTGATAACATGAGCACAGCAGGAAAGTTTCTTATTATGTTTTGACAATAGCTGATGCACTTTCTCCTTCCCTTTTGTCTCCTGCCAACCTCTCCAGAACGTCCCCACGCACAAGAGGTACAAAAAAGACCTCGTTTCAATCAATACAAGAGCAGGCTGCTCCTTTTGACTTTTCCCAAACCATGCTCCCTGTCCAGCCCACATCTGCCCTGCAAATAGATTTCCATAAAGTTTCTTCGTGTGGCATTTAGCCATGCTGCATCCAACACTTGTTTGTTAAAGGTCACGTCCCAAAAAGCTTTCAGCATGCTGCCCTTGATTCCCGCTCCCAACAATCTCCTCTGCAGTCACATCTCTGACCCCATCTCTCTGTGTCGCCCCTGTCTGTCTGTCTCTCTGGTGATGATAGGGTTTGCTGGAGAGCTTCCAAAGTCTCATCTCTTGAGTTTTTCGTGGCTTATATGCAGTCTGTTGTGCACAGTCAATGGCCATGATGCTCAAATTCCTTTTTTTTGGGGTTTCTTTCCCCTTATGAATCCTTGCCTTTTTATCTGTCTCCTCTACGCTTGAAAGAGGCTCACCTGCTCCATTCTTATTTGGACATATTCTTTCGATGTTTAAATGGTTATTAATTTTGTAGTAGCTCTGAAAGAAATTCAATTCCATGTTGCTCTCTCTCTGTTTTTTATGCCACAATCCTGTGCCAGCCTGAAAACCCCTGCAGCCCCCTCACCACCTATTTCTCTCATTCTCCCTATCGTTTCTCCCCTTCGCTGTGTGACCAGAGAAGAAGGATTTGATGAATGCATATTTCCTCTTTATATATTCATGACTATTTCCCGAAAGTCTATTAGAAAGACATAACTTATTCAGGTGGAAGTTTTAATTGAAGTTTCTTCCATCTCTGCCTTTTGCTGTCTCTCTCTACTCTCGGGATTTTCGACGCATGAACTCAGAGG
The DNA here is from genome assembly GCF_008729295.1 of Plectropomus leopardus. Taxonomy (NCBI): domain Eukaryota; kingdom Metazoa; phylum Chordata; class Actinopteri; order Perciformes; family Serranidae; genus Plectropomus; species Plectropomus leopardus. Next base: position 2,343,822 of record NC_056477.1, on the reverse strand, counting down.
GAAAGCCCTGAAATGGAGGCAGCACTGTGTGGTTGACGGCAGGATCACCCTCTGCACCTCCTTCCTAATTAAAGCATTATTCAGAAAGCCAATTTCAGGGCATGTACTGGCAAGACGCTGGACAAGGTGAACCCTGCAGGAAAATGGCTGAGGGAGCAAATAAGTGCTTAGTTAGGAGGAGAGAGTGTAAGAAGGACAGCCGGGGCCTACGCTCTGAGGAATAAAGGTGCTAACTAGAACCATATAGAGTTCCTCACCTTGCTCCCACAGGAGAACCCTTTTTGGTTCCCTTTTTGGAGCCATCTATTAAAGGTTCCACCCAGAACTGCAGATGAGAGGTTTTTGTGAGAACCTGTCTGTAGTGTAATGGTTCTACCCAGAATCATCTCTGGATCTTTCAATCTTCTAAGGGTGCTAATAAGAACCCACCCAGAAGCCTCTACTAAGAATAATTTTATATTCCAAGGATTTCATCTAGAACCCACCAAGGAGGTTCTATTGTCCAACGGGCTCATCAAGAACCCACTCAGGGTTTTCTTTTTATTGAGAACCCCCTCATATTCCAAGGGTTTCATCTAGAACCCACTCAGGGGGATAATAGTGAAAACCCTTTAATATTTCAAAAGTTTCATGTAGAACCACCTCAGGTGGTTCTATTCTATTCATTTTTCATCAAAAACCCATTCGGGGTTTCCACCGAAAAACATTTTATATTCCAAAGGTTTCATCTAGAACCCACTCAGGGGGCTCTACAGAGAACAGTTTTATTTTCCAAGGGCTCATCTTGATCCCATCGAGGAGGTTCTTAAAAAAAGTAATTGGCCACATTACCCACAGATTTCTCTCCCACTAACTGTACTTTTAGTTCTTGATGGATCTCTTAGTCTTTCAAAGAACTCTGTCTTCTAAAAAGGGTTCTTGTGAAGCACATGGTTCTATGTAAAACCTCAGCCCTTCAGAAATAACCATTTTGGACCTTTTGTTCCTAAGAGTGTAGGGATAGGTTGGAGTTGCGAGTTTTGTAGAGTCGTGAGCTGGGGAATTCGCCTTTTATTCGTCTGTTTTGTAGTGGTAGAGGCAAAGCCTTTTACATCACTGCGTCTGAACCACGCCACGTTCAAAGATGTCAGTGAAATGTAAAAATAGACATTGAAGCAGCTTGTGTCCACAACCTCGAGAGTCATTCTTCTGCGCTGGCTGGTTTCCAGTCCTCTGAGTTTGCCCTGAGAACAGGAAAATCTTCACCACCCACTGCCGCTACCTTGTTTGAGCCCAAAGCATCGGAGGAAACCTGTTCACTTCAAACATCGCAGTGTAGCTCAGCAAACAGTCCCGGCTGCCATTTGTGGCGCTGCTATCTTCAAGGCCATCCTTTTCCATAACGGCCACATTTATCCTCACCGCTGATATCCCTCCTTTTGTTTGGTGGATTTGACAACATTAAGATTGTATCGGTCCCCTCGCCCAGCTCCCTGAAGTCTGCCTTCATTATTCTGCAGTCAAAGCCAGACATTCTTTCAGTAATAGGCCCAAACAGCCGGGGGGATTTAGCTGATCGTACTGTACACAGAAAACCTTCAAATTTTGGGCTGTGTGGCTGAAAGACAGACTAGACTGTCTGATTCATACTTAAGTCTTTCAAAGGATTCATACATATTCTAATTGAGAGGACCGTTAATCTTTTTATCTGCTGTTTATTTTGTCTATTTGGAAGATAGACTGGGCAAGTATTTGGACATTTAATCTCTGAGACATACCGAGCACACAGACCGAGTTTATGTAACAGTAGCCATAGATGGTGAAGCAAGTAGCAACACAAAACTGATTGATGGACAAGTTGGGGGACGTAAAGTAATAAAAGAAATAAAAGAAAAACAAAGCAGAAGAAACAAAAGTGTCAGGGGGTAAAAAAAAACAGACTGAAAGAAGATCATGAGCGAGCTGGAGAATCTTCGTTGAGTTATTCAAGTGGTATTTAAGTCACAACTAACAATCACAGACATGTAAATAAATACTCATGAACACACACACACATGCACCAGCTATAATGGCCCCGACCCTCAGCGGCTGCCTGAGGGTCTGGCTTCAGAAAATGCCATCGCAAATTGAGATCGCTAACAGTTTACGCCGCACTGACATTTTCCAGCTGCCCGCACACAAAGGTCAGGCTCCCCACCTGAAGGCAAAAAGCGGAGGAAGATGGTAGAGAAGCTGTGGTCACTACTGAGATTTGGCACCCTTCAACAGTGAGCTACCAGTGCATTATTAACTCTGAGTGTCGGGTGCTCAGGAAGCCGTATTATGGGCTCAAAGTGAGGCCGCTGGCAGTTGTGCGCTCGCTATGTGCCAAAGGAAATAGGTGGTGTTTGGCATCAAGATTGACACTGAGGCAAATGTTTGTCTTGTAATTGCTGCAGCTCACTGCTGCTTTGACAGGGATTTGATGGGCTGTGTGGCACCAAGGACCCCTTAAACTTTTTATATTGCCGTTTAAGCTATGACATCAAACATAAAGTACATGCTCACTGAGATTTTGAAGTGTAGAAGAATGGGAAAAAAGTACTTATTCAAAATATATGTAATATATTGGAGGCCTATTGCATCACTCTGTTGTAAGTCTAAATTAAAGAAACAGACCCCAGAAAAATAAATCTATTGCTTTAAATCAGTATGATTGAAAATGTAATCCTTCAGATTATTGGTTGCACACAAACATTGCAGTTAATAAAAGATAAAAAAAAAATAAAAATAATAATAAACTTTTTAAAAATTGGAAAAAAAAACTACAGGGGATGATTGAGGAGTATGGCATATCAAGTATTGCAAGACAGTCACTTATGTTAAAAACAGACTTTTTTGGCCTTAATAAGAACAATAAACTACTGCATCAGTCTACATTTGCTTCCATAAACCAAAGCCAGAACACAATCGGCACACACTGGAGGAACTAGCGGACCTGGAAGATTACGTTGTGTGTGCAAAATGAAGAGGACGCCCAGTGCATCCCAGCCAGTTGCATCCAACCCATACGAACAAAAAAAAACATCATCAACGTACACCAGCAGTCTTAGGATTACAGTTATCAAAGTCAGTTTCCTTCAGTCTATCAACAAAAAAACTTGACTTACTGGTTACACTTAATGATAATATAAAGGAACTCAAATTTGCACACAACTACATTGAAAATCTAGGACGGTCAAACAGCTGCCTCCAAATCATTGTCAAGGCACGCACCAAAAACATGGATTCTGTCATTAAATAAAACAAAACAATGACAAAAATCATGTTGGACATTCAAGCTACAAGCATGTGCAATAACCTTATTTTCTCCAGTGTCCCTGAACACCTCTCTGATAACAGCAAAACTCTTGGAATGCCAGTCTTTATTGCTGCATAAGAGTTAAAAACATATTAAGCCCGAAGCAAAACCACATTGCACACAATGTGGCTAAACAAAAGTCAAAACAAAAACACGCACACAAGAAAATACACAAAAAAGCTCTGAAGTGGAGAACAAAGAGCTGCTGCCCTCATGTATACCATCTTGTAATAAAAGATGAATATATACTATTCATGCTGAGAAAAAAAGATTAATTATTTAGAATTAAATAATATTTTTTCCAAACAAGCTCCACATGTACTTTCCACAAACCCCAAAGACAGCGCGTGTTTACAGGCAAACGGGGATCGACCTGTCGTGGCTCATGCTCATCCAGAACAGCAATGGCCGTCGTGCCCTGATTAAGTGTCAGGAATAATTTCCCTCTAACGTAATGTAAATGTTACCTGATTAAAGAGGGTGGTCACCTTTGTAATGCATACGTGCCAGAGTGCACATACTCTGCCCGTAAATCTGCATGCCACAATTTTTCATGACATGTGCAGACACACACTCCTGCACCCACCCACGCGCTGCTTTACCGACAATAGACAGACACACACACAGGGGTGATGGTGTGTAGCGTTTGAAGGGCATCACCAGTGTCTCTGTCTCTCAGGTATCAAGTAGATAGCAGGGTAGCTAGAATGTCATTTATCTCGCTGACAGGGACAAGCCTCTGTGACAGCAACAGTCAGTCGAGCAGCACAGCGGCAAGGTTTTCTCTCGGTAATACTACCACCCCACCAAGTGCACACAACAGCAATCCATTACAACAAGCATAGTGTGGCACCGTATATCCTATCACTGTAAAAAAATGTCAGATATTTCATAGGGCCTTCAAGGCACATACCATCTTCTTCTTTGGTGTCCTGTTGCTCTGACCTTTCTGCTGTCCAATAAAACAGCGATGCCCCAGTGTGATGTGCCAGTCCATAAAGCAGCAGATCATATTCAAAGCACCTGTTAGTATACTGCTTTGATATTTGTACAGGTGTCTTTTATACTTTTTGTCATCCCCGGAGAGGAAAAATACCCTTTTATTTGTTTCTTGGCAGTGTTAAATTGCTGTACCCACTGTTTACGCTCACCGTGCTCACTCTTATCATAACATTTGAACCGTTTACTGAAACTGAATAAGATTTCCATTCAACTCAATGTACAGTCCAGCCAAGAACTGTAAATACTGCCTTATGGTCAGGGTAAATTCAACAGAACTTACTGCTGTGACAATATATTACTGATAAATAAGTTCCTGTTGTGCACAGGGGATTGCTAGAGAGGCTAATTCAGCCCAGTCACCAGAAGAAAATGTTTTCATTCTGCATTTCTGCAAACCCCAAATACATAAAATAACATTAAATAATTTGTAAATTTCAATTAAATTAAAATTCAGTTCAGTTCAATTTATTTTCAGTTCAATTTAAACAACTTCATTAATCCCAAAGCGCAATCCGGTTTCAGCACTCTACAGACCACACAAACATTTACAAATGAACAGCAGACAGGAGTAAGGAGTATGTCAGAGACAATAAATCAATAAATCAATATGTTGACTGGCACGTGGCCCCCTAAGAAGTGAAAACACACGAGGGCTGAGCAAAGAGCATACAGTTCAAAGATTAAAAAAGAATGAAAAAATGAAAAAGTAAATAAATAAGGTTACGAGACAATCCAGGATGGTCAAATAAAATGTTCATTCACAGAGAACACTGTTGAGGTTTGACAGCCTAAAAGCAGATGGAATGAAGGACTTTGAATAACATACAATGTTCCTAAAGTGACGTAGTAAATGAGATGACTTCGTCATTAGGGACATGGAGGATGGTTTAATGCCTGTGCAAGATGCCAAACACTGTTCCAGAACAACATAACTGGGTTTTTTTCTACCAAGACAATTTGTGTTTCCAGTGAGTTTTTAGCCACCAATCACGAGTGTTTTATAGCGAGCGATCACTGTGTTTCATTTGGAATAGAACCACATAAAGCGGTTGCTTTTTACAGAGACATCAAAGCAATTTATGTTGGGAATAGGCCACCAAAAGTAGGTATTATAAGCCATAATATGTTGTTTTCAGAATTATAACTAAGGTTTTTTTTTGTCTTTTTTTTCTTTGCCTTAACCAAATCACACTTAACCACAGTATTGTTGAAACGTAAAGTTTCAACATATCTGCAACATATTAAAATACAAATTTAATATACCGTGTTTTACAGAAATGCCAACATTTGCTCTTGCAGTTAGATTGCTAAATGATTGTACCTGAAACATGCAGAAGTATTTATTTTTTTTACAATGACTACTTTGGTGATGTTGATTGAAATCTTATTTTTCATAACAAATTCTACCGTTTTAGTTGGAATACCCAAATTGTTCTCTAGGTACAAACTTCTCAAAGGGTAAATAATAGATACAATGTGAACTGAGAAAAACAGCATCTAAATAAAACAATGAAGCCAAGAACTAGGTGCTCAATGCACAAAGAAGACAAAGACTCGATTGATTTTATGGGATTATTTTTAGGTTCAAAGGAGCAGCTAACCATCTAGCAAGCTTCAGCTACTCATTGTGGGATATTATTTCCTTTTCTCCATGTTCAAAACACAGTCTAGCCAACCCCACAAAACTGCTCAAAGTCCCTGTGGTTGCAAGTCAACCAGCATCTTTATGTGGTGTTGGAGGTTGTGCCCTTGACACACTCTGAGATGGCTGAGTAAGAAACAATAGTCTTTGAGTTATTATTGTGGAGGCGGACCAAACAGAGCTGACAGGAAAAAGTAAAAGGAAAAAAAAATGACCAAAAATGCATGACAATTTAGCGCAAAAGGAGTGGAAACAAAGACTAATTTTGACTTTTCTTTTGTAATTTTTCAGTTATATCACTGGTTTGTTCCTGATCCTGAAATAACTCAGAGTTGGTTTTTGGATGAACTGTTATAACAGCAATATAGAATTAAGAAATAAAGCCTGTGAAAGATGCAACTCTCATATGCAAAACACTGGGCCAGTATTTTTCTATCTGTCTTTATGAGATCCTCTGAGAGATGCATCCCATAGCACTGAGGGATAGGAACAAAACATTTCACACAATGGTTTATTTTGTTGCATTGTTATGGACATTTTGGGACATAGAAGTATACAATGTTGTTTTTCAGATGATCACGTAAAAAAAACAGATGAGTTGACTTTCAAATCCCAGCAGTGGGATTTTCACTTGAGTGACAATTTAGTGCCAGAAAAATGTTTTATGGTCCAAGAGTGTGTTGTTATACTAGATAAACTGCTGTAGAGCTGTTTTGCTTTCATCAAGGAAATAAGGTAAATAGCTGCAAATTTGACCAGATGTTACACAGGGAATGACAATTAAATGTAAAATAATGAAAATTAGGTAAAATATGAAAATATTAACACGGGTTTTCAACAAACTTTGTGTTCAGTATGGTAATTGTGATCCTTTGTTTTAAATGTTAGCGAGGGAACAAAAGTTTATGACACCGGGGCGTGATCTGGGAGTCATATTGTTTCAACAGTAGGCACTGGCTTTGAATATGCACCGGACGACTATCCAGAGAGGCAGGGTGACACAGAGGTGGTGATGGCTCATAATCAGCTTTCTCTCTCTGCACACTAAACCAGGTCCAGGATTGCACTCTTTATGCTGACCCCGACACTGATATGGCTGCTCTCAACCTGGCTTACCTGATACAGAGGAGGCTTTAGAGTTACCTCTGAGCAAATGTAACAAATTATATGTACAAAAGCATTTTTTTGCATTTGGATTCTTGCAGATGGTTATGTTAATACTGTAAAAAATCCTCTTACTCTGAGCCAAAAATATATCTGAAAAGAATAACTAAAGTGTTTTAAGATACACGATTCCAGTTATACTACGTTTTTTCCCCCTTTTTTTGTTAATATGTGTGTATGGGTGACAGGCCGTTTGCAAGAGAACAGGAAAAAGTGAGGATTTGTATTTTGGCTGAAAATCAAGGCAACCCCCACCTATCCATCTGGCATCTACATCTGTACTCAGACTCAGAAACTGCCCTGCTAGGTCTTACATAAGAGGAATGATGAGGGAAAGATGGCGAGAGGGAGAAAAAGAGAGGTGGAGAGCAGCAGGAATGAGGCAAAGGGAAACAAAAAAAGGTGAAAAGATGGACCAAGGAAACAAAACCGAGAGTAAAGAGGTTAAGAAGCACGCTGTGATCTGTTAAGAGTCAACATATCCAGCTTCATCATGCAGTAATCACTGAGACAGCACCAGCACCAGCACCATTTATCATTTCATCACTCCGCCTTCATAAAATAAAAATAGAAATCACAAATAAACATCCCCATCCTCTGGGAAATTGCTTGACTTTGCTGTTACATTTGCATAAATGAACTGACAGCCTGGCACTTTTCACCAAATGCTCGGATACTTCCAGGAGAGCGAGAGAACATTGCCAACATTGTTCACTTTTGATTTATGCAGAGAGTTTTTAGACAGCACGGCACAGCAGCGAGCACCAATATTGGTCAGCAAAAAAATAAATATATTATAAAAGAAGAAAACAATTTCCTTGTGATAATTGCATTTCATTATTCTGCAGGCTTGTCTCAGGAGAGAAGGGACCAGAGTGGTGACAAATATATTTGCCTGAGTGGCTGTAAAACCAACATCTTAGCGATGTTTAGGGCTTTACCTACAGCTTCAAGAGATTCTACCCCCAGAAGTCTGAAGCATACATAAATAAAACAACATTTTTCTCTTTTTTAGTTTGAATCGTAATATTTGTTGATCTCTCATGGTGGTGGAAAGAAAAAAAGAAGCGAGGGGTTGCAAGAAAAAGACAAGATCAGGCAAAAACCCCCCGCTGTTAAATAAAAAAATGAATGGGGGAAACTGGGATTTCCTAAACACAGTGAACAGAAGCCGCTGCCAATCAGAAAAGTGCATTAAACTACTGTACAAGTCATTTGGGATTACATAAATGGGAGCTTGTTTCTGTCATGGCTCATCTCATCCAGGAGGTAAAGGATTCAACTCAACTCACACTGGTGTCTGGAATGATACTGTGTGTACTTCAAAAGTATTTGAGGGCTCTGGTGGTGTGTATTTCTAAGTGTGTGCATGCACATATGAGTATATGGATATTTTAAAGAAAAAAAGGAAGCTCTGCACATGGTGACAAGAAAACCAATTATGAGCTGGCCTGATAATCAGGCCGAACGGCCATTATGTTCTGACATTGTGTTCATTGAGAGGTTATCAGCCCATTAAATGGCTGTTATCTGAGGTTATAGGTAGATATGGGTCAGTAGGGACCCGGGTGAAAGTCATGTGTTTGACCCATCCACCACACGCCTCCTGCCCTCCCTATATGCAGATTTTCTAGCACATGGGAGAGAGTCCTGGGAAAGCTCTTTCTGGCAGAGAGCCTTTTCATGGGACACCCCTCTCTGGCATTTACTCTCATTTCATGACCTGATAATGTCCTCCTCAACTTAATAATAGGTGTGACAGGTCCTTTCTAATCTCTGTCTTCAGTTGGTTTTGCTGGTTCATACGAGCTCATTTCTTAATTGGTGACTCTAAATTGCCGTAGGTGTGCATGTGATTGTGTCTGGTTGTCTGTCTATATGTGTCAGCCCTGCGATAGTCTGGCAACCTGTCCAGGGTTTACCCCACCTCTCGCCCAATGACAGCTGGGATAGACTCCAGCGCCCCCGCGACCCTTACGAGAACAAGCGGTTACAGACAATGAATGAATGCATGAATGATACAAAAAGACAAAAACTTTAAGGAAAAACTGAGGCAGCTGAGAGCCGTACCACAAAGCATGATTAGTATAAAAACTGGTCCTCTGGAAGAGGAAAAAATAAAGAAAACACACAAATAAACCAAACACAAACCACTAAATAAGCAATTCAGAAAAAAGGAGCACAGAGACTAATGCAGAGAGCAACACAGACCGACTGACAAAAGACAAGAGCAAAAAGACTAAGGAGAGCTGGGAAATAACGAGGGACAGGTGACAGCTGGGTTGACGAGGAACAGATGAAACAAATCAAGGTGAGGCGGACAATCACGAAGCTGGAAAACACACAAAGACAGGAAGTAAAGCCAGACATGACACCTATGGAGTGAACCGACAAAATAAATGAGGAAACACACTAAACATGAATAAATACATGAAACAAGAAAACATGCAGACAGAAAGTCTGATCCGGGTACACCAGACTTTCACAGGGCTAATACATACTCAACATTCACACTTACATTCACATCTACTGACAACTTAGAGTCAACAATAAACCTAAACTGTGCGCCTTTGTTTTTGGACTTTAGGAGGAAACTGGAGAACCTGGAAAAGGCCAGTCTAAGCTCGGTTTTGTTTTATTGTTTTATTATGTCAGATGTAGATGTGTATGTTCTGTGTTTAAATGTCTCCTGTAATTGATTGTGAATGTAGCTGCCGTATAAAGTAAGCATTAACAATACAGATTGATAATGAATGATAATTGTTGCTATTTTTTATTAGTAAATCCAGTTCTTCCATGTTCTTCATTGAACCTACTGAGCTATGATTGGTCAAGTTTCTCCAACACCGTCTTTCAACCATCATGGAACCGGCTCTGTTCTGGTTCCTGCAACTTAAGTTTGAGCTTTTCAGAGCATTTCCACTGAAAAAAAATGGTTCAGAATCAGAAAAGGTAGTAGACAACGATGGAGAGGACGACTGAAACATCATCAGAAAATAAAGCACGCATTCTTCTCATAATGTAGTCCATGCTTGTTTTTTGGGCTAAAATCAAATAGCAGTGATGACAGAACAAAACTGTTCAGGTAAAACAGCACTACAATCTGCAATTTTGCTACTACTGTTTACTTCAGTTGTGCAATGCCCTCCATATACATCCATGATTACAATGGTTTTGCTCAAAACTGGTGACACACGAGCTGATTTGCTAGATGGCACCAAGTTTCCAAGAAGGTTAAAAAGGGCACAAGTTGGGAATACAACAGTGGATGGTCTCAACACCAGACCTTAAAGCACTGAACAAATCTAAGATGTTGACAATAATGCAGAGGTGTTGAAAAGGTACTCAATGGCAAAATTGTGGTAAATTTTAAACTGCACCTGCAGAATAAGTGACGTCTCCACTGTCAGTGGAGCAAACAAGCAGTGTGTGTTTAATGCTTTAAACATAAGTTTTGGGTTGAGTATTCCTTTGAACTAACGAGGATCTCAGTGTGAAGCTGTGCAAAGTGCGAACTCAGGGATCACACACGGCAGCAGCAGCCCCTTGTCCCTGCAGCCCTTCAGTCAATAACAACCTGGCTCGAGCCTCAGCGACATCAGAAATGTACATTATGTGCTTCGCTTCAGAACGTTGGATTTATATGCTGAAGTCAAAGTCAGGCAAGATCACAGAAAAAAGACTAGCACCTTGTGAGTTGTGACTCCATCCCCTTAGCTAAGTACGAAAGAAAGAACAAACAAACAAGGTGCTGCCTCTGAAGGATACCGCTGCATTAAAATAACATGGTGCATATTTACCATCTCTTCAGTGAAGATCTTTAGTCCAAAATGTGTTTGTAATTGAAAGACTATGAATTGGAGAGCTTCTGAAACAGTGAGCAAACTCGGTCAGTCCTCCCAGAGAAATATAGCTAAACACAAATGGCACTGTAACAAATGCGCAGATGGTTTCGAATTCTGCTTTTCATGACATGATCCATGTTAATGCCTGTGGCCAATATGGGTTAGCAATTATCTGTAGTCGCCACAGACTAAAATCCACAGAAATTAAAATGTAATTGATTTATGCAGGAAAAATGGCATCTTTGCACAATCACTCGCCTCTTGGATCAGTCTTTTCTAAAATCTGTAAATCGTACAGCATAAAAACCTTGATCAGATATAAGCGTGCGAGATGATTGTTTTTTTTGTTTTTTTTTAATATCCAGTAAAACAGGACACAAAAGCTGACGGAAATCAATAGCTTGCAATCCATATACATATGCTCAATAACCCCTCGAGCCGAGAATCAATGTCAATATGACGCACAGCAGCTTTGAAACATGTCCACTTGGAATTCATTAACATGTCTCAGTGCAGTTGTAATTTGGGTTGAATACCATTGCTTTGCTGTCTCTGACTTGTATTTGAAAAGGAGAGTTCACTTTGCTGTTTACATTTCTCCATCGGAGGAGGGGCTGCTTTGGGAATTCATGTTGAGAAATAAATCTACATCTTATTTCCCAGGGCTAATTCTCAGAACACATGCATATTATGTGACATTCAGAGCATTAATGAAGCAGCAGATCACTATTTGCTATGTAATGACGTAGTGGAACGACAGCATCTTGGTTTGTTGTGGTAAGCTGGTCAAGCCACATTTATATGGAAGCACAGTACCCACCCTCTGGGCCCCCCATAGTAAACAGCGCTAACTCTGTCAGCACTGTTGCTTTTGTTTAGCATTGTTTTCATTGGCACCATTAGCTGCTAGCTGCCAACTCAGCAACCTCTTGTTGAGAACAGTGTCCAGACAACTCTTCATCAGATATCGTCAAAAATCACCGCTTTTGCAGTGATTGTGATGTAATATCCAAACGCCAAATACCACCTTTAATGGCTGTATGATACGCCCCTGGGCAGCGCCACCTGAGAATGTGGCCGAACAGAACCGTTTGTGGTGTTATGATATGCCGCAGTACATGCCGTGGCAGTATGATATGCAGACAGGCGGTGTCAGTTGAGTACTCAACTAAACGGAATCTGTTATGTCTGTATGATACGCTGCTGGATGGTTTCGGGTAGAAATGCCAGCAGTAACAACATAATATAAAGAGCACAAATGTCCCTAAAGAAATGGTCCAGTAGGCCTGGACTTTCATGCAGGAGTCTGGTGTTCCCTTCTAGTCTGAAGGGTTTTTTTTTCGACACCTTGCCATGGCCCTCTTTTGCTTTGACCTAACCATGCGTGCCCTTGTTGCCTCATCCTAAGCATGTGCTTTTGTTGATGTACCGCTTTGTTTGCCATCTGTTGTTGCCTAAACATAACCACACGCAGCATAATCCCAACATGTGCTTTTGTTGACATCATAGTAGAGTCATCCAGGAACATCAGCGGCAAATGCAGAAGGATACCAAGAGTATAATATGTAGACACGGAGATTCAAATATATAAAGTATTACCGTTGCCGAAAATGACCTTACAACTGCAGAGGTTTGCTAAGGTCTACTCAAGTCTAAATAAATTCTTTACCAGGTGTTGCGATGTCTGGATTTCAAAGCTCACTGTCTGGCTGGAATTCTCTAACGGTCAACAAAACTTCCTGCTGCCAACTGGAACATGAACATAACACCTGCTCACTTTTTTGCAGCAGCTAAGTGAGGATGCATACCAGCATTTCAAAGTCACTCAGCAGCAAAAAGCTAAAAGGGTTCATCAAGAGATGGAAACGGACATGACCAGCAGTACCCGATTACTTCTTCATGTCATGTTTTCCTTTTAATCTAGAGATACAGTTGATTTGAAACTATTAAAGGATTTACATTTTAGCAGTGTTATCAATTTATCCTTAAGTGACATGTTTTCCCACCTCAAATTCAATAGCAGGCACTTATCTCTCCTCGTCCTTATCCCACCATCTGTGTTGTGCATTTTGTGGGCCCTTATGCATACTGTATGCACTACTGTAAAATTCTGTCAACCTCTAAAGTTCAACCACAGAGTTATACAAAGACTTAAGTGATCGCTGGAGTGTTACAAAGGCCCATTTAGAGCAATCTTATAGACCGTAATGAGGTTCTTAGTTGGTCGTTTCCCCTGTTTTGCTGTTTGGCGGAGAACAGGACGCAGCCAACGGTCCTGCAGGGTCTGTTTACCTCCCAACTCAGTTACTCCACATACCACTCGAATCAGTATACATGAGATGCATAAACGTCTTTAGAAATGGAGCCCCTTTAATGAGAAGGAGAGAGAGAGAGAGAGAGAGCATACAAAAATGAAAGCACTAACGCTCGCTTGCATGTTCATCTGGTTGCGCCTGCTGTGTATGATGGACCCCGGGAGACCACTGGCTCCTGGAATTTGCATTGCAAATGGCCCACATATTTCACTTTTTTTCCCCCCAATATACAGTTTAATTTCTCCACAGTGTGTCTTCGAGTGGCTCTGCAAGTGCGGTGGCACGTGTCTGCAGAGAGCGCCATGCTGAGGGCAATGCCCATCAAATATAACCTTTATTCTCGCTGCTGCAGCCACAACTCTGTGTGCAGCCACGTGTTTGCATGAGTGTGTCTGTGTGTATAAACCTCAGCCATCTGTTATAATGTAAAGCAGCAAAGGGGGAGATTTAGGACACAGATCTGGTTTGATTTCTATCTTATTTTCTAAGACGGACTGCACAAAAATCCTAAATTACTTGATGTAAAAATTCATCTTGTTTTTGTGTCAGAATCAGCAGCAACAACAACAAAATCAGCATTAGGCTACTAGGCAAAAAATAGCTCGATTCTGAAAGGCTCTTGCTATGTTTATCACCAAACATTGTGCTTGTCTGGAAATAATTGCCCTGTTGCTATCTGGTTGAGCGTGGCATGATGGCGGGTCTGTGGAGACAGATAAGTTAGAGAGGAAAAGGAAAATAGCCACTTTCCAGAGGACTTCTTTTTAGGATCACAGACAGGTCGAGTCCTCTCCAGAAGCACTGTCTCCAGGAGATTCCCACTCACGTCACTTTGGATTAACCGTATCTTTTTTTCTTTTTTTTTAAATAATGCAAACTTTTGTAAAACTGATATTTTGAATATGCTGTTTGCTGGTCATACCTTTGGGTCTTTTGGAGTTTTTTGTTTGATTCTAAATCAATGAAGTCTTGGCTTTTAAGAGTGTGAAACTCTTCACAGAGAATTCAGATGAAAAATACAAATGCAAAGCTTCTAAAAGCATGATGACGTGCTAGCAGAAAGCATCTGTTATCCTTCCTCTATATATGTCTCCTTGAAATTATGAATGAAAGGCATAATGTTATAATAACAAGTTAGGACAGTGACTTTTCAAAAAAATCTTGGCTTTCAGTATATTAAAACCTTTTAAAACCTACCTGCTTAATCTAGTTCTAAGTGGCTTAGCATCATTTATCAAAATACATAGTTAGGTTAGATCTCCAGAACTGAGCTCTTGGATTGACGCCTTTTACAATCATTTAAAGGTTTAAAATCTGAGCAAATTGAACAGATTTCTTTCAAAAACATCAGAAAAAAATGTTATCAGCAATGTAGCATGAATGTCTCAGGAATTTCCAAAAATTGTGGAAGGCGACGAGAAAATTATCTGAAAATTAGCTTCAAAAAAGAGAGAGAATAATTTAAAAATTAGCAAATAACTAGGGTTACAGAAAAAAAACATAACTTTTATTCATACAATAATATACAATAATCTGAAGGATTACAATTTTAATCAAGAAATAAATGTATGTCTATCTTTCTGGGGGTCATGTCTAAATAATTATTGTATGCTCCTCTGATCTACTTTTAGTGCAGAAAATTCTTCCATTCAGCATTCTCAAAGGACTTGTGTAAGGCTTTTTATCTATAGTATACAGGAACTTACATGTTTTTATGCATAACATGTCCATAAAACTATATCTGCTTTGTCCTCTGTGATGTTGTCCTACTATTGTTATTAACAAGATGGCCATGGCTGCAATGAAAAAATAAGCTAATTGCATTTCTTCTAATTTCTTGGTCAAGCAGCATAACTACAGAAACAATTGCACTCGTGCTCTACTCTAATATGCCAGATTAATCAATATCATTTTGCTCCCACAGACACATCTTACAGGTCAGTAATGGATGAGGACCATTCATGTTGGTTGGTATATTGTGACACGACAGGGCCATTTCTGTTGGACATGACCTTGTGTTGAAGAGGCTGGAAGCGGAAAGACGCGGTGTAAATTATTTCCGGACAAAGTGCTTTGGCAAACAATGGAGGAGTAATGGTGTGTTTCACAGAGACAAGACTAGCGCGTCTTTTATTCACAGGGGTGAATGCACTGGACGCCATTTAGTGCTCATAAAAATGGGTTTTGGCTGCTGGTACAAGTCTGGGCTCCTTTGCAGGGTGGGACCATATATATAAGAATGGAAGTGTTTCTTAAAACATGTAAAGTAATTTAATATACCTGCAGCAGTCATGCAACTAACAGTGATTTTCCTCCCAAAATACTAAATTCCGTGGGTGTATATCTTCATTTGAAATCAAGTGTACTATAGTCTGCTTTTTTTCTGGCATCACACCATGCTGATTCACACAGCAGATGCTCAGCTTTTCTGAACTATTTAATGCTCCGGGTTCCATTTGGAAGACTAATTTCTTACCAGATCTATGTCATATTTGGAATAAATTGTAGTACAAAAATGAATGTCGTGGGGGGGGATATGGGTGGAAGGAATCTGGAAAGAGGAGAAAAAGGGAAAGGGAGTGGAGGAGAGAGAAGAGGAGGAAAGGGAGCAGCACAGATGCCAAGGTTTTCCAGTTCAGTGCACTGAAACACGAGCCAACACCACAATTAGGATGTCCGGGGAGATTGTTAAATAAGACATTTATCAGAGAAAACACTGCTGCCTGTGTCCTTTCAGGAACCTGCAAACTTTAATAAGATTCAGCTTTTATTGCAACCATGTGCAGAGAAAAGCTCTGTGTAAAAAAAAAATATAAGAGGCCAAGCTGAACGAACCCCACAGAGAGTTTGTGTTTGTGTGTTTGTGCATGCAAATGTTTGCATGTGACCAGGTAACCCTACACGCACCCTCACCCTGCGGAAATCAATTCCACATCCCTGCACTACCTTGAACTGACCTTGAGCTGTTACAGCTCATGAACTATCGTCAGTCTGTTCTTGAGCGTGCAAAAGATAATTTGAAAAAATCAACACATACTGAAGATAAGATAAGATAAGATAAGATAAGATAAGATAAGATAAGATAAGATAAGATGGGATAAGATAAGATAAGATAAGATAAGATCATTCTTTATTAGTCCCACAATGGGGAAATGTGCATTATTACGACGGCAAAGGGAAATCAAAGCAAGGTATGTACAAAAATAAAGCAAAAAGAACAATATAAATAGTATAAACTAGATGCAAAACGTAATGGTTAAAAAATATACCTATTGCACATGGATAATTGCATATTGCAATAAAATGCACGCTATAAAAATAAAATTGCACGTTGTGATAATGACATTGCACCGATTTAAGTCCGGATAATGTATATTAACATTCCATACAGTCCTAAATACATAATTTACCCTGACTGCAGAGAGAAACAGTTCTCCATTAAAAACAGCTTTGTTATAGCAGAGAGTACATTTTATCATCTTTTAGTAAGAGGCTTTCTCGTTTCTTTATCCGCTCCCATTTCATTAGCTGTTGATACGGTTTACTAGTAATACAAACTCAACAGTTTGTCTATATTTACTTGTTGTCTTGAAACATTTGGGATAATGTACATTTCCACAGCACTTATTACCCAACTACAACAACAGAGTCATGTCCTTTTTACCAAACTGCTGCTCTAAATTCATCTTTAAACGAATACTGCTCGAAGTCGCTTATTAACTGCAGTCAGTTCTACACATATAGATGTATAATAATAACTAGATGCCGGATCACAAGATGGTGCCGGTTTATTTCATTGGAAGTGCTCGCCTGGTGCCATAAAAGTCTCTCCTCCAGGTTTGCTGCTGCAGTATGCTGCCGACTGTACACGTGTGTTTCCCCTGCTGGTCGCGAGTTCTCGTTCGTCTCATAGACTTTACATTGTGAAAACGCCACAGATATTTAAATTGCTTTACTCGGCTCAAGGAACATTTTACAAATATCAAACCGCCATGGATCAAAAATTCATAATAGAAAAAGTCATAATTGACCTTGTTTGCAGTCTGAGGTGTCCTGCAGTTTCACAGACTATCTTTTACAATGGTGCAAAGCTGAGCTGCGTTCCTGGGGTCCTGGTTCTGTGTTGCTGTTCTTTTGTTCAGTTTTAAGCTACCATCATTGAAACTCAACACACACTTAATGGATATTTCATTAAAAGCCTTCAAGTAGATAAAAAGGCATTATCCCTCCTTGTTCTGTAAGTTTAAGTGTTAAACAGCTGTGGGAAGCTTTAAACGAGAAAAAACAGCTAAGCGGACAATGATTATTGAAGACTTCCTCGTTATTTGAACATTTTATTTAAGAATTTATAGCTAATGAGTATTCCCCCTTACATTTAAAATCTTATTCTTTTGCTTGAGCATTAAGAAGTAACATTTTAAATATTTAAACAACTCATAAACAACCAAGCCAGATGCTGTTTCCAAGGATACAGATTTAAATGTTGGACCTAAAGTGTTTCTGCCTGGATTACCGTGGCAACTGCAGGACTTGTGCTATGGCAAAGCATCAATCTTTATCCATCCCAACAATTTCAACTGTTTCAAAAACAAAAGTCTTTGGATTCGCTGATGCAGCGGCAGCATTTGTAAGTATTCGCTCTTGTTAGCTCATGCTCTCTCGCTGTTTAAAAGCGTCTCCACAGCAGTCAGAAAAGACGAGTGAGTCGTACATGTGCTCTGTTTTTTTAAATTCATGTGTATATATTTGTCCTCAGTTGTCACTTTGCTGTTGCTTTGTTGCCTCCCTGTGCAGGGGATCTCTGGGAGCAACATAGTAAGGACGGAGCGGAAAGAACAGACACAGATGAGATGAGTATCTCTTTCTCTCTTTTTCGCTCTCCCTCTATCTCTTTTACTCTTCATTTCAATTCATGTCATAGGTGCATCCTGTCTCGCTGGGAATTCACCATCTGGCACTCTGGATTCTGAGGCTCTATTAAATGTGTTTTTGAAAAAAAAAGTCTCACGAATCTCCATAGCACAGGATGTCGTGTTGGATTTGTTAACCTACTTCATGTAACTCTTTTTCACTGACATTACAGTTTCACTGATGTATTAAATCTCAAAGCGCAGGAGTGCTGTGTTTGAAGGGGATAAAGATGGCCCTAAAGGAAGTGTCCGAGCCATCCGAGTGTGACGGCTGGACTTCACCTCTCAGCTGTATTTCTAATAAGAGCTCGAGCTGGGAGCTGGAGGCCAAGTAGAGGGGAGGCAGAAGCAGAAAGGAACATATAAACATATAATTGATTCCTTATCTAATGGTGAAACATTGGCTCTTCTTGGCTGTAATGGTTCTATCCATTAGCTCCCAGTCGAGCTGCCTCTTGCCTCTGCGGGAGTAATGGCCTGCAGTTACACATATCTCTTATCACAAAGGTTTGTCAGAGTGTGTGTGTGTGTGTCTGAGCAAGTGTGTGGGTGTGGATTATATTTCACTATTTATCATAATCCAAATATTTTGAGTCATTGCATTTTTGTTGTTTTTTTCCTTTGTTTTAATCCATAATTTTGCTTTAATTAAAAGTTGGGCTAAATATTGTTTACATTTGTTAAGACAGCTGATTGTAAATATTAATATATTCATCCACCATAAAAAAAAAAAAATATCATACTTTCTTAATGTGCATACATAAATTGATTCTCAGTCATTCAGGTCGTGGTAATTATAGGTGTTATATCCAACACATTCTCAACTAAACATATTGTTGCTGGACTACAGCACCTAAATATTATGTTTTCGGTACCCTGCACCTGCTCTTTTCGTATCGGGATGCCGCAACTGTGATGTCAACAAATGCACATGGTGAGATGAAGGTATATGTATTTAGACAACAACAGCACATGGCAACTAACGCTGGGATGTCAACAAATGCACATGCTTCAACAGGTCAGGAGGACAGATGGTTCAAGAGTCAAACTGGAAGGACCATTGACTACCAATCCACTTACCATAGAGAACCCAGTAACGAGTCCTAAAACCCAGAAGTCTGTTAACATTTCAGCGCTTCTCGTGCCCTCATCCCAAAGTCAGTGTGTTTTTAGGTGGGTTTTTAGTATGAAGCCTTAAATAACGTCTGTGGTTAATGCAAGTTTAAGAGACTTTCACGTTTTGTTTTCTGATATGAAATGCATCAGTAAATTCCCAACTCGTGAACTTTGTAGCTTTTATTTGTCTGACGAAAGACAGTTGCTTACAAGCAGCTAAACGGAACAACAGAACGTCATCAGTCTACGCAATGATGGTGTATGTTGGTTTAGCCCTAACAACGGCTTTTTACCTCTGGCGACTGCATTTAGGCTCCAAAAATCCTGAGAGCAGCATTTATTTTTGAAGAAAAACAAAACATGTAAGTATCATAAAAGTTTGTTTACCACAGAACTTATTTTTGGCAATGATCCAAAATCTAATGGAAAAATCCCATAGGCTTTTTTTAAGTGGGAACCAGGGCCATGTTAGCTTCTGGGTTAGCCTACTGTAAAACATTATCCCTGGGGCACCCTATGCAGTCCAGTTTGCTCCCCGGACAGCCTTACACCACTCACAACTGTTCCAACGAATCACATGTGACTGTAACGACTCTGCGAGGGTTAACACCCACACAAAGTTTAAAGCCTGCAACTCCTGACTAGTGTGTCAGAACCGAAGAGGCTGCTCAGATGAGGGGCGAAACATCTTCAAGAATCTCAAGTAAGTCCAGTTGCCTACGATACAGCCCCTAGAATAAAAAACAGACACCACGGTGACTGCACCAAAATATAGAGCTACAGTCGCAGCATCTGCAGATCCTCTGGTACGGTCCCTTAACAATATATCTTTGAGCCAGCCTGTCAGTCTCTGGCAGCTTTATCTGTAATCTCATGCTGAATTTGCATTACAGACATGTTTCAATCAAAGCCAGCATGATCATCAGTTATTGTCTCATAAATACGCAGGCAGACACACACACACACACCTCTTCCACATTGATAAGCATCCCATGTAAGTACCAAACCAATATTTCTGAAAATGCATATGCTGCATAACTTTGTTTGACGGCTAAGTAATTAAACCCATCCAAGCACAGGCTGCATATCAAATGGCGGTCTCTGCATAACACATGGTGCGGGCCTAAATTAAATGAATTAAAAGTGAATCTGTTTTGAGAGTGGTGCTCTCAAGCGAATCCTCCACGCACACTGGAGTTTTTTTGGAGCAGGATACATATGCAATATTAATATGGGTACACAGCACACACACACACACACACACACACACACACACACACACGCACACGCACAAGTCAACACACACAAATACACGCTCAGACAGACAACACACACTATGTACACACTGTGTGTGTACTGGAAATGAACCCATTCGGTGAGTTGGGTCAGCTGCCCACTGTGTGGTGCTTTTGCAGCTGCACAGCCAAGCGCTCCCAAATGTGTCAGCCGAACATGAAGCAGAGCCACAGATGCAACACTCATCAGCAGATAAGTGTGGAAGATGGTGTCAAAGTTTGTGACAGGGGAGTAAATCACTTTCGGATTTTAAAAACCAAGGATAAATGTGAGGCTAAAAAATGTAAGATCATACTGAGGCCCTGATGATTTTGGGATGCATTGCTAGAACACTGTTGCCAGCAAAATCTTTTCTCACCGTATGGTACATCATGCACAGGGTGCACTTTTTTCTTGCACCATGCATTCTAATTTTCTAGTCACTTTTGGACGTGCATAAGACTTTGAATATTCTTAGCATTTCAGCAAAGTCATACCACACATTACTGTCACACTTGGTCCAGGTAGCCAAATCAAGCAAGAGGCACAATTTACTAGTTTTTTGATGCCAGAAGATGTTTGTGACACTGTTAGACAATTGCATATCCAGGGGAAAGGTTGATATAACTAGTATTTAATTTTGAAGAAGGTCACCCAATTAATCAAAAACTAACTGGAGATCACAGGCATGGAGTTGCTTGAGCAGCCAAGCGAATATCTGAGTTGAGTAGAATCTTGTTTATTATGCCAATAAATAGACAACTTAGCTAGCTTTTATTTCTCAAGCGAATCCTCCATAAACACTGGAGCTGGATTTAACAGAGCAGTGCAATAGGAAAGTGGGGATTCATATCTCATGTTGTGATAGTTCCTGTATAGATTACTGTCTTTGAGAGACCACATGTAAGGGGGTGGGCGAGCATGGAGGAGATAACAGGAGATTCATTCCTCTGTTTCTGTGGGCTGTTTTGCCCAATGCGCTTTGCCAGGACATTTTGAAAGTGGCCGTACCTGTTGTAACACGTCTCATTGTGATTGGGGCCTAAAAGTCTACAGTACTCTGAGTATATCTGAGTATTCATATATATGTCATAGTGCATTTATATATGTAAAGTAGGCTATTTATTTTTTTCTTCCAAAGAGGTTACAAATGTACTTGTTATTGTGTAAAATGACATACAAATCATGATATTTGTAAAATATGGTGGACGGTAAACCAAAGTGTGCAAATTAGTTGAAATTATAGCCCAAAGATGAAAATGCTGCTTTTATGTAACCATATACCATGTTTATAGGATTATTTAACACTCTCCAAAAGGGAATTCAGGTGCTTTCACTTTCATACTAGAATGCATTGTGACTAAAACAATGCGCTTTTATTCAAAGTTCCAACATTTTTTTTTTTACAAGAATCAAATGGAAAATTAGTCATCACTCACTGCACTGTACTCTTTTGGTTCCTTGTTTTGGTTTTATTGCATATTTACTGTATGGTTCAGTCCCAGGGCTTTCATACCATTTCCAACACCAGCAGGCAGCTGTTTTCAGAAAACAGAAAGAAAAGCGCCTTAAAACCTTCTGTACACTACCTACCCAGCAGCAAACAGACAAAATTAGAAACCAAGTGGTGAAGGACGTTGAACATGAAGCAGATGGGGAGCGAAAATCTTTTCTCAGTGGAGACTGAAAGCGAGTTAAACAAAATGAACTAATTGGACAGAAACATGACTCCAAATGCATTATACTGCTGCTCAACATTTGCTGGATGAATAAAGAGGAAACTGTCTGCTAACATTATAACTACAACAAATGCATGCATGGGAAACTGTCAGTGTTGTGGGTTTGTCTCATTTTGTGATGATCTTCTGCTTTAAATGAACAAATATGGGTCATTGTTCATCAAGGTGTCAGTAAAGCCTCATTCCCACTGCAAAAAAACCCGCTAATACCCACTAACATCTGGCTTTTTAATGCAATGGGAAGAGTGCGATCAGCTTTTACATCCGGGTCAAATGACTCTGAAGTAGAGTGTCGGCTTCGGCATTGATGAGAAAGCAACACCTGGGTGAACGCAGTAATTTCAGCTCCTAAACCAGCAAGACGCAATGGCGCACTAATTACCATCCATCTTCTCCCAAGCTGCGCTCAAACATTATTCCAAATTAGTCCGCACCAAGTGTGGAAGAGCGACTAAATAAGTAAGACTTACAGAAAGAGAAAAAAACATTAAAAAGTTTTAAAAATCTGCGTGCACACACTAATTTTAGTGGGGAAGGGGTATAAGTTAAGTATCACAATGGCCTTCATCTTTAGCCGCTGAATAAATGACCTCATAGAAAACGGCACACCAGGCCCAACTGTGCATTCAGGCTGCTATTGCACACCACAGGGAGTGCGTTTCAACATCCTCTCCTCAAATTCACCTCAGTTCTGCAGTCAGTTGAGGTTGAGAATGATCCACTTAATTGGAGATGAAAACTGAGCTGAAGAATCACCTGCAGGGGGAGCATCTGGCTTCCTGCCTCAGGCTGTCCATCAGTGCCTTCGCAGCTGAAGAGCTGCTCCCTGAACACAGAGCTGCAGAACTCTGAACAGAACCAGAGGCTCAGATACCCAACACCTGCTGATTAATACGCAGCCAAGCGTACAGCGCCCATGGCTAATTTGTCATTTGTGCTTTGCTTCTATTTATTTTTCATAGAGGCAGTACAGTTGACATGCTATCTAATAAAGTCAGAATCATATTTCATCATAAAGCAGTATTCGTCTGACTTAATTACAATTTTGTTTGAATGAAATCCGGTTTCATTATAACAGTTTGATTCCACAAACCGCCCAACATGAAACGGCTTTGTGTTTCCTGACAATGCAATTAAAGCATCGGTACAGTACATGCAGCAATGTATCTGAACAAGAGCAATTCTGTACTCTGCAGCCAGAAACCTGTGATATGATTATTTGATGTCACACCACAGTAATTGGCAATTATGTGGGGAATATAGATAATAAAGATGGGCTTTTTCACCCTTGTTCTGAATCAGAATATGAGCTTATGCTGGACTGTCATAGTGCATTTCTCAGAGTTTTCTAATTGATTCTGAGTGCCTTCTCTGGGTATTAGTCTTGGTGGTGAACTGAGCCTGGTAGGGTGTTGCTAAAAAACAGTGGGCATGCCTCTCATTACAAAAAATATTAAAATTCTTCCAAAATGGTTTGACACTCACATTGTTAATATTAGTCAAACACAAAACCCACTACGGTGAAAGCTTTGGACAACCTTTCAACTCTGCACAAATGCTGCACATGTGCCTCTGAAATATCATTTTAACTGTGTTTACAAGTTACGAGCACATGAATAGCCCTCCAAATTCGTAATTACAAGTGAAAAATTGGGAAATTGATGATGCCCCAGTTGCATGACATTTCAGCGCAGCAATGGACTTGAAAATGTAAAAGCCTGGCGTGTGATCTGAACATGTTGGGATTTGAAAATCTGGGGATGAGAACGGGCTGCCTGATGCAGTCTTTCCACGGTATAAAGGTATGACATTAATACTGATCTCCAGCTAATAAGATTGTGGTAATACCAGCATTTATAACACCAACATTTTGCTCATTCTAATGCTGGTTCTTGAATCAGTGAATTGGCTCCTGGGTCAAAAAATGGAGAAAGTCACGCTGTTGCAGTGCCACATCATCCAAGTTGATTCATCTCTGCACTGCCTCCATTCCAACTGATCTATTTTTTCTTTTCATCCATCTTGTCATGAACAAAACTAGCCACAGCCAACGGTAGCCTCTACCCGACCAGGGCGTCACCAAGCTTCCAGCACCACCTGTTTCACAAGCAGGCGTGAATGAGTATTTCTGGGCAAGTGCTGCGACTGGGCACAATCAACAAGCCCACCATCCAAAGGCACGGTGAAACAGAGTGATACTGAAAATTACCAAAATATTCTCATCATCTCCGTCGATAGATATATTGCCACTTTGCAGGACTTTCATGTCTACATATCATGCTTTACGTATCTTTTGTGTCTGCTGTTAACGTTCCAGTATGGCGCTACAATGAGGTTGACATGAACACATTTTGCTGCACGCGGTTATGTTCAGGCAACACAAGGACATGGCAACCAACGCCAGGGCATCAACAAAAGCACATGACGGATGGTTAGTTTTAGGCTAAAGAGGCACGTGGTAAGGTGTAGAAAAAAACACCACATTCAGATGGGAAGTGAACACAGGACTTCTGCATGAAAGTCCAGAGTTAGTTCAATCCATCCAGTGCCCCTCCTGTCCTCCCTATATTAGTCACAGTTACCGGCAGCGTTTCAACTTCTTGCGAGTTATAATAACTCCACAAAGAGTTCTGCCTGGCTGCGTTTTTAGACAAATTTCGTCATACGGCATTTCATGCTGATGCGAAAGCTGGCTTGGGGCATCAGGATTTTACCCTGAAAGCACTACAAAAGGGGGGGTATTTGACAACTTTTTCTATTCAATTCAGTTTTATTTATAAAGCCACCTATCACATATCACATTTTGCCTCAGAGGGATTTACAGGTTACGACATCCCTCTGTCCTTGGACCCTCACAGTGACTAAGGACAAACTCTGCCCAAAAAGCCCTTTAATGAGAGAAAAAACACAACAAAACATGGTAGCGATCTGAGGAAGAGCAACAGAGGAGGGATCCTTCCTCCAGGACGGACAGACGTGCAGTAGATGTCGTAAGGAACTATAAAATGATGGTAAATGGCAAACAGATACAAAGGAAAGAGAGATAAACAGAAAAGAGTAGAGCTGCACAACAACAAAAATAGCAACAATAACAGCATATAACAATAGAAATAGACATAGAATTAATAAATGTAAGTTATGATAGCATGTAAATTACATGTAAATGGTGTGGTTTCTGTATGTGGCAATAACAATCATACCTGTTTCATTACAGTGGTGGTATGACTAATAATAATGGCAATTCTCTTTATTGTGAAAAGTAATAACTTTACTACCTGACCTTGTACAGAACACAATATTCCTCACATCTATATTACACTTTGTTTGCTTTTATCCACCTTTAAGCCTAAGACACCATGGAGTCAGACCCACGAAGCATGAAGGGGATTCCCAAACATGTATTATTGAACTCCTCCGCCTGTGCCCTCGCTCATCTATTAGTCTGAGTCATCCCGCTCTTCCCTTCTGCTTTCTCCATCCTCTGCACTGTTGGGACATTGCTGCTGTCTCACGCTTACTCTGTCTTCTTTGCTTTTGCTCTGTGTCCCTCCGCTCCCTCCCTCTCCTGCTCTCTCGGTAAAATACACCCCTCTTCTCATTTCCTCCCTCTGTTTCCTGCAGCGTGCTCGGCCCCGCTTCCTCGTCCTCTTTGTTCTAACTGATGGAGGGGTGCAGAGAGGAGATATACGTGGGAAGCACATCTGGGTTACTCATGTGCAGCAGCGATAGGAGTGTGCGTGGGTGGATGGGTGTCAGTGTGTGTTTTTTACATGCATATGTTTGCGTGTGTGTATCAGTGTGTGCGGGGGCGGGTTTAAGTGGAGCAGCGATATGGGGTAGAAGCAGCCATTTGGGCTTTAGATGAGCCTCCCCCTCCACATTGTCTTAAAGCTGCTTAGCGTTGGATCTCTCTGTGTTCTCACTCTCTCGCTCTCCTTCTCTCTCTCCGTTTCTCTCGCTGTGTGTCAGTGTCTTTCACTGGCTCATTGTTGCATGACCATTTCTCACCACCGCAGTCCAGGGAGAGTTGGGAGAGATCCTACATCCTGGGGAGTTGAAGGCTGTGTGTTTGGTGAATAAAGCAGCAGTTTGCGTGTTTGTATCCACTCTACAGGCTCATGTATGTGTGTGAGTGTGCGTGTGTGTGTGTGTGGGAGACAAAGGTAATTTATGTTTTGCAATTTGTTAGCATGTGTAAGAGGAGAGATATTGGTTTTAGAAGAAAACTGCTCGGAGCTATACTACCTCATTAAGACGGGTCATACATATTTAAGGCTTTAAGATTTGGGACATGCAATAATCTGATTTGCGGCTTAGGAGGGATGCAAACTCATAAAGCATGGCAAATCAAAAAGCTATATGCGGGTTAGGTAGCTACCACTCTGAGAGGTGATTTAACTTTTTAAAACAGCAAAACAATATCAAAAATGCCCCACTGCTTCTCCAGCACATTACACAATATGTAATATGTATATTTCAAACACAACTGCTTTACATGCTGGTATGCTTGATATCAGTTACTTGTAATCTGAGTAGTCAAGAAGAGCCCTTTGAATGAGCATGCAAGGCGGAGGGCATGCACATCCCAAAAACTTTAACAGCTGTTGCATAAAAAAATCAAACTAAGGCAAGAAACAGTATGGAGATCCTCACAGTGCTTTAAAAGCTTCCAGTAATTTCTAACTGTGCAACATTTTGATCTAACAGAGCTCTTTGACAGACATTTTTTAAATCATCATCACAAAGCAGAGCAAGCAATTTAAAGACACAAACACTGATCTCACAGGAGATTGTGATCTGCTTGACTGAGAGTCAATCCTCTCTCAAGTGGAAACAATCAGATTGGAGCCAATCAGAGCAGAGCTGACTGGCGCTCTCTGACACTCCCACATCAGGAACAGAACACGCCTCCATGAAAAGAAAGCAAACACAACAAAAGCAACACTATACAAAGTTATATGAATACAACACATCAAACTACAGGAAAAAAATAGATTTTTCTTTCAAATTTTTCATGCCTTTGTCCAAAAACGTTTTCTCATGAATATTTTTTTGGGATGATTCGTAATATGTATATTTAATATGAATCTCAGCACAAGTTCAATCAGGAAGACTTTCTTTATGCTTCACACTCCCACTGCTTCCTACAATCAGCTGATTAGGGGTGTTCGCTCTCCTTGCAGACCAATCAGTCTTTACCACGATCTCTATCAGCCAATCATGTTGCTGTTATCAAACTTCAATCTGTTCTCCTCTCTACTGCTGTCAGCTGTGATTTTAGGCAGAATCAGCGCACCCTCCTCCACCCCTTTCACCTCCAGCGTCAGAGAGTCATTAAGATCTGCTCTGATTGGTCCAATCTGATAGTTTCAACCTGAGAGTGAATTCACTGGATCTGCACAAACAACAAGCTGACGTACGCCTGTAGTGCGCTAAATAGCCGGAGTCTGCACACCATTTGTATGGCACCAACTGTCAGCAGCGAAGCGGCATATACATCACCACAACCTAATGTCCAATACAAACACAAAGGGATATCAATAAAACTGCAAACTACTGAATGTCAGTCTCAAATAAAATCACATTGTGAACATTATTGTCCATTTTGGCGATTTTCTGTCAAGCTTACAGCTGCACAGTTACTGCTTGCAGATCTAAAGTCCGTTTCTTGCCTTTGAAGAAGAATCACTACAGTCATGTTTCTGAATAAAATAGATTAAAGCAGCTGAAAGATAAAATAGAGATTGTCAGGCATCATTTATTATGAACACCAGCGTGGAAAGAAGATTGATTTGTGTGGAAGGGGGAGGATAGTCTTGCAGAACTATGTACAGAGACTTGAAAGAACTGCCATTATCCTATAAAAACACATCATTATCACTTAGCCCCTGTGTGGCTTTGTTCAGCGGGAAAAAAAAACATCAGTATTTCACACCGCGGATGTCTAACAGTCCAGATTAATGCTGCAACTAGAGTGCTCAAGTGTCCTATTTATAAAATATATCTTATTTGAAATGGAACATTATTGTAATGACTTGTGATTATGCAACCAGAGAGGTTACATAAATATGTTTTACTGAATCATCTGGAGATAGATGTGGCAATATTCACACAGATTAATGTATTTGCACATCATGGTGCAATTACACACATAAAGGTTAATTGTACTGCTCAGCTACAGCAGTGTAATGATAAAACTGCAGGTAGATATCAATGTCCTATAAGATTAAGAATTTTACCCTTTGAAACTGCAGCCACATTACTGTTCTTGTACTGCTTGTACTGATGCCTTTCCCAAGTATTGAAACCTCTGAATACACAGCAAATCTCTGCGATCTCTTTTGAAAAACATTTGGGAAAAGGCAATGAGAAACTTGGTAAGTTGTTCTACAAAGTGCAAGAAAGTAATACATTTAGAAACATATCTTTAAAAAGCTAGGGGAAACTGTCTAGAAAATAAAGAGAGAAAAAAAGCCAAGAAAAAACTATATTTATAATGATCAGAATTATAGATTTCAGATTATGTTACAGAATTGTTATATTTTTAAGCCCTTTTTACAGGCCATTTACTTTTTTTATTCGTTTGCTTTTTTAAATTCTTAACTTTTCCTTACTACTGTTACTGGTAAGAAATTAATAAGACTAATAAGGAAAAGTGAAAAAAAAACAATGAAACAAAAAAGTAAATGGCCTGGAGAAAAGAAATGAATAAATAAAATTTTTAAATTTTTATTTTTTTGCCACAACAGTCGTCAAGTGGTCCAATTAGATTTTCACATTTCCTCAGCTGAATTGCACATCTTCTTTGAGTTGATTGTCTTTGCCAGCCCCTCCACATGTCAGCAACTGTGGGTCTTTGCTTTGATAGAGTGAAAGAGCCTGAGCTCAGGCCTGGAGCGACACAGCAGAGATGCCTTTTCACTCCAGAAGCTTGTTAGTGCAATATCCGCCATCAACGAAAGGCGATTACTCAAGCAGGAAACCAAACTGACAGTGTCTGTCTTTGCAGTGTGTGTGTATGTGTGTATGTGTGTATGTGTGTGTGTGTGTGTTTTCCCACCAGAATAGCCCTGTTTGTCCATGCAATTGGCTGTGTGCGGACCTATGTTTGTATTTTCATGCACGTATGCAGAGCGCACATGTGTGTGAGAATGCGAGCAGAGTCCTTGCAGAAAACTCCGGGTGGCTGATGTTGAGTGGATGCGATTGGTCTCGGCGGGCTGCATGTGCAGCCAGTGGGGTTCTGAGGTGAAGGCTGCTGGCTGGTCAGCTAACAGGAAGTGAGCATGGATTTGAGGAATGAAGTCATGCATGTGGGCAGCGTTACAGGGTGAAATGTTTGGTCTGCTGATTACAGTTGTGCTTGAATGGTAGCTGTGGCTAACTCGTTATATCAGTCTGGACAAGAAGTTGCAATGTTTGTAATCATTTAAAATGCTCACTTTACTTCGCAGTCCCATATTTATTATGAGCTGCGGTCTACCCCCATTATTTTTTTTCTTTTTCTTTTTCATGTGGTGTTGGCCAATTCACCTCCACAAAACAAAACTGTTACATGTAACTGATTTGTCTTGACATATTGTATATGTACTTCCACTTTAGAGAACAACGCCTGAAGGCATATCGATGTAATTCTCTCTGTTAAAGCAAAATTTGTCAGCCGGATCAGAATCACAAGGCCTTAAAAAAAAAAATGTATTCTCGTCTGTGTACATCAGTGGTTTCTTACACAATTTTTCATGTTTTATTACATGTTAGATGACACATCCCCTGAGAGAGTATAACTGTATGTTGCATGTCTTCTCTTTGGCCTTTGGCAATTTCTGAAAACGTACAATCAAGATAAAGCAGCTATTATTTTGCAGTTTTTTCACACCAAGTCTGAGCCATTGGCATTCAGAATATAGAGCCAGAATAATCACATTTTACCATCCTGCATAGTAGCAGATATGAGTTTAGCTTAGATTTGGAAAGAAAACCCCAGAATCATGTGTCAGCTTTTCAGAAACACTCAAGACAGCAACTTTGTAAAAGAAAACTCGATACGAGCTTGTGAAAAGGAGGGGAGGAGGCAGGACTTTGCATCTCTTTCTAGTTTCTGTAACCATTTTGCCATTTTGCACTCAAAAGTATGCGTTCCATTTCGCAAAAAATTATGCTGTGTCCTATCAACTTAAGAGTGGGGTTTGTTGGACCCATTCAGCACCCCTCGTGCCCGCCCTATAGTGACCTTCATGCTCCTTATATTACTGGTGGCGTTTCAACCCGACGCCATCCAGTGGCGTATCATGCAGATGCGACAGGTTCCTTAAGGCCATCAGTCAGTGTATCAAAATACTGTGGAAGGTGGCTTTTGGCATTGAGATCTTGTGCCAAAATTATTGCAAAGCAGCATAATTTAACAACTCCCTCTCTCTCTTAGTAAGGTCCCTCCGACTTCCCAAGTTGTAAATTTGACTTCAGGGTGCATTCCAGTTCAAATCGCCAAATGGGAACTCTGAAATTCTGACTTCACACCACACACGGCATGCACCAGTAGAAACACAAATTACCACCGCTTTAAATCCAAACATGTGCAACTTTAATTAATGTTCTATTGCATGTGTGGTGCACCTTTCATCCCGACTGAAGCATGGATGATGCATGTCCGTGGTCACAGAGGGAGGAGCAATGTCAGGCCACATCATTACAAGGAGCACACGTGTACATGCACTGACTTCTAAAATAATTGATCTTTTGGACAAACACAAGGTTACAATACAAGTATATACACAGGAACACACATACAGTAGTAAGTGTCTGTCCTGGCCTTCAACCTCGAGCATGGAGCGTCATACCCAGGTGGCCAGCCCCCGCTCTCTGGCTGACTAATGGCCCCAGCGGTGCAGCACAGGGGTCCATCCATCACAGCCACGCTGCTGTGAACGTTACACAAACAAGTACATGCACATCCAAATGCACACAGATTCACGCCTATGCGTGCAGGGTGTATATGCAACCGCGTCCTCGCCAAAAGACTAATGCATAAAAGAGCAAGTTTTGGACTTTCAGCACAATTTGGGTAACATGAACTGAAAAGTGGGTCACATTAGGGGAGAACACACAAACTGCGTGTCATGTCAGTGTTTATCTGCTGTGATTGGTTCTATTCCTAGCCCTGTGCGTTCATTCGTCAGCTGGCATGGGAGTCATTTATTACCATTTGCCTTGTCAGTCAAGCCCCTGATCCGCTCCATCCATCTCCCAGAGCCAGCAGCACTGTCCCCCTCTGCCTCCCCCTCTTCCCCAGCTCTCACTGCCTGCATAACTCTATGTTCAGCATTCACACCCGCAGCTGAGCAGACACACTCTGATAACTATTCAATAGGCGCAACACCGCACCATAAGCCAGGCCAGTATGATATGAGATGGATGCCGATAGAGAGACCGAGAGGGAGAATTGGAAGTGAGAGCAGGGAGGAAAGGAGAAAAGGGTTATCAGAGGGAAAAACAGATAAGAAAAAGAGAAGAAGGTAGCGAGGATCAAGATGAAAGGAGAAAGATGAGAGGGATGAGGGGACTATGGGAGAGAAAGAAATCTGGCAGTGGAGCAAAATGGAATCGAGTAAACTGAGAGAACAAGGCTGCGGAGGCTGGTGGTGGAGAGCTAAACATATTGAGATGGATAGAGCTGGATGTGTCAAAAAACAACGCTAATTGGAGAGGAGGTTGACACAAGGCAGACGTTTAAAATCTTGTGCATCTGCAGTTTGGCATTGTGTTGAGACGGAGAGACGGTGGAGAGGGAGCGGAGAGAGGGGGGAGAAGGAGGGGGGTCAAACATGAAAGTGCAAGCTAAGCAGACATCACAGGAGTGAAATCGCGCCCAGACAAAATCAACGTTCTTTGACGGGCTCCTTCTGGGAACTTATTAGCAAAATCTTCAGCAGCATAATCGGGGCAGATTTCAAAGTTTGGCTTTGATTTTTTTCAGCTAAAGCCATCAAATTGAAAAAGCAGGATTTTATCGAGGCAACGCGGGTATTTGCCGCGGGTGGCTGTTAATGTTTCAGGTTATTGACATGAAATTAGCCATTACATGCATGAGCACAACATTGTTTGCCTCATTAAAAGATAGGAACGGGCAACAGATTGACATGTTATCGATGCTATGATAGAATATTGCTGATATTGGATATTGCAATGTTGTCTTTTCCTAGTTTTAAAGGCTGAATTTCAGTAAAATTTAATTGCAACTGTCTGAATCTTACCAGACTGTCGTAGCTGTTCTATCATTTTCCTTCACCATCTTTGTCGTTATATCCACATTTCTGATGCTTTTTTATCAAATATCTCATTGTGTGAACATTTTGTAAAAACTGCTCATAAACCTTGCAATATCCAACATGTTCTCATACCAGTCAAGTTAAACCTTTGATTTAGAAAAGTAATTTTAAAAAGCCTGGGGTAAAAATTATTTTAAATTTAATTTTTTTAAAATGTATATTTAAATTTTTTTTGTATAAATATATATATATATATATATATATATATATATATATATATATATAGAGAGAGAGAGAGAGAGAGAGAGAGAGAGAGAGAGAGAGAGAGATTTTTTTTACTTTTAAGCTGTTTTTTGTAAATGTAATTTCCTTATTTAGTTTCTTTTTTACCTTCCCATTTTTTTATTTTTCTTTCTTTTTTTCATTTGGTTGTTTAAGTTTTGTTTTGTTTTGTTTTCATTTTTTTTCCTGCAAATTTTCACATCTTTTTATTTATTTTTTTAATCTTTTACCAATTTCATGCTGATTTTTTGATACATTCTTCCCAAGTTGCTCATTCCCTTTTTCCCATGTTTTTGAAAGAAATGAAGCCAGTTTGCCAATGTCATGGGAAGTTAAGGAAATATGTGCTTGCATCAACGTCTTATTGTCTGGATATGAGTAAAGGAGGATATAAGGCAGACATAAGGCAGAGTGAACAGTATGCATTATCTTGTTGCAGCTGCATTGGGGTTAATGTGCCTCTACCTTGGGCACCAGGTTGTTGCTGTTTGTGTTTCTGTTGCTGATGGGGCCCTGTAACCAAGCTGTGGGAATATTGTTGCTGGAGCAGTTGGAGAACTTACATTAGGAAGCCCAGAAGAGCTCTACCACCTGACCACCACCACCCTCTCTCTCACACACACACACACAAACACACACACACACACACACACAAACAAACATGTGCACTACAATACATGCACCAGATTTTATTTGAGGGCTGAGTGCTAGTCATGCAATACCATCGGCTGAGAAATGATCCCAGAGTGAATCACGCTGAGAGGTAAGGCCAGGTGTTCAGGCTCTGCATCTCTCATCAGTAATTAAGACGGGAACCCTCGGGCCTTCACACCCCATAGAGGAAAAGATGGAGAGGGAGAGAGAGAGAGAGGGAGCACAGACCTGGGTCTACTCCTGCTCAGCTTAGAGATTTGTGAAGCGTGACTCACACCATCCCCTTGTCCCATTTGTACTTATCGCTGAAATGCATAGTCACTCGCTTGCAGCTCTCGCCCTCCTGGAATCAGTACATTCCTGAAAGTCACATCCAGTGCGGCTATATTCTAACACCCATTCCATCAGATCACACAGAGATTCAATTGTCACTGCTCCATTACCACCAATTTCTTTTGAATGTCACTGGAACAACTGGACTTTTAAAACCATGAGCTGTGGCATATAATGTATTTTCTCGGCTGTCTTGAAAGACAAAACAGTGTGTGAACACTACTTCGATTTTTTGAGGTGTTTTTGTAAATATTGCATCATACATGCCAGCCCTTTTTACTTTTTGCTGATAAAAAAAAAAAAAAATCTCTCCTTTGGAGCAGATGTTGTGTAAAACCATGCTTTTCTTCCTCCTCGCCTGCCCAGTTCTGCTTGCTTTGTTATTTAGGTCCCCAAGTGAAACATAAGTGTGTGTGTGATGAAAAATGAAGCAAAGGGAGGGAAGCAGAGCAAGGACGCGATGTGCACAATTCACACCAGGTTCCTGCAGTATAGCGCAGAGTGTTCCCACAGCATATGACTTCACTAACACTCACACCTGCTATGGGGACTGCATTACAGTTAAAATGTGCACTTACTTTTTATATAGCTGCCTAAAAGTGCATTGTTCTTAAATGTGCACAGAGATTGTGGAAAAGCAAATTGCATTACGAGGAGGAAAGAGTGTAGAGAGAGCACTCGTAAACCGGAATCTATGTGTGAAAAGAGTGGGGGAAAAAAGGAAGTGCATATACACACACACACACACACACACACACACACACACACACACACACGCATGCACGCAGACATTCAAGCACTTTCTAATTCTTTTCCCAAAGGACAGTGAGGCCTGGATCACCTCATGCAGATGGTGCACAGTCAAAACACTGAAAGTAGACTGATACACAAGTGTGGCCTTGGTATATTTTTGTCACTCTGGAAAAACTTAAGCATTCTATCTTAATGCCGAGGGAGTCAGCAGTTTAGGCGGTTTAGGCAAAAAAAGCACTTGGCTTCATGTATTGGTACGTACGGTATCCTACGGAAATCCAAGCACAACAGTTTGTATGAACATCATACCAGTTAGTGCCCCATGAGTTACATAACATCCTTAACATGATGTAATTATTGTACAGTTATGGAGGTTAGGTTTAGGCAAAGAAATATGGTTTAGGCAAGTTAAGTCACTGTGGCAATGTTTAGGAAAAAGAAAAATATGGAGAGACAGATGGCAAATGGTATCATTACTTTTGGTAGAAAAACAGTTTGTGAGAACAGACTGCTTGGTTAGGGACAGAAAATAACTGTGTTTGACATTAATCACGCCCGTGGACTCAGGTGACAACTGACAAAATAACTCACAAACACATGGGACACAAACACCAGTCTCCTGGGTCAAAGTCCTGTGCTTATTGGAGTCATACATGACATGAACTATTGTGCCATTAAATCTTCTTCTGTTGTTCTGAGAGTTTAATAATGACAGGGATAGGTTTACTTGTTAGCTTGTTAACTGCCCAGTGCTTCCCATACAGAGGTTAACAGGTGCATGCAGGGTCCACTGCCTGAGCATCGTATTTTGACACCGTGGGAGTGAGACCAGACTGCGCGTATATTTGGTTTCTGCATTCGATTTTTAATAATCTCCCACCATCTTTCCAACTTAGCGATCTGTTTCCCTCTTGATGAGAGGAACAGAAGAGGCTGGGCAGAGGAGACTCTCGCTGTCCATCTGCTAAGAGGTAATTATTAAATTATTGAGCCATTCAGGGTATTTAAACTTTCATGGCCAGCCATTAGCATCCAAGCCAGCAGAAGTAGACTGGAAAAGGCAGCGTGGAAAAAGGCACTGGCTAGTGCATGAACAATATGGGGAGATGGGGAATTGAGAGAGCGAGCGAAGGGAGGGAGCGGCAGCGGGATGAAGAGGGCCAGCCAGGATGAAGATATAGATGACCTAGATAAACACGTCTCGCACGACATTTTCTCTCCTCCTCTGCCTCCTCTTTCTTTACATCCCTGTGTTTTCGTCATGTTGCCTCACCTCCTCCTCCTCATTGTCATCATTGCTATACTCTGCTGCCCTCCCTGCTTCCTCCTCCCCCTCCTCCTCCTCCTCCTTTGGATGAGTAAAAGTGAACACCGTGTGGTCTCACAGAGGAGAATATAACATCAGCTTGGCAGCACGTGGCTATACACACAGTACCTGTCTGCTCGTGCTACATGCCAACAAAAGAGAAATGGAGGTTAAAATTGGTATCATTGGTGAGATCATTTGGATAGAATAAGTTGTGATTCATCCTCTAATGTGGGTGTGTGGATAAATGCATCACAGTATAGATTGTGCATGCGTATGTTTTATTGTGGATTTGAATCTTGCATGCTTTAACTTTGAAATCTAAATTATTACCACTTTTTTTGTGCTGTGTTTGGAAGCCTTTTACAATCAATTTTAAAACTAAACAATAAAAGGTTTGAATTTTTTTTTTTTTTTTTTTTTTTTCAAAAACATGGGGGAAAAGGCATTGAGAAACTTGGCATGAAATGTTACTCAAATTATAAGAAAAACAACTTGGGATGAAATGTTCTGCTAATTATGATAAAAATAAATAGATAAATAAAAGATAATAAGAAAATGACCTTAGCTGAAATGATCAAAATAACCTGGGAAAAACATATAAAAACATATGGAGTTATGGAATAAAGGTTACAGAAAAAAAGAAATTTTAATTCTGTTTCTTTTGTTCCCTTCTAAAAGTTTCTTGTAACGTTTTAATATTTTTGTTAATTTTGGGTCATTAATTGTTTAGTTTCCCGATGCCCTCTTTCCATGTTTCTGAAAGAAAAGCTAATTTGCTCAGGTTTCAAAAGGTTAAGGTAGTGTGCATCTTGCTTCACACGCAATTTCAGCCTGATTTAACACTGATGCAATATTAGGACTCTCCTTGTCATTACTTATAAAGATACACACACAGACACACACACACATATGCACCGCACTTCAAGCTGAATTATCATTACAGGCCAAACTTTCCACTTCCTCGTCCTCCTTCTTTCTTCATGTAATAATAATAGATTGTGTCAGAATTTGAAATCGGAGCTCAGTTTAGCTTCCTGACCTCCCTATTTTCCAGCTTTGTCTGACACACTCTCTTTTTACAGCCCACCAATTTACAGTGGTATTCCCTTTATGCTGACCTTTTCTCTTGTTCTACTATTCACTTTCATTTAAAAAGTTGACCTTCCCGATGTAAGGTTTGCACGATGCACAAGGTTTTCTAAAGCACCGGCTTTCCTTTTCTAATGCTGGTTTTTAAATCGCTCAGATGGATGCTGGATACTGAGAGAGCAGCACCATGAACTGAGGTCAAAAGGCTGTAGCCTCTTATCTGATCAATCAGCGTAGATGTGACTCACTGTAGCTTAGGCTCTAAGCTTTCGCTTTACAGCTTAACATGGGTGACAATATGTTAGTGGCACTCCACCATGTTTCCTCGTGGCGATGGTCATCACCTCATCCGTAAGCTTGATTTACAGTATTGTCCCATGGTGATTTACTGAAACCTATAAAGATACAGTAGTAAAAGCTTATGAGAAATTGATCCGAGCAATGTCATTCAGCTTCACATGATAGTCCATCCCAATCGCTAACAAAAGAAAGTGGTATTGTAAATTTCTGCAAAACATGGACACATAACACTTGTATGTTATCATGTAGCAGACACGTTGTAACTTCATGTTTTAACAGTGTGGTTAATGTGTGTTTAGGTGAAGGCACAAAAACACATTTGGTTTTGGTTAATAAAAAAAAAATTTTGGCTTAAAATATCTACTCTGGGGGCACACTCCCCACCAGAAAAGGAGCAATGTCTCAATAAAAACAACTTCTTACGGCATCCACTTGATGATGTGATGAAATGCCCTAAAACAACAGATTTTGTTGTTTGTTGTTCTTAAACATTGGTGTTAAAGCCATCTACTGTCCCTACCACCTCCGGCTTCAGAAATGCTGATACATATGAAACATACAAATTGGAGGAGTTGGCTGTAGGAGTTATATCTCTTAGCTGATCGTGTGGTCTCCCTTATATTTGGAAGACCCTTGTTGCGTACATTTCATTAACTGTCATTAACCTTCATATGAAAAGCTACAAGAGCTGAAAGTGATAGCCAGACAACTTTCTGACTTTTTCACCTTTTAATCCTTTAGATAACCCAAGGATCAAAACCTCGTTCATAGTTAAGTCGCACCGATCTAAATCCTAAACCCATCAATGACATCAAACACTGTGGGTTTGTTGAAAAATGGCTCTCAGATTAATGCCAAGCGGCCAGTTGTGGTATTGGTTAATGCTGGAGCAGAAATTTGACAGGGGTGGAACAAAGAAAATTAAACAAGGCTTGTTTCCTCATGGTGGCCTGCTCCAGTGTAATTGTTCTAAACCAAATGTGACAGTGAGTGAAACATGGGGAGCAGCATGCAGTTATAGAAGGAGTACAATAAGACGGTAAAAAAATCTGATAAAAAAAAAAAATCAGCATTTAACATCCTCATAATAGCAAGACACTTCTAATATTACTTATCTTAGTTTTTTTTTTTTTTCGTCTTTGGCAATGCAACAGTTATTTGCACTGTGTAAGGTTCAAAATGTAATTATATACGGCATGAAAATAACAATCTTCACTGCGTGATAGCAAAGATCACACAGCTCTGAAACTATTTGTGTCTTAAATTGACCCCCGAAGGTTGAAGGCTTCTAGCATTTGACACAATGATTGCACTGTGTAATTTACACAGCTTTTCAGTTCAATTGCAAACAGATTGTCTGCAATGTAATCTATAGACCGTCCCCCGGATTGCGTGCACGGCTTTGACCTAAATCCTATTAGTTTGACATGTTTTGTAACCGCCAGTGTTGCGAGCCTACACAGTGGGCACCTGGTAATCCACGCAGAGAAAGGAGATTTGATTGTTTATGTCTATGACTAACGTGGTTACAGAATGAAACATAACTCCTCATCCATCATCATCAACATCCACTGCAAAGTAGTGTTTGACTGTCTGGAAGAGGTACTCTTTAGTACTAAATTAGTATGCTGGTAAGTATCAACTAGGCATTATGGTCCAACAACAGTATGAATGTAATGGAATTTAACTAGAAACAAGAAACAAGATACAGCGTGCTAACAAGAAACAAATAAACTGATTTGCACATTGCAGCCAATGTTTAAAACACCAGCACTCAAGTTACTTAATACTTATATACTGTCCACACACATACACAAAACGACTGCCAGTGTTTAAGTGTGAATGCGTTTCTGTATATTTCCGTGTGAAGAGAGACAGAGAGGGAGAGTACAATAAAAGCGCAGTTCTTCACGCTGCTAATGAAAATGTTTGGCACTTGTGTACTTTGATGTTACTAGTATCCGTTTCCTGTGAGCTCTTTGCCTCGACTACAGACGGCGTCTCGGCCAAGCTGCCATCATAATTATTATTTACTGATTTGTAATTGCTTGGTGAGTCTCGCAGGGCAGCTTGTAATCACACTCATTCGCCTATAAAGTAATTGTTTTTGTTTAGACTAGGTTCGACTGTACTTGCTACAGCGGTAGTACATTGTGTTTTGCAGAGCCTGTTGTTGGTTTGTGGTGCTGTTTTGAATTGTTATGAGGTTATATTTTGTGTGCAGCAACGAACATGCTGTGACGTGTTGGAGAGAATCATGAAATGCTGAATGGATTTCCATCATATTAGGGGATACTCTACTGCTTGGCACAACAACATGCACCAACCCTGCCTCCTAAATAAACATGTTCATATATAAGTAATTTAAAGTTGCACATTTGTTTTGTGGGGGAAAAACTTATGCTGCCTGGAGTTTTTTTTATCTACATAATAAGAAAAGAGTTAAATTAAACATATCTGATGATGGTTTGCATCCTCTGCATTTAACAAGTTTTAGTTTAGCTTTTCTTGATTGAAGTTAGATTGTTGTTTTGGTTTGAAGTTTTTAAAAAGTCAATAATGCCTCGAGACTAAAATAGGAGGCACTGACTCAAGTTAGCCAAAACAGTGTTTTAGTAGTCTAAACCAGGGCTGTGTCCAGGATTTTGAATACCAGTTTCAAACAGCCGGTTCTCATTCACATTTTTTTCAAATACAGATGCCTGGTCATGCCCCTCAAGGTGTGATACTGGTGCTGAAGTCAACCTTTAGCACCTCTATGCGACACACCAGGGTTTCAACAAACTCTAATGTCAATCCATGCATGACGATTTATAATTCTCAGAGCAACTGACGTAGTACATAGAGTGAGGAGGTCTGCGTAGGTTGATGGGTCAAACAAACAG
Organism: Plectropomus leopardus; assembly: GCF_008729295.1. Lineage (NCBI taxonomy): Eukaryota > Metazoa > Chordata > Actinopteri > Perciformes > Serranidae > Plectropomus > Plectropomus leopardus. The sequence continues at coordinate 2,303,625 of NC_056477.1, read as the reverse complement.
ACTTTTTTTTTTTTTTTCCTAAATTGAATCAATAAGTTGTGTTGCCTAAACCTTACAGTGACCATTTTACAACGTCAATCACATGTTACGAAGTGTTTAACCCAGAGACAGTTGTGTATCACATACAGATGCTAAAAGGGCATGAGAAAGGCACGCTGGTATTTGACAGTCAGGGACTGTCAGTATTTAGAGACCTGGGATGAATGAGTTGAGTCACAAGTGTCATGTCAAGTCACTCCAAATTTTGAACAGACACAAAGTCTAAAACAAATTACTCATTCTTTTATGGAATTTGCATTTCATTACAATCAACAGGCCCTGAAAATGTATTTCCAACATGTTTAAATACTCTTTCAAAGCCTTGTCGAAACTACCAGGAGTAAATGAAGGATGAAATACTGAAGCATGAACTGATTTGTTGGTTGGTTGGCCTAAAAGTAGTCAAAAGGACCTGACATAAACATTGAATCTAGCCAAACCCATACTTTTTATCATGGAATTTTAACTCTTCACATGTTGCTAAAATGTACATAGGACATGAGTATTTTCCTGTGTGGGACACAGGAGGTGATCTTCCCTGTGCAGCAGTAGAACTTCTGCTTCCTGGATTATGAAAAGCATTACTAGTATTCAGTTTGTTTCATCCAAAATGAATTAACCAAATCAGGCTGACAGTATTTAAATGTACTTTTATATATACATTTACTGCCCTTTCACTTCCCCTTTCCTTCACTTTAAGAGTCAGAAAAATGCTGATTTGTCTTTGACCCAAAACTGCCCAGTCCTCAGAAATGAGCACAACAGCTGTTGATAATTACAGTACGGTAGTTGTTAAGTAAAAGGCAGAAGGAAAATGGATGAAGGAGGGAGAAAAAGAGAAAACAGCCAATCAGAAAAAGAGAAAAAATGCCTTATAATGGCCTGTCAGCAAATGCTAAAGGATGGCTATTAGCGAAACACCACTTTGCAACTTCATCAATATTTCACCAGCATGTCAAAGGCTCAGCACCAACCCTTCCTCGCTCCCACAACTCCTCTTTCTTCCTCCTTTACTTCTTCGCTTTCACTGGAAGAGGAGACCTAACTATGAGGGTAAACAGCTGAATGCTCTGGAGTCAGACGCTTGGTCGAATCTGTATTTTCACATGTATGTGAGGCTTTCTGTGCACACAAACACAGAAAAACACAAGAAAACCCACACTCGCTCCCTCTGCTGAGTTCTCCCTCAGCACTGTTTAGCCTCAGGACAACCTCCCATGACTCACTCCTGGTCCTCTCTGCTCCGTGTGCCCTATCCCAAACCGTGCACCTTTCTGCTGTAAACAAAACTGAATCCTTTCTCCTTTTTACTGTAATCACTCTTTCACCTTCAGTCCTTCGATCCTCAGACTTTGCTGAAGTGTGCTGCTGACGCTCACACCGCAGCCTAACTTGTTTTAGGGTCTCTTATATTCTTAATCCTTATCGATTTGCCTGCAGCCACTTTGGGACGGGGGCTGCCTCGAGTGAATGAGAGAAATTACCTGCAACAGTGAACAAATTAAACAGTCATTTGCTCCGAGCTGAAGCCATGCTCAGTACAGCAACCAAGCAGCAAATCCAAATTTTCTGGTTAGCCCTGGATACAAGCCCTCCCCTCCCATCTCTCTCCCCCTCAGAGGACAGATAAGCACCCTCCACTGGTAGGCCTTAGCTGTATTTACGATGGCTTGTCTCATAGGAATTGGGGATAAAAGCGTCAATCCTCTCTAATTGGTCACACCTATGCTGAGAGCGACGCAGCAGGTATTATTGAATAAGCAAGGGGCCTTTCATCAAGTCAAATTATTGAATGGACTGAGCTCAATCAGTGCGGCAGTGAGGGGGATAATCACGGCTTTCGATGGGGATGGGAATGAAATGCACTTGCACTTAATCAAATGTGGGTGAGCTCTCACACATACAGTACACATCCTCTTACTTATAGAGCTGCTCAAACCCCGCAACAAAGGGAGCATACATACAAATTGCTAAAAGTACACCCACACTCTTCAGTCAGTCAAGTGCATCAAAGGAGTGACGACTACGTGACTGTTCAGCTCTTTAGTTTCTCCGAAATGTTCGACAGAAAACGATGATTGCAAAAATGCGAGTGACTCTGCATCAAAATGAAGTTTTTGAAATCTCCACAATAATCAGCGTTCATTAATTAAATCATTACTTTTGCATTAAAGTTGAAGGCGTAGAAGGCAGACGCATAAAACAAAGAACATAAAATATTCATGAAATGATGGTTGACCAAACACAGACTTAAAAAAAAAAGAAAAAAAAAGGATAGTCAGTGGACAGGCTTTAATTAATCACAAATTACCATTTTAGCTCCTTGTAGATTTTGACATAAATTATGCTGTTAAATCCCCATAACCCCAAAGGAAAGTAGTGAATATTCATAATTAAAATGTTAAGATTGCGAACATTGAAAGGATGTAAAAAAATAATGACTGTGAGCACCAGTCAGAGACGTGCTCAGTGTGATCAGAATTTGTTACAGGTATGTAATGTCAGAACAAAACAAGTGATGAGTGACAAGGTATAGTATGGATAAAACTTTATTTATTTCTTATTAGTAGTATTAGCTTTATCATCAATGTAATTGTTTTTTTTTTTTTTTGTACACCATATTTCCGGCTTTCTTTTGATAATTAAACTGTAAATACTTTGCAAGAGTTGTTTACGAGAGATGTGACATAGTCGAGGAAAATTCCACTGTATTCTGTCAAAACAAATAAATAAATAAAGATAGTGCTTTCAGTAACAATGTCTTTAATTTCCATTTATTAAAAAATAAATGAGGCTAAACAAGTGTTTCAAAACACCTCATCCCTTTGAAACGCCGCCTAATGTTGACTAAAGGTCATTATAATCATGCAGCCGCATTTCAAGAGTTTCATGTTCTCCATGGAAAGGGCAATGAGCGAGCTAGAAAATGTTTTGTATTCACTAATTTCAGCAATGGGGTCGTTATTGATATGTGAATGCTTAATCCAATTAAATTAACACTTGGGTCTGGTTATTACAGAAACACACAGTGGTTTGTTGTCATTGCAAATTGCAATCATTTTTAATTATCTATCCCAAATATTAAACTGCAGTGCTGTGATCTTCAATATATCCTTCAACCACATCACATCTCCCTCTCTCTCAGATTCTTTTAATACTCATCCTTTTAGGCCTGTCTAGTATCTCATATGGCTTATTATGCATGTCGTTTTAAAACTTACTTTTACATGAATAAGAATAAGATATGTAAAAACACCCCAGGATGGATTTTTTTTAGAGTAACTGATGAATGAAAGCAACATTGTATAATTCACAAGAAGAGCCAGACTTTACTTAACCAAAACCCCATGAGCAAAAATCGTGTTCCAAGTATGATATAATTTCAAAACACAGACTTGGCAGCTAGATAGCTAAGATAGAAAAAAAAAGTTATTAAAAGTAATGCAACTGAATAGTTTTATATCATATTTGATGCCTAATGTATGTGATTTGGTTTAATCTCAAAGACCTTTTTTAAACTGTTCATGCTTGATGCTTTTGTAGTGCTCTAAACTGGCCCACTATAGAGGAGCAAAAGTTCAGCACCACATCAGGTGGACAGCTCCCTCACAGCTGAATCACGCAGCGAGACGGAGCACAGCCATTAAAAAGTGCCGCCTCGCTTTGAATCATCCCTTCAGCACCACACAAGGTGGACAGCTGTGGTGGAGTTTAAGCACTCTGGACAGCTCCCTGAAAGTTTCAGAACATCACAGCTGTCCCTTCACTAATTACAGAGGACCGAAACAGCAATAGTTTGCTCACGTGCAACAAAATAACAGCACAGATGAGACAACAAGTGATTCGACTTGAGTCCACCCTGAAAGAGCCAGAGGAACGTGGTGTGGTGCCATGAGACATGTAACAACAAGCGAAGCTGAAGCAGCTCTGTGGCGTCATGAATGATGGAGGAAACAATGCACTCTACTTGTTCTTGCCATTGTTGAGTCAGGTGAGAAAAATCCTTTGGGTCATTACCCAAAATCAAAGAGGGTTTATCTTCTTTGGAGCGTTGGACTGTGTCAAGGCAGTATGTGATGGAAAAATAAAAATATATATATTTTGACATGTAAATTTACCAAAAAAAGCTGCAGGAGAAATGAAGGTGGATTATCTAAAGTGTGGTATTCATTCTTGTTTTAGGAAATGTTATTTTGTTTTGTAAAATGTTGCAGTGTTTTGTGGAATTTAGCATTGTTTTGGAATGTTGTAGTGTCTTAGGAAACGTTTGTTTTTTTTTGTAAAATGTTGTAGTGTTTTGCTAAGTGTAGTGTTTGGGAAATGTAGTGTATTGGGAAATTTTATTTTGTTTTCAGCAATGCTGTAGTGTTTTGGGTAATGTCGTGTATTCGGAACAGTTGTAGTGTTTTGGGAAATGAAGTGTTTTTGGGAAATATTGAAGTAATTTGGGAAATGATGTAGTGTTTTGTTAGTGCATATTATATTTTGTTTTCTCAAATGCTGTAGTGTTTGGGGAAATGTTGCAGTGCTTTGCAAAATTTTGTGGTGTTTTGTTTGTCATGTTATTTTGTTTTCTGAAATGTTGATTTGTTTTTGGAAATGAAGCATTTTGGTAAAGTTTGTTTCTCTGGGCTACAGTGCAATATACTAATAAAATCACATTTTCTTATTTGTAATTGGGATGTATGATCCTTCTGTAGTGCATCTCAGCAAGCAAGCAACTTGCTGACCCTGACACAGATCATATAAAGTCCTTTGCTTGGACTTTACACAGAAACATTCAAACAAAACCACAGCACACATGTATCGGATGGATGTTTTGACATATTCACTAAAAACGGTGTAGAAAAACAAAATCCTGAAAATCTCAAAAGTGCATGGAGCAGTAAAATATGAAATTTCAACTCTGAGGGGGAATAAAAATGACTAGAGAGCGATAAAGGGCTTTCCTATTTCCAATGAAGAGATGGGAAGAGAGAAAGGGTAGGAGAGGCGATTTTAGTCAGATGAGGCTCGGGCGGCGGTGGTGGAGAGGTGTGTGTGCGGGGAAATGACTCGACCTTGAGGAACTGTCAGGTGGTGCGGAAGGCTGGAGAGGGGCAGAGGACGAGCCGGGAGAGCTGTTTAATCATCCATTGAAACGAGGCCTGCTCACCCTCTTGACAACGCTGCCCCGGGCCTCCCCCGGCTCGCTAAGCACCTGCGGGACAGCTTATGCACACACCCAGCAGCTCTGGGCAATCTCACTCTGAGTATTTAGAAGTTTATATCTTCCTCCTCATCTCTCTTTATCTGGCCTGAGTAAGATTGGAGGGGTTCCAGTACCACTTAGAGTTCCAGTACTCTTAGTTCTGGGAACAGGAATAAAGTGATAGCCTGAGCGCACACTGCAGCTATAAAAGAACACACGGTTTTGGTGAGATCAGCTTTTCTCTGAGCTAAACCGGTAATAGACATAAACATTATAATTGACCGCATGCCAAGAGTAGTTAAGCATGCACTATTACAAGTAATAGGTGAGTATATAACCCTGAAAGTGAAACAATTAAAACACTTGTAAGGGCTCTGGAGCAATATCAAAAGCAATCTTTCTCTAAATTCTGCAGATTTGTATAAGATATTAGAAACACTTACATATAATTAGACTTGCATAATTTACTGGGGATGCACTTCTATCCCTCCCAGATGATTCTGTATGTATTTAGATAAATCATCTACAATTTCATGCAAAACAGTACAAATACATTTGTATCAAGGTGATAAAGTAACTCAGATCAGATTGGATAAAACTGGAATTTAATACAGGCTTCAGATTCAATGGGCTGTGATATTTTTAGTCATTCAGAAAAGAATCAAATAGCAAAAGTAGAAATGATACACAAACAATATTTGGCCCCAGTGAGGAGGAATTTTTGTCAGACGCTGTAGAGTTCTAAGGTACACATCGCTTTAGGGATTATTTTTGATAACGTTAAAGGAGGTACAACTGGAGAAACATGCTAGCAGAAGAAGGGTGAGTATTCACTTTGACACATACACACAGTTGATACAAAAGACACCAGTATGGATTATTATTGATTATGGTTATGTGTTAATGTAGCCATATATCTTTATCTCCCAGTGATTTTCCACAGTCATGTCATAACATCCTATCTCTCCGAGAATTAAACATCTGTTTTGAACTGCTTTGATTGTTGAATGTTATGGAAGTTCAGATTATGGTAAAATAAATAAATACAAAAATAGAATAAAATAAAAATAAAATAAAACAATGCTGCAACTAGAAAGACAGCCTTACTGCTTGAAAGTGGTATCAGTCACATAAAGACATAGAGTATACACTGACACAGACACACACACACACACACACACACACGCGCACGCACAAACACAAACACAAACACAGCAGCGTTGCATAATTATGCCCCACTGAGTAAACAATGTGAGAAATTATATAAGCTTTGGATTAACCTCCCCGTGCCACACTTGGCTCTTGGATGGGAAAATCTGCTCGGTATGTGTTCAATTATGTGAAGGCACACGATGGATGTCTGTTAGCATTTTAAATGCATAATCAAGGTTTATATTGCAGCAGTTTCTGAGGTTAATTTCACAAGATCCTCTGAAAGTAGCCACTTGTGACAAGAAATCCTTTTGCTAAGATTTTGTTAAAATGGCCCGTAAGACTTCTTAAAAGCCGGATAATATTTCAAATTTATGCAGAGGTAGACTCATGTGGCTGTCAGAATGTGCAGTGCTCCAACACAGGAACACGGTAAGAAACGTTGAAAGATTTCACCTCCGAGTTCAGTGTGCGAGGAGCAGAGAATGAGACACGCTACCTCTCCGGCACCCTCCCTCTCTCCCCGTCCCTGCTCCACTTCTCACCGCCGCCGACAACATGACATTTACCGCTTCGTGCCACTGTTCTCACACCGCAGTCAGTCTTTGTACGCTGACCTGATCCACCCTCAGTCCTCCTATCTCTCTAAGTGCCTCCATTACCGTTTTTTCTTTCAATTAGAAAGTGGCGAAAACACTCTCTCTTTGGAAGACACTGGAATGGATGCGATCTTTTGAAGACGCCTACAAACACACTTGTGTACACAGAAGGTTGAATTTGTTCATGGATGAAACCTGTTGGTCATTTACTTTGGTCTCAATTAGGCTATTTTTACTAAATTTTATCTTCTTTTCTTTTCATTTTCAGTGAGCAATGTTTGTTTTTGCTTCCCTTTGTTGTCTCAAGTGAATGAACTGAAATTTGGAAACTACCTCCCTAACCCTAAAAAGTTGCACTGACATGTTATCCATCAAAATGACCTCTCACTGTACCCCCCCCCCCCACGATCCTTTAACTTTAATTTCTAAGCTTTCCCCGAAAGTTCCTGTTTGTTCTGAAAACGCCTTTCTGCTCGAGCTGCTGTCAGACTATCACACCCTGTCCGTCTCTCTGCATCAGTCGTTTATTTCATCTGTCACTGAGACAACCATCCAGGCTTTACTCTCTCATCCTCAGTCTTCCCCGGCAGCTCCATCAAAGATTAAATTCTTGAGGAGAATCTCTCTGCTACAGTGATTCATGTTTGCCTAAACTGACAAGAGCAACTTACAGACATTTTTATATAATAATATCACTATGTATGCTGACTTTTTGGTCTTTTTGACTTTAATTGTTAAATTAATGGATGATTATGACGGCATGTAGCTGTGGGAATATCAACTTAGTCTAAGTTTTATTAAGTATTACTTGGGACCATGTAAATTAAATGAGCTCTACATATTTTAACATAATACTTTGATTGCATTGTACTGTAGTTTAGGGGACTGCATAAAGGGTTAGGGCTGGTTTTATGTTATGACTATTCATTTCATATAATTTGATGATCAGGTTAGGCCTACTCGTCTTGCATCTGTATTACATTATGCAGCCTGATAGACGTGGTCATTTCTCAGTACTACGATGCATCACAATACTGATGCGACGGATTCTACACTGATGCAATACATAATCAAGAGTTTGGAAATATTATAAGGCCTAAAAACCCAACGCCCATTTTACCATCATTTCTAATAAGTAGATTTTAATAACAGTATATACAAAATTACAGCCTTAACTTTCGGAAACAATGTCCCTCTCTTGCATTGAATTGTGGGCAAAAGTCCAGCTAATGCTACCTTACGAATATGTTATGAAATACGTCTGAGTGAGGCAAAAATCAGCAGCAAGTTTTTGTTTTTTTTTTCTCCACAGTGGCAGAAATAGCTGCACTCCACAGTGAAACTGAAGCCCCGGGAATGGTGCCAATCAGTAAAGCTAGTCAAGTAGCAATTGCATGTGATTTCTGCACCCTGTTTTAGAGCTGCTATGTGAAAAAAACTCTCATTTTTGTGTGTAATGTATTTAGCCAAGTTACATAGATTGTGGTATTGAAAAGATTCAGGTTTCTATAATATTACATGATTATTCTTCATCGTTTTCTCATTATGTTATGCCTATTTAGCACTTTGCTCAACTGTGGTTGTTTTAAAGGTTCTCTATAAATAAAGTTTGAATTGAAATGAATTGTATTATAGACCGTTGTTCCCTGATCTTGAAAGCACTTTTTACATACAAAATTAAGGTTAGATTTAGCTCACTGCTTGAAATAACTGATGCAAAAATAGCCATGTGCAGTAAGATACAAAATGAGGATGCAATACAGTGAGATGCCTCAAGATGCATCAAGAATCTTTGAGCATTGATTGGAAAAGTTGACCAGTGATTCATGATCAAACCCAGCAATTTCTTGTTTCTATTATAAAATAAATGCCAATGAAACATGCAGATGAAACGCCCATCGAGTGTACAGATCTTTCATAGGATAAATAAATTAAAAACAGTGAAAGAAAAACATAGAAATTGTTAAGCAAGATGATTCCACATAAAACACCCATAAAAGAGCTGCAAAATGCACTCTGTAAGCATCGTGAACGACAACGGAAAATCACAACCGCGGGTCGACAATAAATACGAACTGGAGCATGAGAAAACTGGAAAATATCTCACGTCCATCATACATTTCAAAGCTGTTTGTCTGCAGCAATCAATAATGTACAAAAGCAAACATTCTCAATGGAAGCTACACCTAAATAATCCCCGCCAGCATCTCATCTGATTGGCGGAGCTCCCCTTGTGTACATTATTGTGCCAGGCCTGAGGAAGCCATTGGCTGCGCGGCAGCAACAGTATGTGTGCAGAGAGATTCTGTTCAAATCCGACACACTTGTGTTAGCTCAGTGATGCCTTACTTAAAGTAAAAAGCTGAGACAGAGATACAGACTGTCAGACAGAGTAACTGATGTGGAGCCAGGCAAACATTTCTATTCCTCGCTGGCGTCAATGCAGACCTGAGTCACAAATGTGACACCATGAAATCAATTGCCGTTCTCAAAAACTAGTGCTACTCTGGCACAAGTTTGAGTACTTCATTTAGTGCTGTATATTGTAAAGCAACACATAATATATTAAAAACAACTGACTGTTTTCATAATTCTTTTTCGAGATGACTAAAAAATGCATTAGACTGAGAGGAGAAGTATTCTGCTGGCATGTCTGAGTATGTCTGCACTGTTCAGTTCTTTGCTGGATTCCACCTCGAGGCCAGTTAGTCAGTGAAATCTTGCAACTCCTTTGAAGGTTTTCTTTAGCCTGCCGAGACCAGGAGATGAGAACAGGGTTTGGCATTTTGGGAAAATCCATCATGCCAGGCGAAGTCTGTAAACATCAAAATAGGTATTCAGACGCTAATACGCTGTCAAAACACACTCAGCCACGAAATCATGCAATCCATCCTCATTTCAACTCGCACTCAGCTGCTGGCTTACGTGCAGGGGTCGGATGAAATTATCTCAAGAGCTGTAATTCACTCAAACCGTTTACAATAGCCTACACAAAAAACTCTCAAGCTCATTAAAAGTCAAAACTGCCACAGAAAATCAAATTATAAACCGTTTTGTTGTTGCAATTGTACATTTCTAAAAAAGAAAATGTTACTCCTGGTAGATTTAGGATGTCCTGATGCCCTGGTGGTTTAGACACATATGGCAAATATGTCAATAAGTAATAATAAGAAAAACATCTTATCTTGTGGAGTCAAAAGCAGCCTACCTCTGTTAAAATAAAATATTTGGAGCCATAACACAGTGCTTAAACTCCACTTCACTTCTCTGTTTTACAAGGTCTTGTTTCAAGATGCTGTAATTTTTTTGGAACGAGTGGAAATTTGTCAGCTCTGTGGCAAAATAACAAGTGCTGCGAAATATGATTATTTTGAGGCATGAAATGAGGTATTTTTCACTGTGAAAGGTGTCACTTCATCTAAACAGCAATATTGTTCAGTCTAGCAAGAGCAACTGCATTGGCAGAAAATGACAAGAATCTTAGAACGACAAAAATAACTTTTGAAACAAAATGAGAAACACTTTGCTGAACACCAAAATTAGCCATAAATACTGATTTCAAGAATTAGAGGATTGAAGAAACAGTTTTATATGTGCCTCATTAGGCTCACTCTTTAATTAGGAGTTGGATGCAGGTGTGATGGTAAAGATGTACACAGAATCTCAGTCATTTTCCACAAATTTACATACAATTTAGGCCTAAACTCTACTATTACTACTGCAGCTGCTATACTCTTCTCTATGGTGGAGTGCTCCTTCAGAAGTAAGGTAATATCTCTGATGTTATTTACAAATCATTGCTATCGTGGGCAAAGACGTGTAAGAGGAGAGTAGCTGGCATTGTGTTGTCTGACTTGGTCTAAGCAGCTTTGTTTTCTATTTAGTAAAAAACTTTGCTACGGTCCAAGAAAGTTCATGTTTTGGCCTAAAATACGAACATTTGGTAGCACAAAAGCTGCTGAAAAAGCGGGGACGTGTCACTGAAAAACACCCAAATATGTTGCCACAAACGCCACAGAGAAATGCTGCAACGTGCAGCTAAAAACACAGTGGTTCAGTGCCACAAACACTGTTGAAAGAATCTCAAAGGGTTGCCAAAAAACATCCTGTGTTGTCATGTTTTGGTCTTGAACACTGGTCTGCAGTTTAGCAGTCGTCTCACATCATCCACCATCCCCTCCAACACCCAATGACAAAGTCAACTCATAGCTTTACGACATTACTTATAAATATTGATACAATATCCTTAAAACATCCAAATATAACAATTCCGTGTTTGCGGAAACAAACAATGCCACCCTTTTCTTCTGACCACTGGACCGGTCAGCTTGCGGACCATGAATCGCTTTTTGCTGAATTTGGTGAACACTGAGTTGCATTCGAGCTGCTGACTGCACTTTTAATGCTTGTAGCTCAAGTTTGTGCTGTTGTTATATTGCAGCACATCGAAATTGCAAAAATGTATCCATAAAATATTCTCCCAAAAAGGGAACAGAAGACAAAAAAAAATGTTCACTCACTGTTCCTTAGTGCTTGCTCACCACCAGTAAACAGAAGCCTTCTTCCTGCCTGCTTAGCGCCCCGGGTAAACACTCTGACTATTGACTGTACTTCTTACCTCTCGGCGGTGTCTCGCACCCTCAGAAGGAGCTCCAATACAGTTGGGAGCTTGGAGATTTCTTTTTATGTCTTTCTCTAAAATCTCTGTGGGTTGCTGTGCTCATGGCGAGGCCTTGCCAAGGATGAGGATGTATTAGTCACACACATGTTGCACTCACACACTTTTGAATCGACGCCCGTGAGCGAAAGAATAGCTCACAAAATATTGAGTGGAAGCGAAAGGGGGCAGCCAGTCTTTTTGGGATTGGAAGGAATGCAGGGGGTGGGTTCTCTCTGCCCTCATTTTTTCATGTATTTTATTCATTATTTCTGGTTTAAAAGTTTCTGTATTTTGCTGATGCAAAATGTCTTTGCCTCTACACAAGGCTTAATGCAAACAAAATGCTTTCAGGATGTTGCAACCAATGCCGAGATGTCAACAAAACCACATAATGATCAGGCAACAAAGGCACAGGTGGTTAGTTGTGAACACCAGAATCCCAGGTAAAAGTCTGGGGTTTGTTGGACCCATCCACCACCTCTTCCTGCCTTATGGGGACCTTCCAGCTCCTTATATTACATCAGTTTTGGCAGCATTTCAATCTGACACCATCCAGTGGTGTATCATAAGGCTGCAACGGGTTCTGTATGACGGCATTATCAACAGATGCTGCTCTTCTGTGTATCACACTGCTGTGATAGATGCTATCTGGCCAACTGACGGCATATCATAACACCAAAAAAAGTTTCCCTATGACCACATTACAAACTGATGCCACCCAGCGGAAAATAATACTGCTGCGAAAGGTGGCTTCTGGCGTCGGTATCTTGCGTCGAAATCACAAGGAGGCAGTATTTGACGACTTTGGAATGAGAACAGGCTGGTTTGGCAACCTCAGTAAATTTAACCGAAACTTCCTGGAGGTTAAGTTACCACTATCTGTAAAAGCTTTCACTTTTTTGAGCTAAACTACGCGTTCTGTCTTTTTTCGGCTTAACATGCAGCCGCGAAAAGTGACTTTTTGGTGTTAGGATTTAGAAATAGAAATATTTAGTAAAGGCAAGTCAGTAAAGAGGGCAGAAGCAGGGCAGACAGACAGTGAAAAAGACAATAATCCAGCAAAGGAGACATTTTTGGAAAAGCCTATTTACATCAACCCAGCCCATCCGAAAAAAGACAGAGTGCCTCTTGTTTATGGATTTTTGACTGCCACCAGATTACAACAAATCCTGACTCAACAGGTTTTCAGGTGATGCAGTTTTTGGTCCATCTTTCTGTCTCCATGGCCTCAGACTCTCTGATGAATGTTGACATGTCCTGCAGCACTGAGGATGACTGCAGCTCCACTTTAATGTGTTCTGCGGTCACGCCTGCTTCAGCTGATGTAGCGAAGACAACCACAGCAGAGGACTGACGCGTTCCTGTGGTTAGCACTGTCACATCACTCAGAGGAACGGGCTGTTAAACAAAGTTCTTACATCTCTTTTAGTTTGCAAATTTTCTAGAGTCCATTGTCAAGGTTAACAACATCTATTCAACTCCGGAAATTCTGTTAATTTAAAATAACGATTTTAACATTTTGTCCAAAAGGGGGAAAACAGCATTTAAAGTTAATAGGCGCTATTTGGTGGTGTTGGCAATTTCATGAGTTTAGCCTGCTGTTTGAAAACTAAGCAACGGGAAGAAAACACTGTAGAGCGGAGCACAATCAGGGTCCTTTCAGAAAGACAGAACCGTATCATTTGGCTGTTTGCAGTGGCAGAGTATGCTTTCCCTTCCGTGAAAGCACACGAAAGATAATTATAATCATAACAAGGTGTTATTGTCATTGTGGAGGTGTGGAGTGTGTGCACATGCATGTGTGTCCTTCACACCTACATTATGCATGAATCTTTGTACAGTACGAGCTGCATATGAAAGAAGGAAGGTGAATATAAATACAGATGCAGCTGACTGAGATAAACAAACACAAACTTAGTTTAATGGTGCAATATGATGCCAGAAAAAGACTAAACCCAGTTACATCCAACAACATATTTCCTCAGCTGAATGGGAATTTAAATTGATTATGCATCTTTTTTTTTTGGCAATAAAACCTTTAAAAACGTGGGGGAAAAGCCATCTGTGATCATTAATCTTATGGGTGGTCTCCTCAGCAGTTTGCACAACACGGCTGATTTTCTTGGGATTCACTGGTGCTTGATTAAAGCCTCTGTACACACCTGTGGTAAACCTACACAGGTGCTGCCACTCTCCGCTGGTTAGTTCTGACTCGGACCTGCTTCTCTAGCTGCGGCTGTTATTGTCTTGACTATTTTGTGCATGTATATGTAATACATCATATGATGTAGACAAACAAACACAGCAACAGTTTGCTACGTCAATGTAGAGATGCATGCCCCAAAAAATAGGCCAAATGTCTGGTCAGGAAAAAAAACTACTACTACTTTTAAACATGATGAAAAACTTGGATATGGATTTTTTTTATATATATTTAAATATCTTAGCAGGGCACTTTTGAGTGTGGACGGTTGCATGTAAACTTGATTGTTAATAGAATATTAATTTAGCCAAGTAAACAGCTTAGAAGGAGTGTCGTCTTTTTCGGAATAAGGGTAAAAAAAAAAGAATATTTTGTGCATGTAAACGTACTCACTGTTTCTAAAAAAATAAAATAAAATACTGTGCCTCCCCATGGCCTAATATAGTTTTGTAAAATACAAAAAAATTGCAAAAATAAATCTTCAAATAACAGCAGTTCTCTATTTGGCTACTGCAAGGGCTGGAAATTAAATGCGTTTTATGTGGCGACACGTTTGATAGAGACACAAATTTTCATTTCATCATTTCTTAGTTTTTAAGTGCTGGTTGAGGCGGTACAGGACTTTTTCAATTTGGATCCAGCCATGCTGAGATATGTGGAATATTTGTTTATTAGTCTGAGTCGTTTTCAGTGCTGACGCTGGCTGGCACATGTGATATTTGGTGTTCTTTCTACACAAAGCCTCACATTCATCTTAGCATAAACAGAAACCAAACTGACATTGTGCCAGTCGAGTTTTTGGAGTGCGCCCATTTTTTGAAACCTGCATTGTATACATAAGGGTGTTGAATTAGCAGTCTTCCTCTTTGTTGTAGTTCGCTGAGGCATCTCTGTTTCCTTGTTGGCGTCATGTCCATGTATGATTTTGGGCCTTATCTTCTAACTGCACTCCATGTAGCCACAGTTTATAATTTCTCAAGTTTGAATCCTTCCAGCGACGCAGAATCCACAAGAAACACTTCTATTCCAGTTCCTCTAACTTCTCTACTCAAATCTGGCAGAAGTGATGTGATGTGGAGCCCGCAAGATGTTTTACACCCCATAAATCCTGGATATTTCGACAGTTAGCCCACTCCTGCATCCTGCGGGGAGGTGGGGAGATTTGTGTGTTATGTTTCCTCACTCTGGGAGCCAAGAGACATGATAAATTGTCCCACAAGAACAAACTGAGTCCAAATATATCAAAAGACTCACTATCATGTGCACTCAGACTCAAACACTATGTAGGATACTGTACACACCACCGAAACAAGAGTGCAGTCAGTCACACCCTCTGGCTGTAAATATAAGACGACTGACATGCTCTGGTGTGACTGATGAAACTTTAAAACGCTCTTTTGGCATCATCAACCAAAGCAGCCATTTGGTTCATGAGACATGTCTCTCAACACTCTTTGATTTGATTGATGAACACACGGCTGGCATGCTTCACTGCTGCTCGCTCGTCCATATTACTATCAATCTCAATAGCAGACAATTGTTCAGATAGCCACTGTCAGCCGCTGGACTGTGGCTTCACTGAAATTAAGTGAAGAAAACATTTAGTCCGTGTTAACAGGTCAGTGCACCCAAATTGCAAAACAAATACTGCAATTTGTGATACTGTATAAACATGCATACATGTATGTAAATGTATTACTTCAGCAGTGTAATATGCCAACACGTTCTCATACCATCTCTTCACGTGTTGCCGCTTTGTCAGTGGACTTACGCATCTATTTATTATGTTTTGGGTATACATTTGCTGTGTTCGCTCTTGGATGCCACTACCGTGATATCAACAAATGCAACAATGCAAATGCACCATGCTCATACAACATGGGGAAATGGCAACCAACGCCAAAACGTCAATACACATGATGGCACGGATTGTTAGGACAAGGCAAAAGGGGCACATGGTAAGGTGTGGAGAAAAAACATCACATTCAGTCACTAAATAATAATCTCTTATTTTGGGGACCCATCAACCACACCTCCTGCCTGCCCGCTCCTCCTATTACGCTGTCACAAGCTGCGTTTCAGCCTGACGCTGTCCTGATGTGTTTCATGTGAACACGACAGGTTCTGTCTGATGCGACGGCGCCCGTGCACACAATATGTGGACGGTACGTCTGATCGGCATAATATAACACTGCAACTAGTTATGTCTGGCCGCATTTCTGTGCATGCAAAGGTGTCTTTTGGTGTTGCACACTAACGCCAAAAGCACTTACAAAGTGGGACTATTTTCGAGTTCGGAAAGAGAACGGGCTAAATATGCGCAGTGGTGTTTCTCCTATTGGCCCCGCCCATGAGAAAACGCTCAAATCACTGAGTTTGTATTGTGGTGACGTCACAGATTTTGAAATCACTTTTCTCAGCTCCAGGAAAAGTTTTAATCCAGAACCTCCATAGATCAAAATTTCAAAATATTCACAATGTTTACACTTTAGAGTGTCCTCTCAACAGTTTTACAGACGTCTCTTTTGTAATGGTGGTAGTTTGATGGCATAATGGTTTTGGGCCTAAATTCCTATTTTTGCTTATGCATTCAAGCTTTTTTGTTTGTTTTTGTATTTTGTCGTGTATGGACACTGGGGATAAATGTTCCTTTGTTTATAACTCCATGTTAGGATAAACCTGACAAACAATTCTTTTAAAACATGAAAACCAAAATATTTAATGACAATTTGTTCATGATTTTAAATAATTATTAGTTAGTTAGGAATTAATAAATAAATACCCCAAACAAAATATTTAATGAGTCACTGACTTTGATTTAGAAAACACAGCACAGCAGTCTACAGCTGTTTTATTGTCTTTGTTCTCTATAGTGCCTGCGTGTTTACATTGTAACGCGGTGTGTGCCGAGTTCTACTGTTTTCCCAGCATGCCTTCTTTCTGCTTTTCTTTCAAACGAAATGCTCTTGGGCTTCTGTTTGTTCTAAAGAGGCCTAAAAGCTATAAAGTTTTCACTATTACTTAATTCAAATATATATATATATCACATCCCCCCTGCTGTGCATGAGACAGAGAAGATGAGCATTAACAACTAATGAACATGCAGCAGCCAGCAGTTAAAAGAAGCTAAAAATACACCTGTTTTCTCAGCCAGACTCCAAATGGTGTACATTCTGTCCCCGCTCATTGAGACCCTGTAGATCTGCCCTATTTGCAAGTGACAAACTAAAAACTTCAGAGAAAAATACAAATTGCATCCCAAGGAGCAAGCAGTTGCTCCATCCAGAAAAAAGTTACTAAAGTTAAAGTAGATCCTCTCAGATTTTCCTGATCACAGAGCAGCAGGATGATCTGTATTTTACCAAAACCACAATCGTGACATCAATGACTTCTAGGAAGTTTAGATCAGAAAGTGCAGCTTTGATCAATTAATGATGAATATATCAACCATATACCCACATTTTCATCACTGCAGTGCTTTTTTTTTCTTTTGTCATCGTTTGATTTTACAAGTTGTGAGACGACAATAATCTACATTTTCCCAGATTGCCGCCCTTTGGGTTCCGGACATAGACTACAAATAAACAGATTTTCTGCTCTAATAGACTCTCATATTCCCTTTGATTTCATCTTTCACCCCAGGTCAACTTCATTTCCTCCCAGTAAACTTGAATCAATTTGATTGTCTGCATCTGCAAAGCAAACAAGCAAAGCATTCAAAAACAGGACATCCTGTTGACCTCTTCAAAGATTCAAGAAAAAAAGAGGTATTTTTAATTGCATCTTAACTGAAAGAGAAAAAAATTTTGCTATTTTTGCTTGATGCAAATATTATTGCACTGTACATGACCTTTTCAGTGCTTTTGCGAAGTTATTTTATCATTTTTGTAATTCTATTTGCTTGAAAAAATAAATAGTAGTAATAATAATAAGCATTTAAAGGGTGACGTATAACAGTAAAGGGGATTGAGAGGTGAGCAGAGGACTGGAGGGAGGGCAGAAAGAGAGAGCAGAGAAGATAAAACACTCAGACGGTGAGCTGTACGTGCGTCCATTCGAGTGTCATGTGGGGTTGTTCATTGTTCCATTTCACAGCTTTAGTGTAGTGTGTAACTCTGATGTCTATATACTGTACTGCCCATGCAATCACTACATCTTATCCGTGCTATTCTGTGTGTTTCCTGCAGTGTTTGATCTGTTGCAGCCGCATGCTGCCAGCTGCGGGGCGGTCGACACTTCTAGGGTTGTAAAAAAACAAATTAAAAAAAAATCTCAAGCATGTTCTGTGTAGCTCCGCACTGCTGTATTGTGATTGCCTAGAACTAACCCTAACCATTACCACTTTCTATAACTGCCCCCTTAACATGTCAGTTAGGCTTGAGTTGTATGTAATATGTCATACCTTCCTGAAATTTCGGTATACGACAGTCTAAGTGTGCAGCTCTAACAGTCCACTGGTGTATGTGCTACTTACTTACAGCTTTCCAAACTAATAAATACACAACATAAACCCACAGAATTTTAAGAAAAGTAATATTCTTCCACCTGTTTTCCTTATCAAACAGACAAATAAAACTGTACACCTTTTGAATTCAACTTTTTCTTGGTCACGGAAGACTTAGGAGGCTTCATTATCTTCATCGTCTATTATAAAACACACTTCATTCAAACTTGACCGAAATAAAAAAAACTCCTCCATACCATCTTGACTGGTTAATGTTGTTCTGGCGAAATATGAGAAACATGTTTAAGAAAAACAAATCTGAAGTCCTTAAAGCATCTTTGGGAGATGCTACTCAAAGATGAGATAGCGATTCAAACAAAGAACTCCAAATTCCCAAAATCCTTCTTGTGCATTCCTGATCACATTTTCACGTCTAAAAAAAGGACCACTTTGACCCAAGCACACTGATAATGATTCTTTTTTTTTTTTTTTTTTTTTTTTTTTGCAGATGACCAACAACATTACATTTCTTTAAAAATTCCTGTAATGCCAGAAGACGTCCTATAGTAAAAGACAGCCGTTACTAATCTGGACCACACCACCCCTCTACACACATTTAATGGGCGTCAACAGTGAATCCTGGCAGCTGTATGGAACATCTGCTCTTCCACAGTTGCAGCAATACAGCTGCCTTAAGGATGGGTTGGAGAGAATCAGCAACTCTTGAGCACTGCGAGTACCACAAAAGTGCCTACTTTTTTGTTTTTTTCCAAACTTTTGATTTTGGCAACTGCATTTGCCATCAGACCCGACACCTCATACATCAAACCTGGTGATGATAAAATAAATGGGATGAAACAGTTTTCACAAAGAACACTATCAGATCAGTCTGAAAGATGCATAAAAAATCTACACCTGGTGGCTTTAGGCGAGGTGATGCTTCTTTTTTGTTTGTTTGTTTTGCTCCAGATGTTGAAATGTGCAGACTCATACTATTTTTGGACATGTTGTGATGTACAGACCTCTGTGTAGACCTTTGCCAGCAGTAGATTTAACTGCCATCCACTACCAAACAGTCTAAGACCACAGAATCAATATCTGCCCCACGAGACGCTCTCTACTGTAAGTTTTTCTTCCCAGTGCATATGGTTCGCCGATGGGACGTGAATGTATGTGTGTGCTCATGTGTGTGCCCCCGAAGGAGCACAGTGCAGATGTGTTGGGGGAGGGGAGGAAAAGACCAAGAGAGGAACAGATGCGCTGTAGTGGGGGCCTCCATTCATTCTGATCAGACCCGGCTCTGCTGAGGCAAGTGGCCGCTCATGTTAAGCCTCTTAGTGCTGATTCAAATGACACTGGGCAAGAGCTTCTGCCCCGTGTCACACGGATGTGCTTGAGTTTGTGTGTGTGTGAGCATCTGCTTAGCTGTACATGCACGCCTGCAAAAGCAGAGCAATGATATGATAAAAAAGGAAAGACTAAAAATGCACGTGCACATGTATCCTATGAAGTGTGTGGGCATTTTAAGTCATCTTAATACATGTGGATTCCAAGCCATACAGATGCATTAGCAGAATTACAGTATGGAGCATTATCAGGCATGGCTGCACATCCTCCTTCATCAGCTCAATATGCTGGAGCCAGATGCTTGTGATCAGGTAAGATGGATCAGCCATTGATGGTTTGCTAATATGGATCAGTAACCGGAGAGGTACTGGAGATGCAAGCTTTCAGTATGTGGATTTAGACAGAGATGGGATGTGATGATATAGTTATATAAGTCATGTATAATTCAAGTGATGAGTGCAATGCCTTTGAAACTGTTCTAGGAATCAATACAGAGGCAGCATGAATGATCTGTGAGATAATGCAGATCCCCCGCAGAATTAAGAAATATATGAAAGATACAAAGTGCAATTTACTGACTGGATGAACAAAAAGTATTTTCTTAAAAAAGTAAATAAGACTATGTCTACTAACTCAATGGCCAGAAGAAATAAAAAAAAGTGTGCATTGTAATTTCTTGCAAACCATGGATAAATTACATTTGTACATTATAATTAAAAAAGTTAAAAAAAAAAAAATTAAAAAAGCCAATATGGACATGCAAAAAACTGCAGTTCATCAAATGTTTAGGTTGTGCACAGCAGAATTCGGGCAATGATTTTGATTATCTGTTGACAGATAACAAATTGAATTGACAGACTCTCTGGGGTTAATTGTTCATACAGACACTCACCAGTCATGCAAGGTGAGACGTTCAAACATTAACATTCACTCAGTCAGAAACACAATAACATCAGCACCATGGCACTGCACACAGACAATCAAACACGTGGTTACGGCATGGCTGCAAGAGACGCATTTGTGTATTTGTTTGAGGCTGTTCAGTTGCCAATTTACTTCTCTTTGTCAGCTTTCTATTGTTCAGACGCACACTCCAGCTGAGCCCCCTTCAGCTCCACTCGTCTGCCCGCTCCTCTCGCCCTTCTTAACAAACCGTTCACTCATTTATCTATCCCTTTCTTCTGCTGGTGGCCGCTGCCCGCAGCAAACTGCTGTTGAGCCCCTCTAACCTGACAGAGCAAGGGGGCGGATAACAAGGAGGAAGCAACGTGTGGCACAGCGAGGAAACGAGGCCAACTTGTTTTCATTAGAGGAGAGGTTTGAAGGATCACATCTTCGTATTCGTACTCCACTGCTTTACTGCTTCATGCAGCCATGTGTGAATGTACTGTGTATATCAGTGCAACCATATACACAACATGGCAGTCTAAGAAAGGCATTATCATGAATTCAGTTTGATTCTTTTAATGTCTTCTATGTCCATAATATTTACAAAAAAATCACAATTTCAAAAGCCCAAGGCGATGTCCCCTTAATTGTTTGTTTTGCTCGATTAACAATTCAAAGCTAAAGTCAGTCAAAATTGACAGAAAAAAATAAAATAAAATGTTGCATTTTGTGTTTCTGCAAACAACAGATATGTTAGATTTGTACATTATTATGTAGCACATCTGGGCACAAAAACCACTTGGTTACTGTTCTGTTATGGCGTAAAATACTCACAATCCAAGTAAGAAATACAACGTTGTCTCACTGAAGACCAACCAATTTCTGCATCATTATCTATAATAGGAAAATAGTGACAAGTAGCTAAAAAACACCTACATTTGGTGTCTGTAAAGTTGATGGAAATGCTGAAATTACTTGCTAAAAGACAACAGGTTTTGTTGTTTGTTGGTCTCAGCTTGGCAGGCAACTTTGGTTACATACACACACACACACACACACACACACACACACACACACACACACACACACAAACACAAAACAACAAAAAACAAAAAAAACAATATATAGAAACCTAATAGTTGTTACCCTAATTGGGCTGCCAGACTCGGTTATCTGGGGAAAAAAAAAAAAAAAAAAAAAAAAAAATGAAAAGATGCTGAATTTGGAGTCCGGAACACAAATTTACAAAATACAAATAAATAAATAAAGGTTTTTTTGCAAATGTAGTTCTTAGTGTGCCTGTTATATGGTTAATCGTTAAAGTAGTGACAACTGATGAATTACTACAAAATCCAGGTATGCACTGTGAATTCATCTATTGGAATTTATTTATTAACTTATGACCAAAAGCAAATCGCTAGATTGAACAAGCTGTAGTTCAGAGGTAAGATATAACAGTGTATATATAATCAAGTGTCTTTGGGAGGTGAGAGTCATCCACCCAGCTAACAGCCTGCAGAGCCAGAAGACTGCAGTCTGGAGGGATGAAAACAACCTTTTCTTTCCACTCTTTTTTTTCTGTCAGACAAGTCTACAATTAGAAGCAGCAACATGCCCTCAGGAAGCCAGACTACATGTTGCTTTCGTAGATTTTCCAGGTGATGCAAGTGAGCCTCTACTGGGAACATCCACCCACACAGGTGTTCTCATTTGTGTCGGTTGATTGGACGTTTTCTCAGGACTGTGTGGGCGTGTCCAGACTGGACTCCATCACCATCTTCCTCACTCTCGTGTTAGCTGCATTGCACCTTTTTGTAATGACGTCTTGATAATTGTGCATGCAGATTCATGATGTTGCGTTATTATCTATGTGTTTATTTAATGCATTCAGAGACTGATTTTCTGGTGCAGTTAGTGGCAATTTGTCAGAACAGCTGTAATTGTCCAATTTGAAAATCAGGAGAAAAACACAGTAACAGCCCAGAGTGCCGGTCCAATCAGGTGCAAGAAGGATTCCTGCTGATTTCTTTTTGTGAGGGAGACAACTGTCGAATATCTGCATGTATTATGCAACCTACTTTGAATGCTTCTTCAAAGCGAATGCCAAACAAACAAAATGAGCCCTGCCAGTTTATAAAAACAGGTGCCAAAATTGTAGTCTGACAATTTTTTGATCTGGTTCTTTGGAAGGAAAGTACCAAGTTCTGCTGAAGAATCCAGACAGGAGATGAATGCACATTGAACAAGGATTTAGATTTACCGTCACTGGGTTTGTGTTGGTGAAGATTCATTGGGATTTTGCAATTTTTCACAGTAATGTTGGTTTTCAATTAGTTACATTAAGATTTTCTTTTTCTCATTTTAATTTCACTGGTGCTTTTCTGACTTGCCCAGGCTCATTAAGTGAATAGTAAATCGTTTTATTATATGCCTATTGTAAGATAAAACGAATATAATTTCTCTAAAAAAGAAATTGGAAATTAATGTTACATTATGATCTGCTGCAATATTTATGATGAGGTAAAAAAAACTCCTGTTTACCGTAATCGAGCAACACAACAAAACATTCAAACACTTTCTCTGGTATAATAAATAGACGCACTGTGATGTTTCTGCCATTCATCAAAAATATAATCATAATTTGGCAGTGTAGAACATCAAATAGGGAAAAAATACATAATTCTGACTTCACTTTCAGCGTTACTTACAATCTGGAGAAAAAGAGCAACGTTCTGGCAATAAACCCCCGTTATTATTTTTTCTTCTTTCATACATTGATATGTTTTTACGACATTGTCAGCCAGTGGATATAGTCAACGTTACACACTCTTGTCAATGAGGTGAATGAGGACAAACAGCCAAAAATAGATTTTGCTGAGTTTTAAGTGCAGTAATTCAATCTAAAGAAATGTGTGGTTACGTGCCTGTTAAAGGGTTAATGAGGCTACATGGTTATTGTATGACTGTTAAAAGCTTTTATGAATCCATCAGGGGAGATTTCAACAAATGCTTTCTTGTGGATGTAAAACTTGCTTTGTTGAGGCAACACAGAGAACAGCATGTAATTGTAGGATTAGTGTATAAATATTTTTTTCCTCCTTTTAGTACTGGATGTAAAAACCTGAAATAAATATATAAAGATGGTGACTGCACACATTTTGTATATGTTTTATTCATTTTTCCTGCCGTGCATCATCCCTTTCTTCTCTCTCAGACGGATTCTTGGTGCACTGTCTCCCCCCACCTGTCCCGGCCCTTCCACAGTGTAAATCAGCTCGCTGCAGAGGTTCTCTCTGCTTCAGCCTGTCAGATCCAGGCTTTACTCTGGCCAGCCAGGGGACTCCTTCCCTCTCCCTCGGCAAACACCGGGTTAGACTCATATCATGTTTCAAGCCATTACCAGCAAAGCCCAGCCCCGGGAAGGCAATGAGAGGAGAGCGGTCGGGGAATGGAAAGGAGGGGGCCAGAGGAACGGCCATCCATCACTCCCCGGCCCCCTGGTCCTCTCACTGCCACTCCACCCAAACACTCTCCAATAAGGCTGGGACGGAGACAGAAGCCTGCCACGCCCAGGTGGGGGTCAGAGCAGCCAGACGGAGGGGAGAACAGACAGGAATGGAGAGATGAGAGGAAGGATAGAGGGAGAGAGGGAGAGAGAGAGAGAGAGAGAGAGAGAGAGAGAGAGAGAGAGAGAGAGAGAGAGAAGAAGTCGAGTGGATTTTATGTCATTAGAGCCTGGTGTGACAGCTTCATCTCCCCCAGCAACAGGCGAAGAGAAAAATGAATACGGGATGTGGGATGGTGCTGGTGGAGGAGGCAGACAAAAGAGGCGGACAGAGCAATGCCAGAATGTAAAATAAGACACAAAAAAGAAGAAGAAAAACAGATAACTAGACAAAGCAGCCTGTTCTCATTTCAGGGTCATCAAACGCCAATGCTTCGTCACGCCTCTCGGCGTCTGATAGGGATGCACAGGGTACCCGGTGCATATCTATGAGCTCATTTATACCAGGTATTAGCATTTGTTTTGGTGTTCGGGAAAAAAGTGGAAAGCCAAGACTAGGGATGCACTATATTGGATTTTTGGTCGATAATATCTCATTTGGCCAATAACCAACACGGGCATCAGTCTACTTTTTCCCCCAAATAGTTCTAGTGATCATCAGGTCTATTCTGTAGTGATATTAACATCATATTACCCATGCTATTATCGTAAAGGCCCACTAGCAGATGTAGGCATAAAATACGAGTTTCAATAAATGTATTATCCATTCATTGTGCAAAATAAGAAAATCACTACACCTTAGGGTTAACGATTAATACCTGTTCACTTTGTCACAAAGTGAAATCCAAAGTGTCTAAACATCCATTAGTGAAACAATAATGATGATAATATTAATAATACAGAGAAGAAGAAGAAGAAGATGATGAATATATAGCTTTATAATTTCACTTATGGTTCATGTTTAGTCTTTCTTTAGTACATTTCCTACAGGATTGTTGTTGATCCTTAGTTACAATGCAATCAGGAGCAAAGGGCTATTGCAGCATTACTTGGTGTTGATAAAATATGTATTTCAACGCACAAGGAAGCTTTAGTGCCAAAGAGCAGCATCGTTTTGTTAACTGCTCTTTCCAAAACAAAGAGAACCCTTGATGTTCAATTTTTAAGCCAAAGTGCATGAGAACTTTCCTTCTAAAAAATAATTTGCTTAAGTAAGACAGATAACTGTAAGTAAAGGGAGTGAAAAAAAAATAAGCAAATGGGATTCAAAAAGCTTGCACAGAGTGAAAGACAGACAGTGAGACAGAGTTAAAGATTCAAAGACTGAGTATGAAGCTGGTTGAACTATTTGCCAAACACCCAGCAGTGACAGCACCTGCAGAAACGGAGCTGTTCACGGTGACAGGAACACACAGCAGTGCATTAGTGAGATACGCTGAAGGAAAATCACCTACAAAGTACTCCACAAACACCCTTCACATCTGCAGCGCTCATATTTAAAGTCAGCTAGCATGCATGCAACCTGTTGTTGTAATTAAATCCCACTTCCTTCAGGCAAGTTGACAATTTACTCTTGTAAATGGGGTGTACATACTGTAGTATTTTAGACAGTGCGAGTCCTTTGCTAAATTGCTTCCGACATATCTTGAAGGGATTTGTCGAGGCAGGCTGTTAATTGGGCATGTTCAATCATAGCTTCAATGGAACACCACCAGTACAAACAATGACTTTGGAAATGAGGAGCATTTATCTCTTCCAGGGGTGGAGCTTGGCTCTCTTCATGACTGGCATGAGAAATTATGATAGACATATAACAGTGCAATGGCAAAACGACGACTGCCATACTTGTGCATAACACACTAAAGAGTTTGGGAATCAGAACCTAAGAATATTATTTTATTATTTTAATTTATTTTTTTATATATATACTTCAAACAGCTTGACAGCAACCTGATTGAATTCATTGAGTTAACTACTCCTCTCCAAGTTTGGGGTATTTTTGAGAAAACTTGAGACTGAATTTTTCCACTGGGGTTCAACAGACTTTACTTGTACAGCCTGCAGGTATGACACTCTTTGAGACTCTTTTGCTACCACAGACAGTCAGGAAGACAGCCTGCTAAGTATATATTTAATTCATCTTGTAACCCTTATAAATGTCTAAGACTTTACTTCAATGAGCCTCTCTCCCTGGCTTTCCAGGTTCATGACTTCACTAGGACTCATTGTAGTGCTTCATAAAATCCACCTGAGGCTTAAAAAAATATACATCCATAGTGCATGCATAAGCAGCACATCATGACAATCATGCTGAACTGCTGCATCATGCATGCTTGTGGTGTTCACACTGACAGCGGTACAGCATGCTGTTGTATCTACTGTATTTCCACATGCTTTGCTCATTTATGAAGTCATGCGAGCCACTGTATTGTCAACAAAACAGTCATGCAAAATATTTCACAATAAAAAGCCTTGTGTTAACACCAGAGGGGAATCTGTTGACAGAAACATTGTCAGCGGGCTTTTATTTTGAAATAAAGAGAGGCAAGGTTGAGTAAAACAGATAGATTTGTCTTTTGTCATGTCTGTGACAGGTATAGACATCAAAACTGTCCTGAAGGTGGAGGTACAACGTCAGTATGACCATTCAAACTACATTTTCACTATCTGTTCTTGCTGAAAACCATACACGTCACACTATAAAAACTGAGAGGCTTCTTCTTTTTTGCAAGTGCCTGAAAAATGGGAATGCCTGTTTTGCTATGTTTATGCATCGGACACCCCTGTAAATTGGAGCTGTGTCATTCTTAAAATAGGATGCACCACACAGACTGACACCTGCCTCCTTATGCTTTTATTTTAGAAAACATTCTCTCAACACACATGTATATCTCCATCAATCACAGTAACCTCATTGTTTATTAAAGCACAGCCACAAAAGTCTCAGTGCAATGTACTTCTCTCACTTTCTCTCAAAGGAGCAGTAACCGCCATAGGTTGGACCATTCCTCACATCCGCACCATACATCAACACAGCTGCTGTCCAAAATACCCCACATGATCCTATCTGGTGCCAAATACAATGTGGAGGAGTGATTGTGAGGAGAGGGGTGATCCAGCAAATTAAAGTCTCAGCAAGATGGAGAAAGAGAGAAGAAAGCGGGAGGAGAATAAGGGGAGAAAAAAAAAAAGCATTTCTGTAAAGGTTAATGTGTGTTTGGATGTTGGTTGCCAAAGGGTATCTGGCACTAATGAGTGTGAAGGAAAGTTCCAGAAGCAAGATGGCATTTGCCCTTATTTCTACTGCCAGAGGAGAGAGGGAGGCGAGTTGGAAATGAAAGGATGACTGATGGCTGGACAGAAGGAGGGGAAGACAGAAGGAAGTAAATAGAAGGAAAGAATTTCATACAGCTGTCATTGTAGACACAAGATTTGCCCAAACTGTGAGTTCATTCTGCACACAACATTCATCCAGACTGGCATCCAACAGTATGTGTTCATAAAAGTGGACTCAGACACTCGTACGTTTCTGTGCAGAGTTAAGAGGAGCCACAGTTATAGCTCGATTAGGCCAATTATTGGGACTACTGTCCTTGATTTAGTATACAAGCACCAGAGAATCGATTTACTGATGGAAGTATGTCCGACTCCACCACAGTAGGTGGAACAGGTTGCTAACTTTTTTGGGGGTATACATTTTGTGCATACTCTATGCTTTACTTGGTACAATTGTCTTGTTTTGTCTTCTTCCCTTCTTCTTCTTGTTTTGTTTTTTGTTGATTTTTCTACAAATTTATGCTGTTTGACTTCCAGGTCAAAGCCCGGCACAGGGACGATGGAGCATGCAAAGAATGCATGTACCATGCAAACTAAATGCTGTATATTCTTTGCAGTTAGCTCAGCTGGCAAACTTGTGTAGAAAACCTTAATTAGGTTCATGTGTAGTCTCGTGGTTCTGTATATTACAAGTTGGGTTGTGTATTATAATGTAAATGGTTGTAGAGATTAGAAAGACAACACATCACGACATGTGAGTGTTACTCCACCACCTTCTAATCGCAGCACTGCAGCATTCAATTTGCCCGTTTGTATCAGGATGGAAGGCAATTAAAGCCATTACCGCGAACAGTAACAATCAGGATGATGTGAATCTCAGTCTCACAACCACGCCAATAAGCCTGCTGTATCAAATTGCATGCATAGCTGGGATGGAATGGCAAGCATACATTTGCAGGAGTAACAAGGATAGAAATTAGACTGTACCTTCGTCATTTTACTGAAAATAATAGATTTGATCGCAATTTCTTAACATTAAGCACAGTTTATATGTTATTTGTAGTAACGGCACCATTTTTACAGGAAAACCTTTTGCTTGTTCATGATTATTTGTCCAAATGTCAATGTTTAACTTTATGTACCTAGGTACTTGACGAACTTGTGTGAGATTATGTAGTGTACATGACAAACATATTTTAGGTGGATCCACAATCATTTTCCAGACCTAACCAGGTTTTATTTGTTTTGTTATTTTTTTACCCTAAACCTAACTAACTGCAGTTTCACAAACTTAATCATATTTTTTTTAAACTTTAATGTAGTGTCAGGGTGTTTCTGTGATCATGTTTTGAGAATTGTAACACCACTAAGGTTTGAAGGGGAGTGTGGTGAATAAGGAAAAAAAACAAAACTAACAAAACTCTGATCTGGACTTATTTCTTAAAGTGTAATATTTTGATCATGTGGTGTGAATTACAGGCTCTTCTATGCTTTGGATTAGTGCACTTAATCACATACTAAAAACACATATAGAAATAAACATATAAGGCAAAAGATTAAGCAGATTGTGATCCTGAGTGTCACTGATGAGGCAGCAGAAAGTCTTTCGTAACAGGGAACAAACATCTGCAACATGTCGTTCATCTCCTCATTTTACTACTGAGAGAGAGGCTTAATGGTGAGTTTTGTTGTTGCGAAGAACATGACGGAGGAGGGGCCACAGAGAGAGATGGAGTGAGGCAGAGAGAGAACAGGGTCAGTAGTGAAGTCACATTAATCCCATTGAAGCTCTGTTCATGAGGTTAATGGTCTCTCTGTGCAGTGTGACGTCTGTATAAATGAGCGGGTAGGCGTTTTTAAGACCATAATACTGGACCAAACCTCATCGCTCTGAAACACGGATGACGTTTCATTTGCTTTGCATACAGCTTATTTTAGGATGAGATGAAATCTTGCTGGCACAGATTTTTAACACAAAACCACACATGCAATCCTTCACATACAATTTAAAATATCATGACGTCAACTAGAGTCCTTCAATTCTGACAGCTCTATGAGATATAAAGACGGAGACGTGAAGAAAACGTGCAGCATGAACCCCTCCACAACAGTGAGAGAGAAATATTATTACAATATGTCAAAATAGTGATGCAACTCGAGTGGAAACAGCACAATCCTTTTATTGGTGCAAAAAGCGTGCATACAGAATGAACATCTTTACACATGTGCGAGAGGGTTCAAACGTAACCACACTGTCATGCTCCTCTTACGGTGCACTGACATCCACTAACAGGCCTATTGTGTCACAATGACGAGAAGAGAGGCATCTATTATTAATGTTGTGGCGTTGATGTAGAATTTAAAAGGCACATGAGTCAGTTTACTCGATATATAATATATAGTTTATAGGAGAGCGTACACGTGTGGTGGTACTACAGTGACGCAGTTCGCCAAATGTCAAAGGGAGCGCTAATGGGAATAAGACGGGCATAATACAGCGCTGTCGTTCATGTAGGTCATACATGGTTGAGTTGATGCGCCTTCTCGTACACGTTTCAGAGACTGACAGGGAGACAGGGTGGTCGAGGGAGTGATAATTGAGAAAAGACTGACAAAGTGACAAAGTGATGCATGTAATATAATGAATTCATGTTATTTTCAGGTTTTTTTCATGGTTTACAAACCATTTTTTAAATATTTATTCAAGGCCACATATATTTTATCATCCTTTATGGTTTGTTAGAATAGAAGGTAACAGAGTCTGGTTTCTGGTGAAAGAGTATCTGGAATATAATATATATTCAGTTTCTCCCTCCATTTAATGTTGTTTTGGAAAAATGGCAAGGCATGTTTATAGTCCGAGTGATTCTGGCCGTAATTTGTACATGGTCGATATGAGAGAAGTTAAACAACATCATAAACAACAAACTCCGACTCCAATGAAATAAAATAATTTTAGCATGTATAGATCCAACATATTTTCACATTTCACAACTTGGTGATTTAAGGGTTTTTTTTTTCAACCAAAGCAGATCTGGTAATTGTTGGAAAAGATAAAAGGCGTTTTTGAGTTTTATTTGTTTCTTTTGACTCGAATGAATTGTGTTTTGCAATGTTAAAATTAGTATTTATTTCGGAGTCTGGTGGGTTTAGTGATAGCAGTTTGTTTCTCATTGAACAAACAGGATTTAACTGTTCAAAAAAAGGTCTATCTCTGTAGGTGCACTTAAACCAACAACCTGAGCCTGTAATGGTGCACAAATACACTGAATAGTTACATTACAGTCTGTTTCACTGCTGTCGCCTGCAGATCTTTTGCTACATACAAGACCAACATTTGTTCCAGTTAGTCACTCAGACACAAAATCACGGGAAAATAAAGTCCAGGTTGATAAATACAGAAGATAACCTGTTATAAACTCCACAGCGGCTTCAAACAATCAGTCTCTGCTTCTTACTTTACTTAACATCCTCTCTTACCCGACAAGCAGTTCACACCCTGATTAGGATGAGTGACTTGTGCTGAGATAATTATCATCCGATCTAATTGCAGCTGAGTTGACGCTTCACATGTGGTTCATTATTTGAAGTGAGAAGCCTAGTCCGTGTCCCTGCATCCTCGCTGACAGCTCCTGCCTGTCCATCTTTCTCCGTGTTCCTCTCAGGGCGCCGAGCCAGGAGAGTGACGCCCCAGCTGTCTGAGTGGGAGGGAGTGTGTGCGTGTGCGCGCATGCAAGTTGGTGTGCATGTGTTGTAGTTAGTGTGTGTTTGTGAGTTGTGAAACAGAGAGAACACAAGAGAGAGAGCGAGAGCGGGCATTGGACATCAGTCATAGCTGACAAGTGGCGGATGGAGTGTTGACAGCTCATGACTCTGACGTGTTCATCTCCGCAGGAGTGAAGCACATCTGAACTAGATGCCACACTTGGCTCCAAACTGGGTAAAAACGCTTTTTTATGTAACACAACAAAAAAACATAAGGAATTATAATGATGATGACGAAAAAGTTACACAATTTTGCAACCAACCAGCAGTGCATCACAGCAGGTGGTGTGCCAGCGTCTTTAATTATGTCACTCATATGTAACTATCTGTGGCTCAGACATCAACAGACAAGCTACTAGACTACTAATTATATTCATACAGGTGCACAGAGCAGTTTTATAACCTGATGGGCAGCGCAGCATTTAGTGCCAGAAAAAGTGTGTCACACAGTGTGGGGCAGAGTGTTTTTCTGTAATAGATTACAACTGTAGTTGCCATTTACACATTACTGTCAAAAATGTCTAGTATGCACAAAACCAGCGTTAAAATGTGCTAATTAGCACTAAAAACAACACTGTACCATCCTTATGTTTTCCTATGAAAAGTAATGCACCAAAATCTGCACTCATCACATGTAACGTCGGTTATTTGTACATTTCAAAATGGCTGCAGCCATGTAACCAATGTGATGCTGGGAGTAAAGAAGTAAGTGGTGGTCCCAAACGGTCCAGTCAGAATCAGGTTGTGGTCGTAGATGGATCACAAAACACAGGACCTTCCCCAGGAGACAAACTCGAAACTGAGTGAGCTTTGACTGAACTTTCAGTCATTCTAACGGTAGATCCACATCTTTACATCGAGTGCGAAAGTTAAGGGATCACCAATGTTATTACAATCATTTTGAGAGGTTCATGGATGCCATTACTTCACATCATGGCTTTCTGTCTAAGAAAGATATTTTACTCAAAACCACAAACCTCATGATGATGGTAAACGTCAGGGGACTGCTGAAGACCACAAATGTCTCATTACATATCATAGATGTTGAGTTATATCACTCTAGTCGTGAAAACGTTGACCTCGTGTTTCTAGATCAGCATTTGCCCAAACGTAAAAGCCTGGCACTGAACAAAATCCAGTGACGCTTAACGGCTTTTCCAAACCAACTCACTGTTTGGTTTTGAAAACTTTCCACTGTTAGCATTCTGTTTGGCAATTCAAAGCACAAGGTCTTTAGTTTGAAATCAACCCAACCTGCCTTATGTCAATCCTTTCTCTGTGGATTTCCAACGGGTGCTCTACCTTCCTCCCACAGCCTAAACACATACAGAACTGTAAACTCTGTTAGTGTGAATCTATTCTGTGTGTGTTTCTCCCGTGTGATAGCCTGTTGAGAAACCTAGTGTGTTCCTGCCTCTCGCAGCATTCAGTGCTGTGGTATCTATCAGCCCCCTGCAACCCAGCACAGCAAAGGCTGATCTAGAAAAAGGATGGATTGATGGACTTTTTCGGTTTACTCTCCTCTCTGTTCCTGCTGTTTCCTTTTATTAACTCATTCTTGGACTCTCTCTGCAGAGCTGTCACACCGCATCTTCCACAGTCCTTCGTCTTCATTTACTTGACTCATACAGAAATGCATACCTACTTTAGCAACACCCAGTGCACACAGTGTGTGCTACACATATTGGCTGGGAGGAGTTTTACCTGGACACCAATATCTAACCACTTTACAAGCTGACTATTCAATAATGGCTGAGAACCCCAAAAGTACTGCTTCCCCGCAGAGTGTGTTCTCTACTGACTTTGTGTTTGTTACAACTGCAGGAACTGTTGCAAACACAAGACTTTTGTGATGATTTCTTTCTTTTAAAAAAGCATGCACGGTTATTGTGCTGTACCTGCTAAAACTGGACCAATCATAACTGTATCCATCAATGGGAAACCAGGAATAACTAGAATTGCCTTGCAGTTGTTTGCCTCTGTGCACTGCTCAAGTTATAACTACAGCTTATATCCACGTCTCTGAAAACACTGGATGCTTCGCTTACGTCTTCTCCCGGCAGCAGATCAGATCTGTACAATCAGCACAGTTTCAATGTGGACACCCAGAATTAGTGTCACTAATTCAGTATCTGTTTCTGAGATACGATGCTGAGTAAAGGCCATTACGATGTCACAGTTAAGTTGACCTTTGACCTCTTGAGTACAAAATGTCAGCATTTCATTGTTATATCCTGTGTGTTATATCCTGTATCTTCCATCTGTGTAAAATTTTGTTCTAATTAGCTTGTGACTTTTTGAGTTATAGCCAAAAACTTGTTTTGTAGAATCAGTTCATTCTTGAGTCGAGGGGACGTTTGTGCCAATTTTAAGGAAACTTCCTCGATGCCTTCTTGAGATATTGCTATTACAAGAATGAGATGGATGCAAGGTTACAGTGACCTTGACCTTTACACACCAAAATCTAATTAGTTTATCACCGATTTTAAGTGATCAGGTTGTCAAATTTAAAGAAATTACCATAAGGTGTTTGTGAGATATAACGTTTGCAAGAATGAGATGGATGTAAGGTCATAGTGACCTTGATCTTTTACCATCAAATATAATCAGTTCATCCTTGGTTCCAGGTGTACCTTTGTGCCATATTAGAAAAAAAATAACTCAAGGTATTCTTGAGATATAATGCTCACAAGAATGAGACATATAAGGGCACAGTGACCTTGGCCTCTGACCTCTGACCACGTCAGACCTTGGCCTTCAGCCCAATAGGATGTTTGTACAAAATTTCAAGAAATTCCATCAAAGCATTCTTTAGATATCAGGTTTACAAGAAAGGGACAGACGTATGGACATAACGTATGGCTGTACAGACGTATGGATGTACGGACAACCAAAAAACATTATGCCTCTTACCACAGCTATCATGAGCACAGAGGCATAAAAATAATGACGAGGAATAACAAACAAGCGGTGCTTTATTTAGCTATTCAAGTACAATGATGACAGTGAACCACATCGTCCAGTTATAATGTGCTACATTTTAGCAGTCAGTGTATTGTCTGAGGTCTGGGCAGTGATCCGAGGGAGATCACAGAGATTTTTTTTTTTTTTTTGCCCCAGCATGAACCACTATCTCGTATTACACACTGTTCTGACAGCATTGCTTTCTACAGGGTAGGTTGGGTCATTTTTTTGTGTGTCACAGATGCATCCACTGATATTAATCCTGCCTGGATCAGCCATGTCTGGCTTTCACACACGAGCTCTGCACAAATTACAGCGTGCATATGGAAATTTATGAATTTTATGATTTTAATGAAATTTATTGTTGTTATCAGATGATATAGGGCATATTTTTTTATTATTATGATAAAACTATAATGTGGGTTATTATATGAATTTCAAATGAGATGTTAGATATTGCACAAGGAACTAATCCTGTCCTGCATAATTTCCCTCTGTAAAACCAACCCAGGTCATGTCATCGCAATGTCACTTTTTTTTTGCATATGCTAACTAGTTAGTTACTATGACAAGCTGCACACATTAAAATATTCCTAAAATATATGTGCCAAGGCTGCAACTAGCAGGTTAGTTGCTAACAAGCAAACCGTATTGTACCAGGCCGTGCTCGCCACCGCGCAAACAGCTGACACTGCTAACCCCCTGAGCCCATTTCTATAAACAGCATTAGAACCTCACCATCCATCACTTGCCACCCAATCAACTCCAGCTGGGTGTAATGTAAATGTAAATGAACTGAGTGGGCAGAGAGGAGAAGATGGAGGGAGAATGAAGGCAGAGAGCTCAGTGTTGCTAGATGGATGAGAAAGGCTGTTTTCCTTTTGCCTTCATCTTGCCCAGTAGAAAGGTTTCCTCCAGACATTTCTCCTCCTGTCCCCTCAATGCATGTCCCCCTCCCCATTCTTCTGTTTTTACTCCCCCTCTCCTCCTTTTTTGTCTCAGCTCATTCCTTCATGCACTACACTCAAACCTCACATTTCCACCCCTCTCTCTCCGTCTGTTTTTTTGTACTACTGCAGGAGGTTATACAATACTTTGTTTTTTTTCATCTTGTTTCTCTCCCTTTGTCCCCTAAAATCCTGAGTCACACAGCCCCGGGAGAGAAGGCAAGGGAGTCCACCTGTCATCAGTAGATCTGTGTCTCTTCCAAACACACATATCCAGGCAGACAGCCCACCAGTTCACAAGGCTTGTCACAGAAAGTCTCTGTGAGACAGCTGTCAGGAGTGTCCCGAAGTCAGAAAGAGAAAGGAACAGAACAAGAGAGAACAGGTAGAGTGAGAGTGATGAAGGACATTACTGCTAAAACGATTATTTGAGTGACAGAAAACTAATCGACAAGGATTTTGATAAACATTGCAGTCATTCTCACAGGAGGATGCCATATATTTTCTGGTTTCAGCTTGTGGAAATGTGAGAATTTAGTGCTTTTCTATATTTTATGTTTGAGGAAGCAATTTGAAGATGTCACTGTGGGTTTTGGAAACAATAGCTATTTATAATCCAGCATTTTACTGATCAAGAGTTTAAGGATACTCAACCTGCTTTATTTAGGGGGCTCTTTTACATAATGACAGGAGGCCAGGGGCCAGTTGCAGCAGCCCCATATATGTTTCCATGATTTTAGTGCATTTCTAGGATTTTAGGGCATTTCCTCGATTTGAAGACGTTTCTTGGATTTTTGGACGTTTAGGATTAAGGATATTTCAACGATTTCTAGGATTTTAGGACATTTCTAGGATTTCAGGAAATTTCTCTGATTTTAGGATATATTTCAGATTTTAGGACATTTCTCACATTTCAGGACATTTCTAGGATTGCAGGATGTTTCTAAAATTTTAGGACTTTCTAGGATTTTAGGAAGTTTCTAAGATTCTAGGAGGTTTCAAGGATTTTAGGCAGTTGTAGGATTTTGGGAGGCTTATGGGAGGATATATGGTGAAACATGTTGACAGAATAATAAATACTGAGCTGTTACTGAAGCTACTGATACCGTCTAGACAAACACGCGCAAACACATGCTCCATGCCAGGCTCCAAAAGAGAAATGATGTAACCATCTGCCTCAAGGACAGAGCTGAAAGGACCAGCATGTTTGTGTGTGTGTGTGTGATTGAGGTGTGTTTTCCATCAAGGTGAAACTGACCTTCTGCAAAGCTTCCTATTTCCTCTGGAAACCTCCTATGTGGTAACATAATAAGCAATGTGCGGTTTAACAGCTCCGATTTCTTGGAAAATAGCCTCCTACATCTTTAGACTGACATTACTGAGGCCTCCAATTGCTGTTACTTAGCATAATAAGATACGATACAATTGCAGCATCCCCAAAACAAATACAACACAGGAAATATTTTTTCTCTGAGCTTAACATTCTAAATCCTCCCTAACTGTAATGTTTCCAAAATAAAACCATCTTCCACTGACACTAAAGTCTCCGTCTCGACTATCTCCACTGTGCTTTCTTTGTTCTATTTCCTCCAGCGCTGTCAGCTCAAAGGCCTCCACCAGAAAAGCCAGCTCCACGCAGCCTCCCAGAGAGAAGCTGGCAACAATCTTTGAAGCTAAAAATAACCGCAGCAAAATGCAGCGAGCTCAGGATAATCAGAACCCACGCCCAAATGCAGGGCCACTCGCTCGCAGGGCCGCCTGCTAAACTGCTGAGTGGCGAAAGACCAGGATACAATCACATTGGGATCAATATCTCTTGCGTCTCTTACAGAGCAGAGGATGGCTGAGGTGGCGCGTATAATGTGTGCATGAAAAATGTGCCACCAGACGCTGACACACCCACATACAAAGAGGCATTACTAAACGAGAGGGAGGATCTCTTGCTGGTGCTGATGTCAAAATTACTGGCCAGGAAAACGGATTTGTTAGATTAGCTCGAGGCGCTCTTTAGTCAGGCTTGCATTTCAAAGGATCATTTACACAAACAATAGTTTTGAAACACTTACTGAGTCATTGACAGAAGTATTCAAATCTTTTCCCTACAGGGTGGTACTTTTGAACCTAGACCCTATTTCTGCATGTTTTTGTGTCTACGTGAGTAATGGGAACAACAATTTTTGACATTGGTCCTGTATTGAGTGAAAGGGCTGCAGACAACAACAGAGAAACAGGCTGCAATGGACTGCCATAGAGGTCTGTTTGAATTGCTTGTTTTTGCCTTAATTTATTTCAAAAGCATGGGAAGAAGAAAATGATCAACTTAAGAAATAATCAAGAAATTACAAAGAAAACAGTGAAAAGTATTAGAAAATCCCCTAAAAATTAGGGGAAAAGAGGGAGGAAGTTTAAAAAAGAAAGAAAAAAGAATGACATGGAAAAAAGCTCAGAAGTGAATCATTCTGAATATAGATAGATAGATAGATAGATGTGGTTACACTGCAGCATGTTTCACTACAATCAGCTGAAGACCACCAGCTCAATATTTGACCAATTGCAAGTATTGCTGTTCCTATTAGTCACTAATTTATATTTAAAAAATAGGGTTGACAGTCACCAAATCTTCTTGCAATAAACCCATTTAATGTATTTGCATTTTGTAATAGCCTCTTTGCATTGCTCTGGCACCTGTAATTACCATTGTTATTGGTTGCCATTGCCACCAATAACCACAGGTGTTGCTGCAGACAACTCATAATCTCAGAATTTTGCATAGAGCCCCTTTGAGTTAATGTACTTATATAATGTTACATTCTGGCTGAATAGGTTCAAATGCAATTACTGCAACGACAGAACAGGGAGTGTTTATTTCAATTGTTAAAATGCTGATGTTCTTTTGGTTGGAAAAGATAACAAACTTTTGAGAGTTCTCTTGTATAAAGCCACTTTTAATGACTCTCCTGAGTCCAGTCAACATCAGCAGCAGGAGCACCGGTAATATGAATCAGACAGGCTGACCTTGAGAGGCAGTCAGCAAGAGACATGAGAGAGGAAAGAGAGAGGGATGGAAGAGGAGGAAAAAATTCAATCATACAGCTCAGCCATTGAAAAAAATAAAAATCATATCTGAGTGAAACTGGTACAGGCCTGAATTGCTGGGCTCCCTGCTAGTTCTGTGTACACTGAGGTTAAATAATCACTGTCTAAGCATTTTATCTTCACTAATAGCATTGTTTACTGCCAGGTGCCAGCAGCATAATAAGCAGAAGGCAGAGGGAGAGGCTTTTCTTCAGACCGATGCATCAGTGGTGAATATTTCATGCTTGAAGAAAATAACCAGCAAAGGTCAAACTGTGTCACTTGGCTCAGATCAGCTAAAGTTAATGTCTATGTCAGTTGACAAACATTGCATATTATATTTCCAGGCTAAGGGCCCCTGAACTGATAAAAAAGACGGAGGAGGGTGTTCTCTTTGGGTGTTCTCTCATTTTTGCTTGCCTGTAGCCACCGAGGTTGCAGCAGCTGTAGCTTGGCGAGGTGCGTTCAAACAATGATGCAATATAGTATGGTCTTTCAAGGTGCACCTGTGGGTCAAAAACTTTTGATATTTTTTATGGACGATGAGGCATTGCCTTTGAAGATGCTGCACATCTGTGGTTACAGTCTGGTAAGTTTAGGTAACTAAAGCTACTTGGTTGATAAGACAGGAGAGAATTTGGCCTTGGTTGTAATGAACCAATGTTAGCTGAGGGAGACAAAGACCAACAGCGGTCTCTGGTGTCAAAGTCAGACTCTTTGCAACTTGACCTTCTCCCAAACAAGTTTTAACAATAAATGATTTCCACATTTTCTTCTGTAAAGTGTCATAATTTCAATCACATGAAAAACACACTTGAACAATAATTTTCAACATTTAAACAAATGACCTTTCTCTCTGGTGCGTCCACAGCTCGGTTAGGTCGTTGGAGCCTCCTGCCCTTATCTGTCATGACCCACACTCCTCTGAAATAACTACAGAGAAACAAGCTGCAACACTAGCTGTTGGCTATGGTTGAACTCATAACAGTCTGCTATTTATTTGCTTACTTGTGTTAAACGGTTTGCTGCTGTAGGCCAGCTGACAGATTTAATAAGAGAGGGAGCCAAAGGTGGGCTCCGGGAGAAGGGGGCTGTAGATTATTGCCTCTTTGGAAACCTTTCTTATTAAATAACCCACAAAAATCAATATGCACTTCTTATAAGCTCCCTGATGCATCATAAAATGTTGAAGCAAAATATTAGGTTTGGGGCTTAATTTACATCCTGTGTTATGAAATCTTTCTGGGTAAAGACAAGACATTTATGGATTAGATGCTGCTCTTTGACAATAACTGGCACGATCACAAAACAGGTGTTTTTATCAAGAAAACCTCCATATGAATGTGTAACCCAAGAGATGATGAATTTATGCCTGTTAAATATCAATTAGGAAATTAATCCTTGAAAAGGTTAAGACAGAGCAGACATTTAGGGGTTTGGCATATAACCTGGTGATGAAGGCATGAGTCAGGCCAGCCTGCTCTCTCTCCGAAGTCGTCAAAAAGTGTTGTTTTGTACGCGATCTTAGCGTAAGATACCGGCGCTAAAAGCCACCTTCCATGGCAGTATGATACGCCACCAAGCAGCGTCAGTTTGTGACACAGATGAATGATACTTTTTGCAGTGCTGATACACTGCCGGTCAGCCAGATAGCACCAAGTACGGCATTATGACACGCAAAAAGGAGGCTTCAGCTGATAACACCCCCAGAAGGAACCCTAGCGGCCGTATGAATGGATGAACTCTTACAATGTCCTGTGCTGTTAATATAAGTGCCCTCTTTTTTTAGTAAGCCGTCTGAAGGTTGTCTTTATTGTCTGAACAAGAATCTCATTTCCCCTGAGCGGTCCAAACAAACACCTCAGAGAACAGGGACACTGGAGCAGTTAGCTCGCAGGTGGCAGACTTCTCTGGAGAGCCGACGGCAGGCAGGTGAATCCCAGAAAAGGAATTAACTCCTCTTACATCTCGCTACCTTCCCCCGCCACTGGCTCCAATGAAATGGAACAAGCCTCATCTAATCAAGGCAGCTTAAACCTGAATTCATTATTAAAAGCCCCTCTGAAGTTAGCAGCAGCATTTAACCACTTTGTACTTCATAATCATCTGGACCAGGCTGATAGATGTGCCGGGGAGAGGAGGGAGAACAGCGCAGTAAATGAGAGAAGAGGGGCAGATGGAGAATTTCAACCTTGGCAGTCGTGAAGCAATTTTCAGAGAAATTTAAAAAAATAACGCCTTTCGACTTTTTTTTCCACCAGCGAAAACACTCATTCGGTAACGAAGACACCCTGAACACCTTCATTCACTGAAGGAATATGCATGCACGGGGAATTGCTCAGCAAGGGATAATTCGTCAAAGGGCCATCCTCAATTATTTACACTTTCCGCTACATATTGAACATGTTTCTCTTTCACACCATTAATATTTCATCACACTTCCCCCTGCAAGACATTTCATCAGAATGAATCAAAGTGACGCTAAACTTTATTCTCACAGCATCTTCCCCAAATTAAAACTCTAATCGGGACGGCATGACAGGTTTTTGATGCATTCGGTTAGTGGTCAGGCACAGCAGTCTCAAGAACCGCATCATGGGTAAGTGACTGAAGTGCATTGCAATTAAAATAAATGCCTTGATCTTTTAGGAACGACTCATGCGATTGCTTATGAGTTATCTTGGCACTGAAATGAAGTGGAACATGAGGAAAGCATGGGTGTTTATCATCCAGATGAATGGAAATGCAAACGCAAGGTTCCCAGACATTTTGATTACAAGACTCCTGAGATGGGGAACAGGCCAAGTTGTGCTTGGAATCCATTCAAGAACCCTATAACTATGCATCATGGCTTACCACAGAATTTATGAACTGGTTGGATATTAAGAGCAGAATACACTGTAAAAAAATGTAAGTTACAAGTATTTTAATCTTATCTAAAATCATGAACTGATTTACTTTTTACTGGGTCCCGTTTTTAACATAATTTGATTAAACACAACTTGATTTGCAACATATAATCCCACAATAAACCCAATTTTTGGAGCCCCTGGGGGTCGGCTCACTCCTTTTATTTTTCTTATTAATTTATTTATTTTCTGTAAACGCTTGCACTGAAGGGATATGCAGGCACATCTGCATCTGTAGATCAGCCAAGAGGAACACATTCTTCTAAAATGACCTGTGATTGGCCAAAGTCTCCCGTCACCGAGTCAAGGAGGTGCACAAATATAGTTTTCTCTCAGAAACACTTGCATTATAATATGATCAGTGTTTACAATGTGATTTTTGCATAGTGACACCAAAATGAAACTGCAAAATACCACCTAAAGACTGCTCAATGGTCATGCATTATTTCAAGATCCTGCCTTCATATGAATT
Organism: Plectropomus leopardus; assembly: GCF_008729295.1. Taxonomy (NCBI): domain Eukaryota; kingdom Metazoa; phylum Chordata; class Actinopteri; order Perciformes; family Serranidae; genus Plectropomus; species Plectropomus leopardus. The sequence continues at coordinate 2,262,189 of NC_056477.1, read as the reverse complement.
CAATAGTCATGAATATATATAACAGGTTCAGTGACCCCTCTTTCACCCATACCATCAAGTGTCGCAATTTAGTTATGCCATATTTCAGACACTATTTTTTTCCACCTATAGCTTCCACTCAAAAGCTGTATTTTTGTCCTAAAAAGCTCTTTCAGCCACAGGGAAGCAATCAGACTTCAAGGATGGTGCTGATTTCAGCTCTCATTCACACACGAGGTCACCGCTAGGTCACACACATTCAACACGTATAGACACACATACAGACGTTTGCTTCTGTGGACACCAGTGTGTACATGCGTGTGAGCATGTGCATAGGCGGCGTGCACAGACACACACACATGCATACATAGAAAAACCCCATAGGGAACTTGTTACTAAGCAGCTCACAGAGAACTAATCCAAGTGCAAAGATTGTGAACTCTACAATCTTGTTTAAAACCTAAAATCTGGTTAAAAGCCTAAAATCTCTCCCTATGAGATGATTAGCACAACACAACCATGTACACTGATGCCCTCACTGTTGGCCAGCGGTGGTGAAAGCTGAAGTGAATTTTCTGTCTGGTAGAAGAACTGAAATGACAAAAATAAGAATTTACAGACATACTTTTAGTAAAGCGAACAACATTACGCTAATTGCAGATATCACAACATCTGCCACAACTTGATTTTCTTTCGAACTGATTCAGGGACCTGCAACTGACTGGGACAAGAGACCTCATGTAGCAACATTCTCTTAAATTTCTCTTAAATTTTCTCTTAATTTTCTATAAAGAGACAAAAAGAGATAAGTCAAAACCAGATGCACCAAACATTGACCATCTAACCAAGGTGTGCTCAATAATGACTCCCACTTCACGTACTAGCAAAGGTAATGCCCTTTAAACACTTTATTTGGGCAGATGTTGTTCTGTGTGCAAAGACTCTGGCACATGCTAAAGAAAAAAGAGAGATGCTCCCAAAAAAAAGCTGTAAGAAGAAGAACTTCAGCAGTAGTGAAACTGCCGTACTGTTAAGGAAACTTGAATAGTAGTAAATGTAATTTTCCAGTGTCTGCGCTGGTAGACAGAGTAAGGCAGGCCATTTCTTTTGCTATCATGCAAAAATCCAAAATCACAGTTAGGAAGGTAGAAGCCTGAGCAGAAATGGGGACAGAGATGTGCCATGGGGATTTCAAAATAAAGGCGAATCTGCAAGATGAAGATATGAATCCATGTTTTCATGATCCAACGCATCAATAATGTTGGATTGTTGATCACCGAACCAATACATCAGTCCAGACTGATGTATCGGTTCAGTGATCAGGGCATTTTGCTAATATAAGCCCCAAATCATCCTGGCTTTCTGAGCAAGATTTTCATATTTTGAGCAATATACTGATCATAAAGAATAGCATGCCCATAAAGAGTTCTGGCTGAAGCAATATGCCATTTTTGCAAGTTTTTTTTGCTGAAAAATTGCATGTTTAGACAATCAGTGCAGTCATCAGTTTTAGAGTTTATGCTTTATCTGATACATTTGTCCTGTGGTATTTTTTAAAGCATTTTGCCACGAGTAATTCACAGTGACGTTTGGTCAAAGTGCATGACTCAGCTGGAAATGCCAGAAACACTAATAAAAAATACAACTTCCCTGCTGTCACAAAAAAACCAGTAAAAAGCACCACTGCACTGTGTGCACTATACTACATTGCACTGATTTTTGTGTTAAAATATGGGTGAAGCATCTCAGTACGTCTCTTCAATGTACCAATGAGGGATCCCGAAACACAGTTTTGAGAAAATGCCCTTAACATGTCACCTTAGCATCATTTGAAGAAAAACACACCACAGAAGAGCATCTATCACATCAGTCCTTCAGCAGTCAGGCTGCTTGTAAGCCCATGTAGAGTGTGTGTGACTGATAGGTGGGCTAATGTAATTCTGTTGCTTCCACCGTCATGGCGATGGCCTGCTAATCTGGATTTAGGTTTCAGGGCCACTGTCTGACTGAAACCTAATCCCGCTGAGTGGCTCAGCATGGAGACAAAGCCCTCAGACTGCAGCAGAACATCTTTGGAAGCATGGACCCGGAAATCATGTCATAATCTACAATCACAGACCAGAATCTGCAGTCCATCTTATTTTCTTTCTTTTGTGTCTCCTTTATAGGATCATATCACACAACAAATACAGTCCCAGTGCCTTCTCGTCATTATTTAAAGCTTTGTAGCCCTCAATATTTACTTATACACAGTTTTATTTACTTATTAATTTGCAAAGCAGAAAAGTGTGAACACTTGAACCTTGAGACAGAAATATTTCCAATCCCCTTCCTCGGTTTCTCATTAATCATTTATTTATATCTCGGTTTATACAAAGCATTACTGCATTAATGATAATTACTTGCAATCTTAAGAGGGGTGACTGATAGGGGCAAGGTTGCGTTTTTCTGTTTGCTTGATCCAACTGACATTATCGCTGATGCATCACCTGACATTTTGCCCTGCAGTGCGGAGGTCACTTGGCTCCCTGTAATGGTATCATCTTTCCCAGATCTCCGCTTCACTCTGCAGCTTACATCCAGCACAGTGATATCTCGAGATTTTGTAAGGTCCGACAGATTTAGATACGTCAATCATGGTTTCAAAGTGACATTTGCCAAGAGTAAGACGTCTCAGCTAGTATATCCTCCCATAGTTGTCAGATCTTGACTTTTTGACAGTTATACAAGCTAGAATGTCACCAAATACCAGCAAAGCGACACCACACCAGGGTTTCTGGAGGTAAAAGTGACGTTCACTTTCTTAAAAAGAGCTGACTAGCAGTTGGAGCTTTTCCAAGGCTTGGATGGCTATGAAGAAGTTGAGTCATCGGGACAAAAGGTTATAAGCTGTGTTCAGAAATATTTACAATAGCAAAAAATACTTAACGACTCACGCTGCTTCTCAACTCTATAGGCTGAATCAGAACAGTGAGAATGCGATATAATCTATGTCCGTTTCCATTATGACCCACAAAGAAGGCAACAGCATCAATAAGAGCACACAGATGGCCTACTATACTTACATTAATAGAATTTTCTCAGTTTCTGAGCACAAGCCAACACAGGCAATGCAGTAATACCGCATAACACATTCACACATAATGTTTAGTTGATGTGAAAATGATGGCCTTTTCAAATCAAAGCAGCATGTGGGTGGCAGAATAAAAGGGGTGGGAGGGTGAAGGGTGTTTAGGATTATCGAACGACTGGGCTATTCTGTAGTGGTAGAACTTTCTCAGGCAAGCCGGGGAAGGAGTGACATTTTCCAGTGGATATCTATCAATGAACCTTAATGGTTTTCATGAGCATTTGCTGGAGAAATTACTTTTTTTTTTTTAATGGTTAATTAATAAAAGAATGGACAATGATGAATGGCCCCCATTTTTCCTCCTGGTAATGAAATGATACACAATTTTTCCCCGATGTTTCTAATTATCAGAGGGAGCGTTCCCTGGTCTCTGGTGTAATCGGGGGACGTTTTCATTATCTCAGGCACAAAAGGAGCAGCCGCACCTTCACAGTCGAACACAAGCTACAGCAGGAGGAATGGGTTGATTTAGTTTATCAATGATTAAATATATGGCTGCCATCATGTAATTATAAATAATTCAATAAATGGCAGCTATCGTGCATATCATACATAACAGCAGCCTGTGTGATGAGAACATAGCAACAATTCTTATGCCTGCATGCCACTACAGTGCAATTTTTGTCAGTGCAAATGAATTCATAACATACAGCATATGCATTTATCATGCCTAATTGCTCCAGACTTTAGCATTAAGTGCTACGATATCATGGCAATAGGAATGTAAAATTACTACAAGACAAGGTTAACAGTATGTAAGGTTCCTGTACCACATGTATTTTTTACAAATTCTTGCTGACTTGTGAGCTTTTTATCACTGCAGACATGTGAAAAAGCATGAGGTCATGTAGATAAAAATATCACCTGTCTGTCTGCATGGACCCAAGCCCAGATCAGAGACGAACATCACAAGCAGAGGGAAGTCCAGCACACAACATGACACCATTTTGAGAGCAGAGAGATTTATCATGGTGGAAGCTGTGTGTACCTTTCCAGTATGTGTGTGTGTGTCTGTGTGTCATTGATCGCTGCAAGAAAATGCCTGTAGCACCAATCAATAGCACGTGTGCATAGCATGACTTGAGTCAAGGACAAAGATGGTGAAAGAAGAAGAGTCAGCATTCATTAAGAGATGAGTTTTCTTTAAGAGTCAGTCCAGATGCAACAAAAGATCAGTTCACGGGCGCCTCAGTTAGCTTGTTAGTGTCACAAAATTATAAGAATCTAGAATGTTTGGAGGTTTCCAGGAACAAAACAACACCTCATTACTCCAACTTCGAAGCTTTGAGGCTGCAGCAGGTAAATAAAAACAGTCTTATGTCTCAGTTATTGTTATAACTTGATCTTATTCTTCCCGAACACACACGTATATCACCGTTATCACATTGCATTAACTAGATTGCTCAATGCATCTGCAAACATCACTGATGGTTTGCACCAACCCTTGTCCACTTTATGTGCTGCAAACATCACCTTACTCAAAACATCACCAAATACCATGCAAACATTTTCTGTTTAAAGTTACAATATGGAAAATATAGGTTCCGTTCTCTGGGGTGGGACCTCTGGCAAGTGGTAATTGCTAAGTGTTTGTCGGCAGACTAAGACTTGAAATGAGAATTTATTTACACATGCCTGTTTCATGAGCCCTGCAGCTGGTGAGATGAAAGGGTTACCACAGCACAGATTATGTGAGTGTGTGCATGTATGTATGTTTTTTTGTGTGTGAGAGCTGATTATTAATGACTGTGCGTCACTTGGGATTTTCTCAGGAATGTTGCCACAGACACCCAGTTCGTAACACTGCTAATGTAAAGGCTTGCATCATTGGATCATAGACTCCTTCATCACTGACGTACCACCTTTAATCATAGATAATGAAATATAAGACAACCATTTCAATGGAAATCTTCAAAATAATCACTTTAAGGTCAAAGTTGTAACATTCTATATGTACCACCATTTTAAACTCATCCTATGTTGCTGCTTACTATGCCTTCAGCACAAGATGCACCAATGAAACAGATCAACCATCCATAGCAGAGAGATTGATTATTGTCTCCTGCAATAGTTCACACTGCTTTCCCGTACCTATCAATGCTATTGATCACTTTTCTGCAACTCTTAGTCTACATAGGTGCCAATTACACATGTTAACCACAAGCCAAATGGCCTTAAAGAAACATGAAATTCCAACATTGTCAGACACAAATCAAATTTCAAATATCAGCGTTGATGATACAGAACCAACCAATGGGCAAACCTATGACACACCTGTGGTATGTTTTTAATCGATTCAACCAAGCTGACTCACAAAGTTTTCAAAGACCAAATACCTCCATTTGTGTTTCAAGCCATGAAACAAATCATTCTGATGATACAAGAACATATTGCAAAGCTTATAAAAGTAATAATAAAAGTGACTTACGTGTTTTGCGGTGTCCGTGGGAGCGGGTGGTGAGCGTGGTGGAGACGGTCTCAGTAGTAGTATGCTCCAGGGTCCACATCTGCGTAGAGTCGTGGAGTACAGTTGGATTTGACGGCGACGGGCTAGATGTGGCCGCCCCAATTATGAAAGTTGTCCGTGGTGCTGCAGTGGTCGTAGTAAAACCCGATGGTCCACGTCCGTTACGATTTCCAGGATTCCGAGGAGTTACTTGGCTACCTGAGGCTCCTCCACCTCTAGGGCTTATAGTCGTGGTGGTAGTAGTGGTACGAGTTCTTCCTTTCGCAACAGTTACAGTTCTAGGTGTGGGGTTCCCACCATCAACTGTAGGAGTAGTTGTGGTGGTGGTAGTATCAGGACTCTTGGGAATCCCGCTTGGCTTAGAGAGGAAGATAGGATCCTGGCCTATTCGATTAGCATCCACGAGGTCTGTCGGCACATAATCCCGCACTGTACCAACAACAATCCATTTCAGCAGCATCAGGCTCAATCCAAGGCCAATGAAGCCGATAACTAAGGGGACCACACACAGCCATGTCTGCTGGCGAGGCCAAACCGCACAGCGAAAGGGACCCTGATCCTGGGCCTGGCCCTCGCCGCGGCCCCCTGTAGCCCCTGAACCCTCAGGTTCCTCCAGGATCACCGCCCCGGAAACAGCTGCTCCAGAACACTCGCTCATCCTTCCCTGCCGTCCGTTATGGCTCATTGAGGGTTAACCCTGTGATAAGCATCGGTAGCACATGGCAGAAAGGTTCCCAACAATGCCAGATTCTGAAAGGAGACAAGGTGAAGAAAATGGATACAAAAATACCTCACGGGAATTGGATGCTCAGTAACACGTACACAAATATGTAATCCAAGGATAGAGAGGAGGGGAGGGGTGCAGGAGGTACATGCAGACACGCAATCACAAACACACAAGCACACACACTCACACTCAGAGACACCCAGTGAGAAATGGGAGAGCTGGCGTAGACGGATAATCGGCCGATTAGTCCGCGTTTAGTCCTGCCCAACTCCCGATGTCCAACTGAAGTAACAGTGAACTTAAATGTTCTCAGCAGGGTAAAGCCAGAGAAGAAGAAGAAGAAGAAGTGATGCTTCTAACGGAGAGAAAGAGGGACTGGAGGGAGAGATGGGTGGGAAGGAACGGCTTTACATTTGTGCATGTGAGGAATCTGTGGCATCAGTGCTCAGATGTCACTGCAGCAAAAAATCCACAGCTATTTCCACTGATCATGCATATATGTCCCCTCCAAGCACGATCCAAGATGGGACGGTATTGTCTAATCAGGGGAGTGAAACTTGCAGGGTGGGTCTTGTCGCCTCCCCACCCTGTGCAGGACCAAAAAAAAAAAAGAAAGATGTTTCCCGATGCAGCCTGTTCCAACAGCTTTAGCCGAGTCAGCGTCCCTCAGCTCCTAAAATCTATCTCTTTCGTAACTGAAAGAGAGCAAGAGATCTGTCGCTGATGCGTCTGTCCGCGCTCCTTGGATTATCCACTGTCTTTGTTGCTTTTCAACTAGCCTCCCCTTTGATGAGGATATTTTTATTTTTGACTCTTTGGATCCCACTTTGCTTCCGTTGTGGTGCGCTCTAAATTCCAGTGAGGCTGAAAATGAAGCAGTAGAATCCAATTAAGGTTCCTGATCCAGTCAAAAAGCAACACTTTGGATGAGGATTGTGAGAGGGAGGGGGGGCGGCAAAAAAGAATAAGGGGTGTAGTCACGCAGTGGTATCACAGGGCGGATAAATCTGCAACTGCGACGCGTGATCCTGCTCCTTCTCCAGCCGGCTGTGGATCAGATTTCCCCAAGCTGTCCGCTCAGCGCCCTGCTGTCTCAGTACATTGTCCGTTAATACTGCAGCAAGCGCACAGAAAGCCTCTTCTCATCTATTTGCAGGGAACATTCCGCCACAGACAGATAAAATGAGAGAGAGGAAGAGGATGAGAGGCAGGGAGTGGATGGAAATGATTGAAACCAAAAGAGCAGAAAGCAAAAGACAAGAGCAAAAACACTAACAGGAGGCTACAATGTTTAAAAATATCCCACAGATTCTCTTCTCTCTCTCTGAGTGGTGCTTTCTCCTCAGTCCCTGAAAGCCTGCGCTCTTTCGAGTCAGCTTGTGATTTGTTGGTCGGGTTGCTGGGATCCTCCGCTCGTCCTTCCCTCCAGGATGCTTTCTTGGAGATGATTAGAAATGTGCACCTCGCGCTGGGATGAGAACTTGCAACCGCAGCGGCAAAGGCTCCCTAACCCCCTGTGGGGTTGGCAACATCCGACGATGCAGCTGTCTTTACCTGTGGCAATTGTTATGCAGACGCACATACAGCTGCCTCCCTGAGCTGCCGCCGCTGAGAGACAGAGAACGAATGAGAAGAGGGAAAAAAACGCAGGCACAGACAGAGCCGAGTGTGCACACTGGTGGAGCAAGGGAGGAGAGAGAGGAAGGGAGGGAGGGAGGAGGAGAGAAAGAGGCTGCACCTGCTAGATGCACCAGCACTGGGAAGCTTGCCCACCTCCGTTAGCAGGGAGGGGAGTGAGTAAAGATGCAGAATGCATACAGAAAACTAGAAAAAAAGGGGAGAAGAGGAGTGGAGGTGTGTGTACAGATAAAGATAATGAGAGTGGGTGGGGGGAGAGGGACACAGAGCTCTGCAGCGGTAGATGAGGCAGTTACCAGCGAGAAGCACGAGTCCCAGACGGATCAGAGCAAAGGCACAATGCAGGAGCCGTCACTCACCCGGCCCCGCCCACCGCACAGCATCAGAGAGGAGACTGGGGAAAAAGGCGGAATGGATTATCAGGCCAGAGACCAAATTTAACAGTATTTAATGCCATGTTTAGTATTCATGTCAATACACTGGGACTTGCTCAGGAATGCAAGGCCATTAAAACTGCATGTATTATGTGAAAAACTGTCTTTTATTAAATCACATAAGATACCTTTAAATCAGTCAAAATAGGATTTGTTAATAACAACATGCAAAGAAGACAATAAAAATCATAGATGGAGAGAAAAACAAGACTTACAGTCCAAACCTTAGAGTCTTTCCCCTCTGCTGCTGGGACAGACAGTTTGAAGGACCTCCTTCCCTACCAGGTGCAATGCACTTTGTTAGGTAACGCAGCACACCTGGGCAGATCTGCAACAGAGAGAGACAACAGCACAAAACACATGCAGCCGTGATGAGGAATCTCAAACTGATATACTTCAGTTACATATTTTACAGTTAATGGCACTATTACTCTAATGTGCATATCACTCAAGTTGTTTTGCTTAGGGGCCACTTTTGCAAAGTGACAGGAGGCCAGGGGCCAGTTGCAGCAGCCCCATGTTTCTAGTACTATAGGATATCTCTGTTAACATTCTGAGCTGCACAGCAAAGCAGGTTCGGTTGTATTATAGCATGTCTGCATTTACATTTGTTAGGTGATTGATTGTCCTTCAAGGCTGGTCGTTCTCTTGCTTAACAAGACACATTGATTCTAAGGAACAAAAGATTTCATGGGAACAAACAAGATTTCATGAGTCTCCGGTAAAAGCTTAAAAATAAAACTATGAGTCTAAATATAAACTTCAGGTTGTGACTGACAGTTCAAGCTGACAGCAGGATTATCAGGCAAACAGAAACATAATTCTCAATATAACACAAACGCAAAAGCTTTATTGGTGAACATTTTCTGGGTCCATCTCCAGATTTTCTCTTGGTTATTTTATCAAAACATGAATATATTTGTATTTTGGATTGTCGCTGGGACAGTTAAAGCCATTTGATTGTGTCTCTTTGCTTCAAAGAAATTTTGATTTGAACACTTTACTATGTGGAATGTTAAAATTAATTCATAGGACATTACTTGCAGTTATTATTATAACATAATATATTTTTTTATCACACACACTTTTTTGGGAATATATTTAATAATAATTATTATTTAATTTTATTAATAATATACTAATATTCTATAATATAACAGTTTGCTTCTTTCAAAACTGCCCCCACACTCTGACAAAGAAAGCCAAAGCATTGAAAACACACACTGATCTTGTTCTCCATTGGATTCCACTGTGTCGACACACTGCTCTAACTTTAGGTAAGAACAAGTAATTAATCCATAATCCAGCACAGGCCATGATGTATTTTAATTAAGCACAGTTAAGGTTTGTCTTGTCTGCAGAATTTTCTGTAGTCAATTACAAACTGTTCTACTTTAAAGGAAAAGCAGTATATTTTGCAACTCCAGCTATCCAAGAAAGTATTTTTACATATTCTGAGTCACTTTTTATTTATCTATACACATGAATACCAATCACAAATCCAAAATTGAGAATGCATTATAAGATGTTATCAACCTGATTTAAAAGCTGCAGACTTTTATCTGATTCCCACCAAAATTAGTGTGTGCATGCATGTTTTTCAAACATGGGTGAACCCGCTGAATTTAGGGACTGACTGCATTCTTTGCCAGTGAACACACCGCTGCAGCACACAAGTCTGCCTTTATGTCAGCTTTAGAGCGTGTGTGTGTTCTGTTTTGTTGGTGTGTCCACGCGACGTCATGCACAGGTTTGAGAACAGGTAAACTTCTCTTTGTCTCTTACCCGTTTAGTCTCTCTTACAAACTCAGTGCAGGCTAACCTGGATCAATGTTTTAGCAACGCTCAGGAGGAAACGGAGGGTAATGACAGTCGGCGCTTCACTGCATTTTGCCGGTCAAGAGGCAGAAATAAGTGTGTTCACCCGGTGTTCACATCAATGCCGAACGGAGCTGGAGGCGATAAAAACCTGTGTCTACTGCAAAGCCATCCGACCTGGGTGTGAATCCCGATCGTACACATTAAAAAGCCAGATGTTAGTGGGCATTTTTCGTGCAGTGGGATTTAAACGTAAGATCTTCTGTCTCTGTAACAGCAGCTCCCATCAGTTTCATGTTAGTATTTTCATGTAAGCAAAAGTGTCTTCTTCATTGAGCGGAGGTGAAAATAGGTTTGCATTTAATTTGTGTCCCTGTGGCTGTTTGCCAGCGCGATTATTGATGATTCCTTCCAACCATCACAGTGTCATGATGGCTGCTTTAACAAACTCGTGCTGCTATTTGAATGTCATAGGCTTGAAAGAGGCGTGAAAAGCAACAGCATCCCTTGAGTCCCCCCGCGGGAGCGGTTGAAGGATTCCCCTACAGGCAGATGGCTATCTGCATGACTTTATGTGTGTGTCTGTCTGGTGATGCTATCACTTCTGAGTAGACACACTTTCAAACACACAAAGATAAAGTCACAGTACAACAGAGGAGACTGCGCGTTTTTACTACAAGCATCTTAAAGGTTGTTTTACACACTGCTGTACACTGTTAAATTGATTTGAACCCAGGCAGGGTTTACTGAGGCTCAACCATTCAAACTGGCTGATTAACATAATACTCAAAGTAAGCAGTGATGCGAAACTCAAAATATTATTAGGCTTTTGTCTTTTTTGCCTCCACACTATTCCCTCTATTAATTATTTCATTTCTCTCTGCATTTGTTTTAACTTTCCCTTAATTCACTTATGTCCCTAATTCTAAAAACATGTGGGTTTTTTTTATGGAATTATATTAGAAGTGAAGATACAGAGAGTAAGGATGTGAGATATCCACAGTCGAGTTTCAGCGAAAAGGACACTGCAAAATAATAATGCTGAATGGTTTTAGAAATCACTTTTCACAGAGATATAGATTAAGTTTCAGGGTGTCCAGGCAAATGACTAAACCCTACATTGAATGCATCAAAGAGAAGCATTGCTGCACACTTAATCTGGCTCACAGGCAGAATGTAGGTATAAACCTGTCATTGGCTGCCAATTTCATACGGTAACATGCTTCAGAATTACCATTGATATGTAAAACTCATCTCAATTGCCAGACCTGTCTCCACACTTTGTTTTAGTGCTGTGAGTCAAACAACTGTAAATTCAAGATAGCAAAGTTAATGCTAAAATGTGTTGTGGTTTGTCTGGATTAAGCCGTTTTGAAGCTGGGGCTTGCCGCCCCAAATGCAAACGTGACTATTTCTGAAGAGCATCGCTGCTGCATCGTGGGCTTGGTGCCATCCAGAACAACAGTGATTTCTTTATGTTGATATAGTTTTGAAGACGCCTATAAACATCAGCACAACAGCAAAGTAGAAGTTCTGAAATACAGTTATTGTTTTTGGTTTTTGTTGTGGCACCCCAAGATTTTCACTGGCCCTACTTATCACCCTTGGGAAACTTTTCCCTGGGTGCCACTTTGTATGTTTCTATCCCCTTCTTTTTATGCACGTTTAATGTGCACATTGAAAAAAAGAAGGAAAAAGAAAAAATGTACGATTGGGGCATTGTTGTTATTTTAAAATAACTCACTCATTTACATTTTAAAAAAGATATTCATATTAAAGGGCGTGCAGCTCAGGTGACAGGCCGTTAGCGAGGTGTCTCTACAGTCTGTGAGTCAGATCCAGCCCTCGCTCATTCTTATGCACACAGGGCTGTTACTCTTCCAAGATCAGGATGGATGGAAAACCACATAAATTTGCATTTTCTTTTCCATTTTTTTTTAAAATACGGTCAAAATTTGTGGCCATTTAGATAGAAACCTAACTACTGACAGCTTCAAACCTGGTTCAGTCAGAGTACTCTCATCATTTTCAGTGGACCAGAAATAGTTGGCATTTATTTTTCCATTTCAGTCCCATAACATGTGAGCACTGCTATCCAGCCATCACTGAGAGAGCATATTTGTTACTACAGTCCCCTTCCTGTTCCATTAACAGTGTTGGGGAGCTCTTTCGTCATCTGGTGGTTCAGCAGCCAGGGATGTGGACTTATTATCTTTTATTTTAGAGAAGCATGCACATTTGTATGCGTCTGTGAGGCAGCAATAACTCACTCACAAACCTATTTGGAGAAGGATCCAGCTCCATTAACCTGCACAAAAAACATATGCTGATGTGCACAAAGCAAAACAAAGGAAGCTGATGCCTGCACGGTCTCTGATGATCTTTGTTTTGATAAAATTGCTCGTCCCCATTATCTGGCCGGCCAAACTGCAACCTGCTTTTTAATTAAAGGGCAAACACGTGTATTTCCCCCAATCGCACGAAGACAAACAAACAACAAATCAGCCCTTTTCTAAAAGGTCAAAGTTGCAGTCATTTGTCCAGAGCAATAATGTGTGCATGAGAGTGGGATCTCATCTTTATCAGTCCCTATAGCAGTAATACTCAGCTTGAGGCCCATGGGCCGCATCTGCCCCTCATTAGGGTGTTGGGTGGCCCCAAAAACAAAATTCACAATAAAAAGAGTGAGAAAAAGTGATTCATACTGGGAATTGTTTTTGTAATTTTAGTAATCATGGGGTGCCAGAGTGCACAAAACATCATCAAAATAGGGCTTGTTTATCAAAACAGCATCAGGATCCCTGCACCCCCCAAAAGAGGTCCTTGCTAAGCCCCAATGTCCTAAAATCCTTAAAATATCCTGAAACCCCAACAATGTTCTAAAACCCTAAAAGTGTCTCTGAATGTCCGCTCCGCTCTAATTCTCCGCTGGTGTCTCCAGCGGTGTCCCCAAACGTCTGCTCTGCTCTCATTCTCAGCCGGCCGCTCCGCTCTTACTGTCCGACAAGTGATCAATCCAATCCCAAAAATCTCTTCTAGAGCACCAAAATGTCTAGAGCTGGCCCTGATACTGTCATTTATCGCCATGCTTGCTGCTTACAGTAATCTCTGAAAAAAATGTCTTTTTTTAATGAAAATGCACAAATTAAATTCATCTGTACTCACCACATCTCAGCCTTTCATACCCTCATGTAATGAAAAACTAACAAAAAGAAATTATCAGTCATCTGTTTCATATGGCCACGAGAAGCTAGAAATTATCGGTTTATCAGTATCGGTTGAAATAATTATCGTGCATCGCTGGTTATGATACCCTCATATCTCACTTAGGACTCAAAGGGAACCTTTAAGCTGGACATGAATAGTGATTTGATGTATATTGTGATATATATGGATATGGACTGATATGAAAAAATTATCGTGATAAGACTTTTTTTTCCATATTGCCCAGCCCTCCCTAAAATCTTAGAAACATCATAAAATCCTAAAAAAAAAGTCTTAAAATCTTAGAAACATGCTAAAATCCCAAATAAACTCTAAAATCCTACAAATGTACTGAAATCCTAGAAATACCCCAAAATAAAGGAAAAAAATAGAGATTTCTATAGATTTCCTAGAATCATAGACATTCATGTCCTGAATCCTAGATATTTTCTGAAATCCTAAATTTGTTTTTAAATCCTAGACACATTCCCAAATCTGAGAAACATCCTTAAATCCTATAAATGTCCTAAAATCCTACAAACATGGGGCTGCTGTGACTGCCTCCTGGCCTCCTGTCATGCAAAAGTCACTCCCAAACAAAGCAAGTTGAGTATCTCTGCCCGACAGGAATTTTCAACAGCAAAAATGGTCACAGATTCAATCCACCTTTGTCACAGGAAACATTTTGACTTGTGCCGCAGGAGAAGCACAGTCACCAATAACACTAACGATGGCGTTGTTCTGTGTCCCAGGATAGAGTGACAGTGAGCGAACACGCACAATTATAGGAAGCGGAAATCCAAGCAGCTGAATGGAAGTCACCCATCGTTAATTTCATTGTTTACACCTGTGCTTTTCCTACTGTGGCAATCCAGCATGTGCGCCATAAAAGGCCTCTGTGTGTGTGTGTTCATGATCATGTCCATTCAGACACGTGAAATGTGTGCCTCCAGGCTGAAGGTCTATATAAGCAGCTATGCTATGTTTTATCTCCGTCTGCATGTCATCTATCTTACATTATAATGGCAGCAGTGTCTGTGGGGTCGGGCAGGGTCAGGCCCCACGGGTGTGGAGAGGAGACCTATTGGTCACATACACACACCTGCACATGTACACAGAGGTTTCTCAATGTTGAGGTCCTGCGTGGCGTCTGACAGTGTGCAATGGATTTGCACACAAGATTTATGGAGACAGAATTTTTTAAAAAAGGCTGCTCCAGCAAGCTTTAGTCTGTCTTTGTCCCATTATTCAGAAAGCTACTGTTAGTATACGAACAACGATTTTTTCCCCTTTTACCATAAAAAACAGTTTGTTACCTTGTGGATTTCCTCCAATAATCAGGTAACTTCTTTTAAAATCAGCTATGAGTGACCGAAGACACATTTTCCACCAAACCAATGTGGCATATCTTTTAAATAATGTCTGCAACTGTAAATATTCACTGGCTGTATGACAGTTTTATAATTAGAAACTCAATGGCTTTAAACTCGCTTCCTAGCGAGTTTTCCTTCTTTCTGCTTATACTACTGGCGACAGCAGTTTCCTCAATTACCACTCCGGCGTCAAATGGAAATTTCTGCTGAATCGATGCAAATGCAGCGTAGTGGTTTTGTTTGAGCTCACACCCTGGAGACCTAATGATAAGCTCCCGAGGGCAGCCTACTCACATTAACTCCAAGATGAACAACAGCGGGGTCAGAGGTCAGTACACATCTCATTCAGGCATTAAGAGGAGTGTTTGTGTTTTGTGTGCCAGATAAATAAAAAATTGTTATTAGTTTACCTGACCTCACCTCACATTTATGTCTCTTTGCCCAGAATTTAATGAATTTGCTACCAAGCCCTTTATGGTGTAATGGTCTTCAAGTCCAACACCATAGACTTGTAAAGAGAAGCGGATACTGCATCAGAGGTGAGGCATTCTTCATGTTACACTTCGAAGAATGACGGGCCTCTCACTCTTAGTGCGACACATTTATAGAGTGATGAAGTGAAGAGTCCTATAACGGGTTAGTCCAATGTCTTTTTTGTCCATCCAGTTCCCTCGTCTCAAAGTCTCTGGGTTTTTTAAATGGGTTTTCGGTAAATTACCTTAAATAAGGTCTGGGGTTAACACAGGCTAAAGATATTTAGATAGATAGTTTTGTTCTGCAGCATGAAATACGTCCATAAAAACCCATTTTTATTGACTTTTAATGTTTTACGATTCTTAAAAAAGGTTAGACGTCATCACAAGGAAAATCATTCAACCCTCTCGCCCGCCTTTCGAGCTTTACAGCAACAGTCGCGATCAAACTTCAGATTCATCTGTGTTTTCACAGTGAAGCTGAACAATTCGGGGTGGTGATGTTTAAGTCGTGCGACCACGATGTAGTTCCTTTATAGCCTGACAATAGCTTTTTGCTTCTTCACAAAAGTGGTGTTCATCTGTGAAGATTATCATGTTGAACAAAACATGTAAGTATCATAAAATAAAGCTTATTTTTGGAGATGATTGAAAATCCCATTCAACAATCCCATAAGGTTTTTGACGAGGGAACCAGTGTAATGCTAACTTCCTGGTTGGCCTACAAAAATGCGTCATCACTTCACCACTCTATTACAAAAAACATATACAGCTAAGATCTGGAGTGCTCTCTCTGCAGCGTACACACTTGAACTCGCTCATCAAGCACTGACCGCTTCTTCTGCTCTACTGTCGTAAACTACTTTAATCTGTTACCTCCGACTCTTTCCCTTCAAACAAGTACCACAAACAACAATACATCCCAACGTCTCATAACTCAAATGTCAACTCAATAACAACGCCACAGACACGTTACTCCTGGTATCATACACTCATTCTTTTTCACAGGTCACAGGTCAAATACCCGTGTTCAGGACTCAAAAGCAAAAGCAAGTACGTGTGGACAAGCCTTAAATATCCTGGCCCCCCTCCCCCATGGAGATCCTCGTCAGCAGGCCAGCTCAGCTGTCAGCAGTCTCAGACCTTTTGGTGGTTCTGTCACAGTTTTGTGAAAATCCATTGATGGGGTCTGATGTCGTGCGAAGTCAATGAACGCATACACGATGAAGTGCACTCATTTGGTTCATTAGTGAAACTGTAAAAAATACACTTTGATTGATTGTGAAAATATGCATTAACACACTTGTTAAATATTAAGTGCATGTCATCTGTTGATAATGTGGAGCTACATAACACAGTTTTAGCCCAGGTCAAAGGGTGAAGAGTTAACATTTTGGCTGATTTTTGGGGATCTGGACTTCAGGGATCACGGTTGTCTCATCTCCCCGTGTTGTTATGAGGTTGGCGCACTCTTGTTTAATTGCCATCCACCAGTGGCGGCCTCATCTGAAAGGTTGTGATCATTATCAAACATGTTCAATAGTTTCCCCGGCAGACTCGCAGCGTGAGCGATCGAAGAGGCCAAACTGTCACTCAGGCAAAACCAAATTACAAATGTCTTGAGACATCTCACTTAACAGACAGGTTAACGAAAACGTAATTCTGGCCTGTTTTAGATTAATCTGCGTTTCACACTGTGCAGTGTGTCACTTTCTCAGATATGATGTTGTTTTTGGGATGTAAGGGCTTACCAAACTTCTTAAGCACATGATCACACTGCAAGGATCTCTTCCAAAGACAAACAGTTTAATTCTGTGCTCTGTCTCTTGTTCCACCGAACAAATAAAACAACAAAGCTGTAATCCTCTTCCTCCCTTGGCTTCTTTACCAATTTGTAACAGCTTCTATTCGGGACAGTCTGACTGCCTGAGGAAAGTTGAATAGATTGGAAGCGGAAAAACATGGCCACAACTTCCCTAAAACAACCCCAAAAAGCTCTCGACAAGAGAAACAGCTTGTAAATCACCGGTTATAATTAACCAAAACAAATCTTTACTAAAACTGCAGCATGACATTAAGAGAGAATTCCATTTAATCATATGTTTGAAAATGTCAAAAAAGCGTTAATCGCACCTCATTAACTGGCACGGATGTGTGGATCAGCGAGGACTCAGATGTGCTTTAGAGGGGAAAGAAATTTAACTCCGTGAGGTTTAACAATGATGCATTTGGAAAGAACTTAAAGCAGTGTTCATTTATTCATTATGGCCACTTGGGGGAGCAGAACAAGCAATAAAAGCAGCAAAAAAACTCCTTTAGACATTTATCAGACATACAGCGACACTAGCTTTCACTTGGACTTGTGTGTCTGGCTTTTTTTGATCATTTAAATCCAATATTATCTTCTTTTTTTTAAGTAATTTTGGGTGATTCCATCGTCTCTTAAAAAAATCTTTTTAGCTGTATTCACTCGCTGTGGGTCTGGACTGTTAAAAAAACATAATAGACACGGCCACCTCAATGTCAGTTTTAAAGCCTTAAATTCGGCATTTTGGCCGTTGTCATCTTTAATTTTTGGAGCGTAGTGACCATATTAGGACAAAAGGATGTGGTGACAGTAAACTGCGGCGATGCCCCACACACAGCACATCTTTTAAATCAGCCAGGCCTTTTATCAATGTTTGACTTTAGGCTTTGATCAAATGTAAATGTTAGATAGAGTTAAATAAAAATCCATGCCCCTTAAAGTTATTGAGAATGTTGAAATTTTGGTTTTGGCTTTTTGTATTTTATTTGTTTTTTTGTGTATTTCTGCTATAGAGTTGGTATTTGATTTGATTAGTCGATTTTAACATGGGGGTCTTTGAAACTATTTGTCTGAGTTAAAATGGTGTGCACCCATATGGCTGAGGCTGCTGTGGCCCTTTGCTGTGTGTCATTTCCCCCTCTCTCTCACACACACACACACACACACCTGTCTGTCTCGCTGAAACAGTCCTATGATTAAAGAAAAGACGCCCGCGGCCAAAAAATATTTGCATTTACTAAGGTCCATTACAAACGAGCAGCATAACCCATTTAGATAAAGTAAGTATCTGAGCTCTAACTGTGTTCAACTTTAAAGAGTCTGACTGTGCAAACGGAGCTCGGATGTCTTACTCTCTCCGGCGGAGTGACGCTCCCGGCTGCGCCTTTCACGGGGATGTCTCCGATGCATCGTAGCTCCTTTAGAAGCCTCTATATGAATCCGATATTAGGCGTCTTCCGTCCATACTTTAATCACATTTCGGTGATAAAAGTATATTAGCGTCGATGCTTAACGCCATATTTGTTTCCCATAGTTCCTTTGGAGAGGTCAGAGGTTTGTTGTTGTCCAATCGGAAGACCGACCGACGCGTTGTATCCGTTTTCACTGCTTCACGTCATCTGAAGCAAACTGCACTGTGATTGGTCAAATCCACTGTATCTATCGCTCTGTGTTATTGGCAGTGCCTCCTGCATTAGAATAAACGCTGGTAGCTCCGAAAATAATAATAAAAAGAATAATAATGAGACAAGGGTAAATCAGGAGACAGTGTAACAAGCAGCAGGGCCCTATATGGGTGTAAACTGACTGACTGCAGGCAGAGCAGCAGGCAGAGAGTCAGGGCCCTCTCTGAGGTGTCAGGAGTGTGATGTGGCCCTCTGCAGCAGCACAGAGAGGAGCTGCTGTGCAGAATGGCACAGATAATGGAATACACAAACAACTGCACAATAAGAAACAATGGGACTTTTTTTTTTGGAAAAGTGTGTCCATTTTTTAAACTATAATAGTTAAATGTTTATTTTTTCACTTTCTGATTCCTAACACTTTTTATACACCAGCTTTTTTCTACAGCAAAAAAGCTGGTGTATAATAATTTTGGGTGATTTATCACTCAAGATCTGTACTATTCAATTTCCGTCTTGTTTTTTCTTTTGTCTTTATGGTCTCATAACTATTTGTACATTCAAGTGACATCACTGCAGCGTTAATACTCTGATAGCCCAGGTTGTCCTGAAAAAAAGATGCATATAACTTCATTGTGCAATGAGAGACTGAGGTGTTAAGTGCACTATTACACAAAAAGTCCAGGCGAACCAAAACTAGGTAAAAACGGCTTAGGTCTTAGAAATTGTCCAGGCCCTTTATCTATGTGTAACTTTAGGCTTTGATAAAATTTAAATGTTAGATAGAGTTATATAAAAATCCATGCCACTTAAAGTTATTGAGAATGTTGAAATTAGCCCCAGAGACCAAAATGTTTAGTTTTTTGTGTACCAGGCTTTAAATGTGTGTATTTCTGCTATAGAGTTGATATTTGATTTGATTAGTCAATTTTAACATAGGGGTCTTTGTAGCTATTTGTTTGAGTTAAAATAGTGTGCACCCGTATGCCTGAGGCTTCTTGTTCGAGTCCGGCCTGCGGCCCTTTGCAGTGTGTCATTTCCCCCTCTCTCTCTCACACACCCTTTCCTGTCTCTCTAGAACAGTCCTATGATTAAAGGAAAGACGCCCCGCGGCAAAAAAAATATTTGCATTTACTAAGGTCCATGACAAATGAGCAGCATAAACCATTTAGATATAAGTGTAAGTAATAACCAAAAATAACCAATATGATTCATTTTGTGCCTTGATTCTGGGAACAACTTTGGGTGAGAAGTGATCATTGTAATGGTGTCTTGCATGCAAAGAAGGTGATAAAGACCAAACTATTTTTCCAAAGATGAGACAAGTCTGTTGTGCTCATTAGATGGTTTTCATAAAAAAAATATATAAACCAACAAAAAACAAAACAGTGCATCTGTGTTCAGTCTACTCACAACCCAAAGACCTTCCACTCATCTGCTCAGCATCTGTATGTGACTCATAAAACGTATCCGAATTCCAAATCAGTCGGTGGCAGCACACGTCCTGAAACCTGGCTTATTCTTGATTATGCAAACAAATCAACCTCAGAATGAATTTCCCTTGCCCTCATTTTATTTGTTTGTTTTCGCCCCCCTTCTCAGTCGTTTCCTCTCCTCTGAAAATTGGTGTTGTTTGTGCATAGATCCTCTGTTATCTCATTAAGCCCTCCAAACACTCAAGCTGCCTGAAGCCTCCATTATTCTTTTTATCTCTGATTAGGGATTCTATTAAAAAAGTAAATGAGGTCTTTGGGGTCCTTGTTTTCGCTGTCCCTTTGTTTTTTTTTTAAACAAAATTTGTCGTAGCCACATGTTTAGGCTCAGTAAATGTACATCGATTTAGAGAGGTTCACTTAACTGAATGAAACCATTTGCAACTAACGGCTATTTACATCAGCTGTCATCTATGGGGTGAGCCGGTGAGTCATCTCAATGATGGCATCAAACAATTTTGGAGTGATTTTCACAGCCCTTCAACACATTTAACATATCCAACACAGAACTGGAATATAAATGTGAATAAACCTCATTTGAATCCAGAATGTGAGATTTATTTTAAGCCACTCACACCTGTGTTATTCACCAGCATGACTACAACAACTGAGCAAAACAAAAGAATGCAATAACATCAAAAGAACATATGGATGTATAGAGGCAAAGACAAGGAGCTGCAGTGTGAGTGATGCGGGGGCTAAAATAAAAGGAAACGGGATGTAGAGTTTGCAGCAGATGTAGCAAATAGAAGGAAATGACAGACATTAAAACAGTCATTGAGCTACTGTATGGCTGATTATATCCACAGTGAGATACAGGAGAGCGTATAGAAAGTATTAGCATGACATTGTGTTTTTACAATGAATTGGTTTGGACTGAAACACAAATGGCACTAATGTTTTTTTTTTTTATGATGCTTGAAAGGAGAACTTCATCTGTCTTGTCATTTCTATGGCATCTTTAATTGGACTTAAATAAAATGCACTTTCATCATCATAGAAGTGAACTGTTTTTTCTCTCCTTTAATCAAACCAAACTGTGATTCTTTCACAACAAAACTGTGACTTTTTGTAATAGACCTCACATTAGCATTGTTCACGTGTTTTTTCAACATTGATCGCGTTGGATGGAGTTGTTAAGCAGATCATGCGACAATAAATGCAGTTTTAAGTATCATACTGCCGGTGTCCAACACCAAAATCACGGACAAAGCGTCAGTATTTGAAAACTTTGGAATAAGAACAGACTGGATCTGGGACAATATTCTTACAAGAATGATGTCTGGCACCTGAAGTTCACTGAGGGACAAAATGAAAGTGCTTTAAATGAAGGCTGTAATGTTGAGAAGGATTTTAATGTACCCACACCACCATCTAACTAGGGAGACTACCAGTGGAACCAACAACAACAACAACCAACAAGATCGTATGATATAAAAACTAAATCCAGGTGAAGTAATTGGTTTAAAAAAACAATGCTGAATTTCAAGTCTTCAAGAAGTCAGATTTGTGACTTCTGTTAAACATTTATCCTCTCTTCTCATATTACCCTATTAACAACCATGGAAGCTATTGATCAATAAGACCAAAGAAGAAGGGCTAATTAACACACACACACACACACACACACACACCACATAGCAATGTATACACACACAAGTTTTACACTCGGGATCCTTCCCTCTTTTTTTTTTCTCATGTCACACAGCCACTGCGGCTGTTCTGCGGTGGTTGCCATGGTTCCTCCTCATGTCACGGTTTTACTAATGAAGGGAAGAAACAGTTGGGCTCTGTTCATTGACATGGGTAGCCCGCCTACTTAATTACCCTCAGGGATGACCAAAAGGGCTTTCTCGAAAGGTTACACAAGTACATACTGGTTAGTGAACGCAGGAGGAGGTGCATTTGTAGTATGAAGGAGAAAAAAGGAGAGGAGGAAGGAAGGTGGGATGGGATGTTAGTGGAGGTGGTGAGGAAGATAAATGGCAAGACTAGAAGAGAAGTGAATGAAAGGGAAACTACAGGGGAGACGGATAGTCCAACATATTCTCGGTCCCAACTGGTCACATATTGCTGCTTTAACAGTGGACTTTTAACATCTATACATGATGTGCTAGGTATCCTAGGTGAGTTTGTTGTTGATGTACTGCAACACTGTGTCGACATATGGCTGTCATATATATATGTTTTCACAGGACATGTACAATATCTGCTCACTAGATGCAGTCTTAATAATAATAAACTTACAAAAACCTTGTGCCTGCCTTCATTTCCTTGTCCAACAAACTCATGGATTTAGGTTTGAGCAACAAATCATATGGGGTTGAATTAAGGCAACAAAAGCACATGGTTAGGTTTCAAAAAATACATCCTGGTTTGGCTTCGCAATCATACAGGAAGTAAACAGCCGCCTCTGGCATAAGGATCTGTTTCTTGTTGGATCCATCTACCACCCCTGCTGCCCACCCGCCATATACCGATTTGCCAGCTCTTCGTTATTTTGTTGTCTGGCGGTGTTACCTGAGACTGCCCAGAGGCGTATCTTTCTGCTGTAAGAGGATGACTTTTTTCGTCCATGTCACAGCCTGTTCCCATTCTGAAGTAGAACGTTGAACCTCGCACAATAGAGTCTGTCACGTACTCATGATACGCCACAGCATGGGGTCAGGATGAAACACCACCAATAACACCGTCATAAAAGAAGTACAAAAGTTGCGCATGGGCTCGACAAACCCCAGACTTTCAATCGGGACTCTGGTGTTGGCTCCTGTCTGAATGTGATGTTTTCTACGCCTTATCATGTGCCTTCTTCGCTTAATCCTAACCATCCATGCCTGCATGAACGTTTGTTGACATCCAAGCGGTAGTTGCCATGCATTTGAGTTTCAGGGAAGTGGTGTCCCAGAATGCAAATAGCAGACGCAGAAGGATACGTAGAGTTTTATATGTAGACAGAGAAGTCCACTGCAAAGTGGCAACATGTGAAATCACAGATCAGTGATGGAATGTGACGACTTCAGAATCACTGAAGCCTGAACAAGAGTGTGTTGCCTTTTCATATTTGAGAAGAAAAGGCTTTTATTTTAAACAATGTTAGGCTTATCTATACTACCATTCAACTTGATTCTGAGCCACGCTTTATACTGAAAGCAAAATGATAATGGAAGGGAGTGAGGAGGAGCTCCAGCACACACTTTCAGAAAACTCACACTATCTGCTATCCTTTTTTTTTTTTTTTACTTTAATATCCACTCTAGTGTCGAAACACACTCCAGAATCAAGTTCATTTCAATGAAAACTCTTTCAAGTCAAAGCCAGTCTATGTGGTAAATGAAGAGTGGAGTATTCCATCAAACACATTTACTCACTTTGATCTTCCTGGCAGCTTTTGGCAGCAAAGTAAGAGATAGTAGGACTGTGTGTGTGTGTGTGTGTGTGTGTGTGTGTGTGTGTGTGTGTGTAAGTGTCCATGTGTAAAAAAACCAAGATGGTGGGGAATGTTGAGACAAGATCAACAACAGAGCAGTTTCCTAAGCAACATCAAACTTCTGCAAAAATTGCATTTAAAAAGAAATTCTATGCTCATCTGGACATCTGGATATTTATGTGCATGTTTTACTCAGATTTTTGCTTTGACAGCTGTTTTACACCTGAAATCCAGGACACTTGTCCACATCTCACACACCTCCTCTTCTCTCCTCCCGCTGGCCTCCCTTCCTCCTCTTCTTTCATGCATCTCTGTCTCTCCTTCATCTCCTCTCCCTCCTGTCTCCTTCTGGTTCATTAAGCTGTGAGCAGTGTAAATCTTTAATGAGGCGTCCTCTGTAGAAAGTGTTGGCAGTAACATGGGACACTCTAGACGGGCCAAAATGTGAGGTGTACTCTGAATCTACAGGCGGGGTCCGTAGAGAATGACACTGACACCTTTCCTCGGAAGAAGAACATACAGGTGTTTACTTATGTATGCGCACACGCTACATCACTTGCATTATACAAGCCTTGCATAAGGGAACATACATTAAATGACTTAGCATTAATTCCCTTAGCAACACAGCAACGCATAACTTTTTCATCAGGGCCGATTCGAGGTTGGTAACTGATACCTCAGATTTCATCCTTATAGGAAAAAGGCGTGGAAAGCGTCACATCATAGCAGGCTGGAAAAAGGAGCTTCACTGCCCTCTCTGGTTGAAAGTTTCATGTCTGTTTTATCTCTGCTCACATCAATCAGTGTCAACAAAGTGGGCTTTGTTGCACCTTTAACTACCTGACTAATATCCTCTAAAGTCAATATTGCAATTAAGTGCCCCATTTAGTGCAGTACGGATTAATAAACAGTACACAAGTTTCTGTAGTCTCAATTATTTAGTCTTGGCACTGGACAATAAACAAAAAAAAGTGTTCCCACATGGCAGACTTGAAGACTTGCTGCTGTTTCTCCACACTTTTTTATTTTCTATTTTTATGTATTTATTTATTTTTTATTTTCTATCCCAGTTGGACCGGACATGCATGATGACATCACGTTAAACAGTGCATTAGTGGTGTCAAAAGGTTGTTTTCCTAAATCTGTAGGGTTTTACTGCTTTATTTTTAGATGCATTACAGAGGAAGGCAGTAGGGGACTTGAATGGGATAGGGATGCTGTGATTCCAACATGACCAAGCACAAATCTTGCAGGGGCAGGTGGTTTTTATTTTGCCACCAATATGAAAATAAGTCAAATATCAACGGTGGTACCTGGGAATCACTGAAAAATGATAACATTTAGGAGCACTTCTCCAGATCAGTGCATTAAAAGTCTGTCTCTTTACTGGCCCTCTCTGTGAGCCTGCCAAGCCATCACATATTGATGCTTTTCTGAGGACTTTCACATCAACATAGCATGCTCTAGGTATCGCATTCTCACATGATGCCATGCAGAGGTGTTTAATGTGGACACTATATGTGGCTTGTCACATCGCAATCTTACACTAAAAGTATTGTTAAAGCAGCACAAGTCTACAAGTGAGGAGAGAAGGGGCTGGTCCCTGCGCACAAGAATAAAAGACAAACACGTACGGTAAACTTACGTACTTAGCTCATGTCGTTGGTTGTGCCGTAGCCTACTCTGGATAAATTGTATCGTGCATCACAACCCCTGCAAAAGATCAGAATTTGATCAATTCGGCCCAATAACAATTGAAAAGCGAAGGAATTAAGATGAAAGATAATAAAGGCATTATATGACTTAAAACAGTGTTTTACAAACCCCTCTGTCCTGCGTGTTTTAGTTCTCTCCCTGCTGCAACACAGCTGCATTAAATGATCAGCCTGTCAACAAGGTGGTTCAGGAGTTCTTAATGAGTTGAATCATTTGAATCAGCTGTGTTGGAGCAGGGAGAGATCTAATACATGCAGGGGGACAAGTGGTACTCGAGGAAAGATTTTGGAAACGCTGTCTTCAAATATGACGCAAAAATGTGATAATTAATTGCATTTTTTTGAGTGTGGGTTGCAACTGTGTGAACCGAGGTACCCCTCCATCCACGCTGCGTGTGCTGGTGGGAGCAATGACACAAACTGCAAACAGCAGGAGCGGACAGGAGTAGAAACACACACTGCGGGAGCGAGCCTTAATGGTCAGAAATCCAGCAGGAGCGGGATTAAGAAAACAGTCATGTGCAGAGCTCTGTAGGCAGCACCCTGTATGAAGGAATTATTTCATCAAATTTATCCATGTAACAGAAATTAGGACAGTAAAAATGGACTGCACTTGCATAGCATTTTTTTTAGCCTTTCAACTACTCAAAGAACCTTTTTCTTCATATTCACACGCTGGTGGCTGAGGCTACCATACATGGTACAGTAACCAGTCACACACACAAAGAGTCCTAATGTCTGTTTTCGACACTTTTCGGTTAGTTATCCAACCCAACCCGTGACCTCCTGCAGTTAAGTAACAGTGCACTGTTCAGCACTGGAGTTTAGCAAGTTCAGTTGTATTTAGGTCTCTGTCTACTCAAAAATGTGTTTTACTTCCTTTGGATGTTTGACCTTCACTGTTCAGAATGATGTATGAGTTTGACAGTAGAAGGCTTTTTACATCTCCTGGAGGGAAAACGTCTCCCTGTGTTCACCTTGAAGGATGTGCAGCATGATTATGTGACATTACAACCAATTTTGAAGCCAACTGGGTTTGGGGGTTACACAGTTGTGTAATATGAAACTAACACAAATATGATGTGGAAACTTTAAGTCTCCAGTGCCCATAAGCTGAGAATGTTGTGTGCATTTATTACTTCTCAAAAGCAAAAAAACATTTGCATATTCATAGCTTCTGTGCTTTTCAATGAGAGAGCGAGTGGATGTAATTTGGTCTTGAGCTCTCAGTAGTGAGAGCAAAACAATCTGACAGAGAAAGCGACAGGAGAAGACACCCTGTGACCGATAAAAAAAAGACGAGACTTTGTTAATCGATACTGCAGAAATCTTTTACACCAGTTGTTAATGACATTGTGCTGCATTCACCACAAGGGTGTGATTTTCAATTAACTGCTTAAGCCACTACACAAGGGGGGCATTGTTAATACTACAGATGGCATACCAAGCTGCAGATATCGTGTATCACCTTTTACCACTTGACATGATGTCCTGACCTGGATAACAGACATGTAAACTGTGACATGTCTGTTTTTGCTTTTGTAAGTAGATGAGAATATTATGTTCCTTTTTTTTTTTTTTTTTAATATTTTTATTTTTTAAGAGACAATCTATCTCACTCAAGAACTTGATACAGACAGACAAAGGACTTAAACCTGCATCTTCTACAACAAACAACTTTATCAATTGGCTATAATAACAAGTGTATAGAAGTGAATAGAATAGCTCCAAGTTTGAATGTTGTGTTTGTGCATAGTATATCTCTAAGACAAAACAAAGTGTACATAATTAAGCTGTTCTGTAACTAACCAAACATTAACAATCTTTAAACTGTAGATAGGTTTCATATGTATTTACCTATTCATCCTAACACCTTCCTTTTTTACAATTGAATCAGGAGTTTTTGCCCTTTTACTTTGGAGTGTTAAATTAGAAAAAAAAAAAAAAGAGTGCACTAAATGTGTGAGTGTGTGTGAGAGCACACGCAGATGCGTTTGTTTTTCTATTCTGGTACGGTCTGGCACCTGACATATGACTCATGCCATGGGGATAATTTTTTCCCAGACCCAGACCCCCCCCCACCCCCGCACACACACATATAAACATATTGTCAGGAGAAGAACCCCACTGGGGAACATTCACACACTGCAATACCACCTATGACCACTACGGCAGCACACAAAGTAGTGAAAAAGAACTTTGTGGAGACCAATTTCTTTTTTTCCCGATAAGGCATATCAGCACACTGTTTTCAATTAACTTTAACCTATTTTAATCAGCTGAATAACCAAAAAAGAGAAGCCTTTTTTAATCTTAGAGAAAAAGAAAACTGCAGGTGTAAATGTCTGTAATGAGATGTGTGTTTGATTTAAAGAGAGAAGTGATTAAACACTTGACCTGGATTGAGATCATATATTAACTTCTACTTTAAGATTCTCAGTCAAAACAGAAAGTGATGTGAAGATAAATTTTCTTCAAATGAAAATCATCTGAGTTAGGTTTAAATCAGTGTAAGTTTTAAAAAATGAATCTTCACCTCAAAAACCTTGTACATACACACACACACACACATACACACACATATCGTGTTCGTGTGTGTGTGTGTGCAATAGGTATTTAATAATAGCCATTATTTATAGGGCAAATTTGCCACAGCGCATTCACCCGATTAATTTATCTTAAGAAAGATCCCAGCAGAAGCTACAACAGGTGAGCTGTCGAGCTGCAAGTTCATGAGGTAACTGAAAGTTAAGTACATGAGGACATGTTTGAGAAGTTAAAAGATTAGTGCCATCAATGTCAATTTTTTAAAAAAGTGTGGTATGAGTTCTATAACAAGTTAGATAAGAAGAAACATATGGAGCTAAGTGAAAATTACACTGACTCAAGCTGCTTGTGTGTATACACGTGTGTTTCAATAATTAAAGAAAGAAAAGAAAAAAGAAGTGCACACAAACAAAGGCTGTGCATATTGGCTGCTCAACAAAAATGCTTCTACAAAAGCCAAAAAACCACCCACTTATATCAAGGCTCTAAAGGTAAAAGCTGAGAGTAACAATGAGGCCAAACACCTATAAAACTGGAATTGGAACAGACGCAAGGCAACAGAGCCTGATAAATCCAAAGGCACGACTGTTCAGAACACTAACATGTCACTGAATGTTCTCCAGCTATTGTTTGAGCCAGTGCTCTTTCTGGATCACATGTGAACTGCTTTCAGAGTTGACAGGAGCCATGCCGGTGTACTGTATGAACGTATGCTTCAGTGCACATTAAATTTTCTTTTGAAGGAGCATGACTTCAAAAGATAATTGGCTTTCAGCCACAATTCAAAGTGAAATGATTCAGTAATTTGACCACTATATCTGGAAACAGATTGTGCCACATGCTGTGCTATGTTCATTTTATGTGCTAGCTATGACGGACCAATTTGTGTATAATGGAGCTATTTCCACACACACACACACACACACACACACACACACACACACACACACACAAAACAATAAATAAATAAAACACCTGTGTATTTTCTTAAAATAATCTGATAGCAAACTCTGCTCTTTTTTATTTTATTTTATTTTTATTTTTTTTTTATCAACTCTCCAACTTGATGGTTCATCTTCTTTGTGACTGCTTTTTTCTCATCTATAATCTTTGGGTCCAGTTCAGATTGGGTGAAGTTATGCAGCTCTTATGCAGATTGAAATCTGCACATTTCAGCCTTTTCTAATCAGACGCAGACAAGTCACTGTATGCATTGCAAATTCTTGGGGTGCTTTTCTTTGCATACAAATTTCATCAATTGTGTCGGTTCTATGACCTAAAAGTTGATAACATAAAGGATAAAGTAAAAGGGAAAAAAATATATGCAGAGGCACGCTGACACAGTTTGCCTACTTTGCAACATACTATGGTGCATTTTTGTCCACGAAATCTGAAAAGGAAGTAGGGGAGTAAGTATCCTTTTGGGGGGATTTGTACAATGTGAGCATCACCTGGAAGTCAGTAGACTTTTACAGTTAAATCTCCTCTCTGAAGTACTCGAAATAAACCATGACTCTTTTTATTTGATTACCCTAACTCAAAAACCCATTCCTGTATGCATGCACCGTTTATGTAGTCATAATATTTTCTGTGTTTTTTTGAATTTGCTCTTGAACTCCGATCACCTTGCAGCCTTCACAATACTTCAGCATCAGTGTTACAGGACATGTTAAGTGTCTTTGTGTTCGATTTGAATATGCTTTTTGTCCTATTACAGGCAGATCTCATTCAGAAGTTGTCACATACATCTACCTGATCAGCAATATCCGTGTCAGACAACAACACCAAAAGCCACCTTTCACAGCGGTGAGATACGGACAACGTCAGCTGAGAACTTGTCCACGCATCTCTTGTGGCAGTTTATAACGCTGCTGGACGAAACCTGTTACAGCAGTATGATACGCTGTCGGCTGATCAGACGGCACTTGTGGATTGATAAGTCGGCAGGCAGTGTCACTTCATAAAGAGGCTGGACAGAACCTTTTGTGGCAGTATGTTATGCTGCCAGATGGCCAAACTGTACCTGTTGTGGCAGTATGATACACCGCTTGGTGGAGGCAGTTCATAACTCAGCTGGACAGAACCTGTCACAGCAGTATGATACGCCACTTGACCGCAAGTTTATAACTTCTGTTGTGGAAGGGTCCAACAAACACTGAACTTTCACTCCGGAGCCTGCTGTTTGCTTCCCCAACTTTATGAATGTTGAGCCAAACCATAATGCTTTTTCTCAACCTTAACACCTGCTTTTGTTGCATAAGGAAGTAAACATAAAAGAGGTGTATTGCCATGCCATGTTGCCTATTGCCAAAGTGGCAAGTGTCGACCATCATGTAGTAGTAGAAATAAGTAATAATAATATCATACACCACCAGGCTGCGACACTGTTAAAAAGATATGTCAAAGAATCAAAAAATTAGGCACAGGCAAAAGAAAGTTTTAATTTAGATGGCTTACGTTAAATATTTAATATCATGACACAGTTGGTTCAATCTGTGTGCAGCATCTCAATGCAGCATCACAGTTTGTTTTTTATTCCACAGGTAACAGCTAGCTGACTGCTCCTGAAGATCTAAGGGGCCCACTGGGTTTTATATTCTTCAGGCATATCAAAAATGTATTCTGGCCCTCTGCCACTATGTGATTTATAAGCCAGTGGCAGCACTTTAACATCTCTTTTATACCTGTGAGCCAGTAAGAAAATTTAAAGTCCATCCAAATTAAATCCCATGTTTTTCTGCTACAGCACACAGATCTGTACATTGAATGTTCTCTGCCCTCTTTTGGGGAAAAATATGAAAAGATAAGATAGATAAAGATAAGAATGATTTATATTTCATATATTTGTAAGTCTGTGCATCTTGCAGTTGACATGCCTCTAATTATCTGTGCGCCAAGACGGAGAACCTCTTTGCATATGCAGCAGCTAATCAAGACACTCAAAGCTGTATTTGCATGAGCAGTAGCAGACACTCCTTCAGCGAGACAGCAGCCAGCCACATGGACAATAACAGCCTGGATTTGTCAACCAAAGCAATCATCAACATAAGCTGTGTACGTCTCCTTCTATATGAGCACAGACACATATATGATGTTGTATTTTGTCTCTCTTAACTACTGTTGCTAGCAAACAAGTAGCAACCAAAAAGAAAGCAAGCTTCCAATATAATTATGCAGAATGGTGAGGAGCTTATTTTTAAAGGTCCATAGTCTGGCACTAAGGGGGGTATATTGGAAAAAATGTAATATAATACAATATTGCTGTTTTATTTTCAATCACTTTTAAAAAAGAATTGATGTGTTTTTGTTAGAATGAGCTGTTTATATCAACAAAAAAATACGGGTCCATATCTAGGGTGATGGCCATGTTGAACCGCCAGGATTCAACACATACTCATCTCACATACATCTCACATACTCACCCATCCACCGCCCAACCCGCCCTATACAGACCTTTGTGCTCTTTATATTATGTCGTCACAGGCAGTGATTCAACCTGATGCTGTCCAGCGGTGTATCGTGGACGTGACAGGTGCCGTTCAGATGTCATTCCACACGTATAACAATACCATGTAATGTCCTGTCCAACCACATTCTCAGCAGACAGCATCCAGCTGAGGATCCTGCTGATGAGAGAGGTGGCTTTTGGCGTTTCAGTCTTCATTGATTTGATTCGATTCCAGTTGAACAACTTTTTTAATCCCAGTATGGGCAATTAGTTAAGAGCAGCGTTTTAAGACTAAGAATACACGCACAAAAACACACATAGCAGCATTAACAATATACAACCAGGCAAATGGAATGAGAATAAAGTGCCAGTAGTTGATATAATGCACATCTTACATCAAAAGCACTGCAAAAGCTGCAGTATTTGATGACTTCAGAATGAAAATGGTGTACACTTTTCTAGAGTAGTCTAGAATGGACAAACCAAACTTTGCCTCCAGAAAGGGGCCATTTCTGTTTTTTGCATCCACAAGGAGAGCGTTGGTAAAATGTAATTTAAAAAAACAAACAAACAAACAACAAAAAAAAAACAGCATACAATGTCTTAATTCAGTAGCCTGTTTTTAATGGTTTAAATCCCCAGGCTCATTTGTTTTGGAAAGAAAGAGACCTTTGTGGATGATTTGGCTTCTGGTGAAAACCTCGTGAACAATAAACACTGAAGGAATTATAACCGGGAGACCTTTTGGCTTTTTCATTGCTCGATTCCAAAGTTGCTTGTAAGTTGCAGCTCAAGCCGGTGTCTGGTGTCCCTGATGGCTCAGCAGTCAGTCTAGTAAATTCAGCCAAACAAGTTCAGCCATTCGCCACTTACTAAAAGAGTGAAAACACTCCTTACATAGTGCACATTCAAACTGACATGTCATTATATAATTTTTCTTTTACTGAAGAAGAATGAATAAATACTACTAATTTAGTCAGTTTGCCTCCCTGTCAGAACTCCAGCAGTATCTGAATACGTTGCAGTTTTCTTCCCCAGCTGTTCACAGACATAAATGAGTTTCTCTAAATCCTGTAAAGAACAATAATCAGTAGTCGGCTATTTATAGTTCACTTATAGAGCCAATCTCCTCTTGTTTTCAAAAGATCATTTGTCAGAAAACCTAATGTATTTGAGTATGTTAATGCGTATAATCCAGAATTACTTATAATATTACAGTCATTCAAGTTGCATTTGCATCCAAAGTAGTTCAACTGTACCAGAACTGAATCTGAAAACATCAGTCAATGTCTTAGGCTAATCTTTGCATCACAGCAGTGCCAAAGTCATTGAAGAAAGTAATGAAAAAGGCTTAATCAACCATGTTAATTAGCTGCATAATACACTAATGTAAAAAAAAATGCCATTCATGTACTGTTCAATGGATTTATTATGATGTATAGTGTTAGTTAAAGGAACTTTTTTATTGCTAATTATGTGGATTTGCAATTTGTGCTAGTGACCAGTCACCTGTGTAATCCATTAAGGCATTAATAACATGGTGCCATTCATATCACATGCTTAAAGTCTCCTAGAGGTCCTGTTAGTCTCCTGCAAAGGGACAAGTGAACTCCCACAACCCAAGACAGTGATAGAAATCGTACTACTACTACTATACTTTTTTTCTAGCTGTGTAGTATGATGTTGAAATTACTGCTTATTTTATAGGATGTTGTGGGTTTGATGATAGTTATTTTGGGGCTGGATCCTTCCCGTACTGCTGTCAGACACTTATAGTAACAATCTGAGCCTGTCAGTAGCAAAAACAAGCACTTTTATTGAAATAAAGTGACGGTGCTCATTTGCTAGCAAAGATTACATTGCAACTTGTTTTGTAGCTGCTGGCTGCAGTGGTATCCCTTATTACTAGACCAATTTCAAAAATCCCTGTTCCTATTAGTCACTTAGACTCTAAAACATGGAATGATAGGGTCCATGTTGAAAAATACCCTTTAACACAGGCCCTAAATGCTGTTAAATGTGGCAATGATCATGGTATGTAGACCGATTGTCCATATAAACAATAATAATAATACCTAAATGCCTCCAAGCCGAGGGCCCTTTGTGTTCTGTTGTGCTATTGCACAATATACTTTTAAATAACATACTCTAATGCCTTTATTGTAGCTCTCAGGTCATTAGAGGTGATAAACACTACAGCTACCATATTATCTTCAAAAGCGCTTTTAATGTCCAGCAGTACTAAACCCTGTGTAAGACTCAGTGTTACATGTTTGAACTGTAAGTTTTCCATACGTCTACATAAGTTGTATTCAATCTTTCAGTGTGAATAACGATAAACCTATGGTAATGTATAGAATATACTTGATATTTTTGGCTTTGCAATAGCAGTCCAGAAACTGAGAACCCTATTTATTTGCAGTTAAATTTATCTCAGAGGGGTGAAAGGAACTAACAGGCCAGTTAGTATGGAAGAAAAATAGGATCCCATTACCTTTCAATAACAGGAGGTGAAGAGATTTCAGTAATCATTGCTATGGGAGAAAAACAAAAGTGCAATTAGAGGATATAACTAATTAAATACTTGATATATTTAAAATGCACAGTGTTATGTCAAAATCAGCAACGTTGTTTTTTCTTTGTGGTCTTCCATGGGTTGTATGCAAAATTCCTGTGAAGAAAGAAAGCTAAGACAGTCAACACATTGCACATGGAAGCCAGCTGGTGTTTTTTTCCATGTACAGTACGTGACTGTACATGTGACAGATTGTTAGACTGTAAAATCAGCCAGCAAAAAACAAGAAAAAGGAAAAATAAAAAAACATGGTTACTTGTTTAATTCATTAGGATAGATCAGAAGGATATTTAGAGCATAATACTGACGTGGAAGTGCACTTCAAAATGGCAATATGTGACAACTTGGGAAGAGAACATGTTGTTTATTCTGGTGATTGGGTCTGAAGTAGTCTCTGAACAACAATATAACTCAAGGCCAACTTACTTTCTACATACTTTTGAAAACTCATTGAGAAGTTTACAGACCTCTTGAAACTTGAAAGTGTTTTGGTATCCCAATCCTGACAACATGTTCAACAAAGGACACAAAGAGGTAACTGATGTCTCAGTCCCGTCTTTAGTACGACAGCTATGTACATGAATAGCTTCCCAATGCCTCGTATGCAGTATAAAGGTATTAGACTCATTGGACTGATTGCTAATGTAACTGAGGCAATTATGTTTCCTCCCAAATTGTTTTGGCGAAGCAAATTAGCAGTACATGAAGTTGTTTTGTAGGAGGACAGGGTTGTCTGAAGGATGTACGTTCCTTGTCTTGGCGAGTACGACAACCGCACTTCACCGACTGATGGGCAGCTTATTGAAATCGACACAATACAGACAAGCTTCCCAACCGTCTTCTAAACTTACTACCCACTACAATCCTGACTCATACCAGACACAGCTTCAGAAGTCTGTGTGTATGTAACACGAATACACACCCTCACACACACTCACACAATGCTTAACAACAGCAGTTGGTCCAGTTGTGATTGGCAGATCATCCAGAGGCGACATAAAGCCTTTCTTCCACCCTCAAACTGAGCTGTCAGTCAAACCGAAACAGGGCGGCACTGCAATAGGGGTGCTGAAAATAGCCTGTCCTCACCTCGGGCCCTTCAGGAGACACAGTGGGAACATTATGTTTAAGGCAGCCGCACAATTGAGAGGCCACAATAACCTGCACAGTCTGTAGTAATGTGGGATAAAGCCACCAGGCTTTCTAGGATAAAAAAGTGTTGGATTTTATGTCAGACCCTTTTGTATATCCCGATTAACTATTATAGAAGGCATCTAGTTTTTCATGCAGTTTTTGTATGCAATTCTTTGAGTTTTAAAAGTAGTCTGTAACTGTAGACACCAGCTTTTACAATCAAAATTTTCAGATAATAGAGAAGCAAAGTCCTTCTTCTTCCAATGTCTTCCATAGCGCCTAATTTTAGAGAAAAAAAAAATGCTTTTGCTGATGTCCCAGTGTTGGTTGCCATGTGCTTTTGTTGCCAGAACATTATCATGTGCTTTTGTCGCGTAATCCCCTGGTATCCTAGAGTGTAAACAGCAGACGCAGAAGGATACCTTTTTTGTGATATGTAGATGTGAAAGTCAACTGACAAAAAATGATTTGTGACCTAGATGTGAATGTGTTGGCTGCACTCCTGCGACAGTTGTACTTTGTTTACAAGGCACATGTAAAAGGACTCCTTAAAATCGAGTTAATCATAAACATAGCCAAACGGCCGGTGTTGCGTTTCTCCATTGTACTGTCATGAGCCTTAAATCAATCCCACTTTGTGCTATAAATCTCAACAAACCTTTTTAATGTTTGAGCACATCTCAACTCATGCTAATTAAAAGACTTCTCCTTCTTTAGCATGCTAATGATGCAATGATCTAAAAAAAAAAAGTACTGTACATTGCATAATGAAACCAGGCAAAGATCAAAGACTGCAAAGAAAAAGCGGAGGAAAATCAAAAGCAAGCTGGCACATAAACACGGTAACCACAGCACGGGGACAAAAGCCTAGTGGTACCAGCAGTCTTACCAGTGTACACTTAAAAAGCTCTTTCTATGCTGACAATCTTTGCCCTCTGTCAGAAACATCTTCTTCACACTGAGTGGCCATTCAGGCTGGTTAAGTGGACGTTTGAAGGTCATTATGTTTCCACTTGTTAGCTCTGCTGCCTCCTTTTTTCTCGGTCGCATTTATCTCACTGCTTTGTATTTCTGAACTAATGCTTTATTATTATTATTATTATTTTCGGGATGGCTCCCACTGTTGCTCTGTTGTGCTGTTTCTTTTCTCTTCCTCTTCTGCTCACTCTCTCCCTTTTACCTGCACTGATCTTGTGTTTTGTTTACTTCCAGCTCAATCTGAGTGCTGTTCAGGACAACCATGCTGAAAATCTCCTTTGAAGCACAACAGAAATGAGAATGCACCCTGCTTACTGCTTTGTAAAAGATACTCCTCCAAATTCAAATTAGCAGTGCATTACAAGCGCGTGTTATTTTAGCTCGACACTGTCGGTGCTTTGCTGGATGTCAAGTACAGCCTGCGTGCGCCTGCCTTCCTCTTCTGGTTGTTTGCTATAAAATGAAGATGCTTGAGCTCAGAGTTTTCTTTCATATATTAATGTGTGACTAAGTGCTCCCACCTTCAGCCCATTTACCTTGTGAGTGTTTGAAAAGCTTGGGCGCTTTTCATCCTTTCTGTCAATTCTGCCTTTCAATATGGTAAACAAAAACATGAAAACATTTATTTCAGAATTAGATTGAGATTTATGGTCCCAGAGGGATATTTGTTGTCACAGCAAGTACACAGAAAGAAACATATGGCAACACAAATCACATAGCAACATATTCTAGATATAAAGATAGAAACATGTACAAGATATGAGAATAGAGGCATATAGATATACACATAGCAACATACAGATATAGACATTACACAAAATCTCCATGAATACAATGATTATCCCAGAATCAACGAGGCAGATTATTCAGGGCTGTTTTTGCAGAAGGAACAAAACTCCTGATGAAAGAAGCTTTTCTCTGTTTAAGAGTCTTGTATCTACGACCAGATGGAAGTAATATTACGTGTTGATTGAGGGGGTGATCAGTGCCATTCGCTATTTAAGTGCTAGGAATTGGAAGATGGGGTGTGGGAAGACAGAGATGATTCTGGAGGCAGTGTGTGTGATGCTGGTAAGCTTCATTTTATTGGAGACGGTTAACATGGTGAAGCAGGGGGAACAGTGCAGTGAGATGGGTTGGATTTTGCTTTTGTAATGCAACAATTGGAGTTGTCAGGAAACAGACAATGTTCTGAGTTTGCATACGGCACGCAGTCTTTGCTGGAATGGTTTAAGGATGTCAGGGATGTGCTGATCGAATGAAAGTTTATTGTCTATGATGAGTCAAAAATGTTTTCAAATAATGACAGCAAACACTATACATGCTGTTCAATGGATTATGCACACACATACTGACATGCAGATCCGCTAACACATTATTGGGTGTCTATTTAACCGAATCACTAGAAAGAAATGTTTGCATTGTACATTTCTGCAAACCACAGATTTAATGATAGCTGGCAGGCAGGCCCTGGTGTTGTGCCAGCCCGTTCTCCTTCTTCTGAGCTTTAAAATAACCTTGCTTGGTCAGTGCTTTTAGCGTAAAAGCGCAATGCCAAAAGGTACCTTTTGCATGCGCATGAAATGTTGCTGGCCAGACAGACCTGGTTGCAGTACTATTATACGCTGCTGCACAGCACCTGCAGCATCTGCAGACTGCACTCACGAGTTGCATCACTTGACAGCATGGGACTGAACAATGCAACAGAGCTGGTGGCGTGCGCATTAAACACAGCACGACTGCATCAGGTTGAAAGGCCAGTAACGACATTAAATAATGCGAGAGCACAGTGTTAAATCTTGTCTAAATGTGATGGTTTTTCCTACACCTTACCATGTGTCCCATCTGTGCCAGCATGTGCATTTATTGATATCCTGGTGTTCGTTGAAATGTAAGATAATCCGTTATTTGTCCCACTGTGGGGAAATTCACAAACATGTTCTTGAGTTGTCTAAACATAAACACGGGCAGCGACATCCCACCATGTGCATGTGTTGATGTCACGGAAGCTGAATGAGAACTTGTTGGTTTTGCATGTTGGCTCACTGGAATAGCTTACTGGGACAAAGCTCCATTAGGATACTCGCACACTCTGATAAAATACTTGCTTATGGTTATGGATAGAAAAACATCATGTTTTGGCTTTAAATACCCATTTAAAAGGTACAATCTAACATAGCATAGGTTTGCAAAAATGTATGATGCCAACGTTTTCTGCAGGTGACTGAGCTGGTCTTTTTAATGCCAGAGTTTAATTAAGCAGATGGCAGGAACGGTCCTTGTTCAAATATATCTCAATGGCAGTAATGTGGGAGGAGCAAATTTGGGTCTTTCCCATACACCCAGATTTATTCTGCATGCCCAGGGATCACACCTGCAGCCCACCACTGACTCAATATTTAACTCCCCACCAAAAAATCAAATCAAACCAATAGGTGGGATTTTTTTGGTACTTTATTAGATTTGCAGAATACTTGCAATGTGATGAATGACCTTGATTTATCTCATTTAATTCACCGCATAAGCAAACAACTTCACATAGCCATTGAATTCACCAACAAAGAAGATTAAAATGCTTCATCTCTATCTGTATCGCACAGTTATGACTAAGCATTTCAAGTTCTTTATTTTATAATTACATAAACGCAGCTTTATAATTACAAGATTTTTCTTATTGAATTAGCCAGAGGAACTGATACTGTAGGTTTAGGTTTAGTTTTAGCCACATTTTGGCAACTATATCTCTGTGCTTAGATACTGAGTCATAAAACAAAAAATAATAATTGTATTTTTATTAATAAGTAGTTTTCATTTTCAGGAGATGCTTTGCTATATTCGGTCGATTCGTGTAAAGTCCTTTATCCAAGAGAACACAGAGAATACAGGAAAAATATTTACATTATTATCTTATTTGGGTTGAAGGTGGGAGCGCTTAGTTACATGTTAATCTATGAAAGAAAACTCTGAAGTCTAAGATGTGCCATAGACTGTGTAATGACTATTTCTGTTTCACATACATGTAAAGCAGTACAGCATTGTTTCTTCAGACTCAGTAAATGTTCACAGAAAAGTCATAAAACCTTTGCAAAACTGGATTAGTTATAATTATGGCCACATAACTTCTCCACAGATTTTCTTCAGCTTTGCAATGAAGACAACAGTTACACTTGGGAAAAGACAATGCAGGCAACACTTATGTTATGATTTCCCTCCTACTTAAGTAGGAGGGAAATCATTTGTAACAGGCCAACAAAACACATTCAAATCAGAAATTTCACTTTCCAGTTTTCTTTTTTATTTATTTATTTTTTTAAACTTTTTATTCGGGTAGATGCGGGACCTCTATCTGTTGAAAACAATTGACAATAGTAA
The DNA here is from genome assembly GCF_008729295.1 of Plectropomus leopardus. Classification (NCBI taxonomy): domain Eukaryota; kingdom Metazoa; phylum Chordata; class Actinopteri; order Perciformes; family Serranidae; genus Plectropomus; species Plectropomus leopardus. The sequence continues at coordinate 2,222,828 of NC_056477.1, read as the reverse complement.
ATGGCTTTAGACTGAACCGAAAAAAGGAAGAAAAATAAAAACAACACTTTTGTTTTCGCTTCCATTTACCATGACTTCAAATCAAATATCTCAGACTCTTTTCTACAATCACAAAAAAACTTGTATTACTCAACTATTGACTCACATTTGAATGTACCATGATTACAGTGTGATTTCCAATCATCATCATAATCTGCACTAATGTTGACTTGTGCTTCATGTGTTGTTTGTGCAACACTTCCAGCTTTACTGGTGAGAACTTGGCTATTGTTCGGCCAGAAAAGCTCTTTGGGGGGCTGAAACAACTAAACTCTATATGCAGTTAAGCTCTATATGATTTGCTCCCTCATAAAATTTTGGGTTAGCAATTCCAACAGATTATGCACATCTGTGTTGATTTGCATGCTGAGTCTAACAAATGGCATATTCTGCTGTGCTTCATTTTGCATCCTTATAAATGGATCCGTCATGATGTCTTATTAGTTTTGTTGTTTTTTTTAAACTGCTTTCATCACAGTATCTTTTGAGCAGCTGCAAAACTAATCAAAACCATCCTTGTATTTGATAGATCAGTCCAGTTTGTGTTCTGTATGCTCCTGTTCCAGGTACAATGATTTTCATCGGGCTCCTCTTAAATGTGCCTTTTGTGTGAAGAGTTCATTGTTATATAACGGAATTGAAAATCACATTCACTTTTTTAGTTTAACATTAAAAAGAGATTTTCACCTATTAACCCTTTGAAACCTGAGCAACGGAAGAAGAAATGGCCAAAAAATTAACAATTAATTAGTAAAAAGTACAAGAAACTTACCTGAAACTTAGTCAATTAGTCATTAGTTTTTTGTTTTTACCCTAGACATTTTCCTGTAGCTTTTTTTAAAGTAAAGTAATTTGTGAAACATTTCTTTTACACAAAATCCCACTTGTTTACTCAGGGTTTAAGGGTTGCACCGGGTTTAAAAGGGTTATCACATCTGCCACGTCGCCCACTGGATTGTAAGTGGTTGTCTGTGATATTAAATGCAAAACATCCTGATTGGACAGCACTTTAAGTGACTCAGTAATAAAGAAATCCAGCAGCCTTTAAGTGGGTTGGCTCTGAGTTAAAAAACATTTCTGATAGGTGTTGGTGTTCAAAGCATTTTCTCCACAGCATAATTTTGTCAGTATGAAGCGAAGCTTTGCCACTCACTTTAATGCTTGAAAAGAAAAAAGATTTGCTGTGTCCAAATGCAGATGCAAGTGTGGTCGATGATTTTAACGGATAAGAGAACCTTTTTGCAGCTGTTGTATAAACTTGGATAAGACATTTCTATATTATTATACACACAGTAACCCCGCAAGTGTTTGAGCCATTTTGACTGTCCAGATACAGATCTGTCAAATTCAGCCTTCTCCCACTGTCATTCTGTCTTCATCTCCAATTCGTTCTCTCATGTTTTTGTGGCATTATTTGACAGTAATTTCCACTGCAGCACGCTCTGCATTAGCATTACCGACCAGTGTGAGTGGACAAATTAACTGATCAGTGGCAGATGGCAGACAGATGGATCCATTCCCCAGAAATTGGTTGACGGTGTTACTGCTTCATGGAGGTTGTATATATACTTTGTGATAACAAGAGAATGACTGTTGTTTCTGACACCTAAATTGAAGGGATCTAATCTACAACCTATTTAGTGGAGGCGGTGAATGGAAATGGTTTCCCCCAGGGTAATTTTTTTGAATGTCAGTTCAATATGTGAATATATGACTGTACATGCTCTGACTTTGCAAGCACAATTTGGTGACATTGTTTACATGAATCTCAAGTAGTCCTAATGACCCAATATTCTACAAATTTAGGATAAATTGAAAGAATCAAAATAAGTATTAAATGTCGGAATTGCCTTTGACTTTGCACTAGTCTTTCAGTTTTGACCCCTATTTTAAAAATGATTACATTACCATTGAGCTAGAAGCATTTTCAGTGTGATAGGAAAGGTCTAAGGGCATTTTTAAAGTTTAACCAGGAACTACTTTCACATTATGAAGTGAAACATTATCATCAGTTCTGTTATATGCAATATATTATTGCAAAGTAACAACATCACAGTCATATTGACAAAGCGTCCCACTATGAAAAGTTGCTCCTAGTGACAAATTCAAAGACAATTGCTAGAATTATGACATCTTTGAAGAATTTCCTTATAAAGCTAAGAGTAGCAAAAAAAAAAAAGGTTATTCACAAAGCATCTTAGCCCTTAAGAGAAGGTGAAAAAATGTTAGGAGAGAGAAAAAGGAACTTTTAAGAGGCTAAAATTTCTGCAAGTCACAGACCACATCTCCTCTCCAACTTTGATGATTCACGCCAAATGTAATGACGCACATTCACGCAACACTATCAGCAACAACAGTCAGTTTCAAAAGTGTGGAGATGGCTTTCACATTTGATGTGGATTCCAGCTTCAACAGCCAACAGCATTCAAACAAACTTTCCAAGCAAACAGCTTCAGGTCTGGAAAAAACACTTTTTAATCAGCTCAGAGTAAACACACCCTTAAACTTTCTTTCACTCCACCTACATTGACTTTGGTGAGTTTAATGCATCATGCTCATTTCCGGCAGAAACCTGGGTGTAAGTAATGTAAGGCTCTTTCAAGGATTTTCTTTGTAGCAAGATAAATCACTTTACAGTCACTACTGAAGCCCTCCCATGCTCATTCTTGCCCAAGTGGTTTTTCTTTATGCATAGTCTTGTTCAGACCCAAACATATGTAAAGTGGATTGAATGATTGAATGATATAATGATGCACTTGGCTAAACTTGATAACATTATATGACTGTGTGGTATCTCTTATAGAATTAGCTGTTCCAAGCTTTTCATTTGAAATTCAGCTGTAATTCTTATAATTGCTTGCCTTCAAATGCAGAAGATGTTTTCTGTGTTTTCTTGCAGGCACAAAAGAAGAATGGAGGACTACTTGCTTTGACAAATAATTAAGCATATTTAGTGATTAGCTTTGTTAATGCTGGCTACACAATCCTCTCTTGACATACACTAAATAACAAATGCAGTCGGTTCTCTGTATTAATGTAGAAAGCATCAAACAATTTCAACTGCAAAAGACATTTCTTCCAGGGAAAACCTGGGGTCACGATTCTTGAAGGGGTCTCAAGAAAAATGTTAGTGGATCACAAGACGATAATGAGATTAAAAATAAAAATCTTTGCTTTTTTTCCTTGCACTCCTTGTAATATGTTAGCGTTTCATCTTGATGCTGTCCTGCCTCTGGCATTTGGTGTTAGTGTTGGTGCTGAAATTACTGACAAAATAGCAATATTTGTCAACTCTGACATGACAACAGGCTGACCGTACCCTTATACTTTCTTTCTCCTGTTGCTATTTGCTGTCCCTTATGTAATGTTGCAATCTGGTCAGTCACCAGCAGATACATAAGACACAGAGAGGATGCAGCATTTTTAACAGTTCACACAATGCCATTGGATTTAAGATGCTAAAGATTGCTGACTGGACGATGTGGCTTAGGTGGTTAACAATGTCACTTGCCATGAAAGCATCAATATGGTTTCCGAGGTCAATACTGCTGCTGCTGCTGCTCGCCTTTTTCTGCACCAGACTCAATAATGAAAACTAGTTAAGGTTGGCATGGACGCCAGTAAAAGGTAGCTTCCTCTCAGTAGTTCCTACAGGGATATTTCTTATTTCTGCTGCTGCCCTATTTCTAAAAGGAGATGGTGAACTGGCATGCCACAACCAACTGTGAAACAAGTCGATCTTGGTGATACAGGAAAGAAGCATGCGGTCTCATGAGCAGCGTGTGTGGTTCTCAAAAGAAATGAAATTGCACTGAATCTGGATCAGATATTTGGATATGAAAGATTTTAAAAGAGAGATATCTTGATGTCTTCACAGTGGGGGGACAACTGAGGGAAACTGGCACTGTGCTCAGAGTAAAACAGCAGTCAAACAAGTGCGAGGACAGACACAGAGGGGACAGTGTTATTGATGAGAGGGCAGGAGTCAGAGATGAAGAGAGATGAAATAAAAAAAGAGAATATCCATCACAAAGATTGAGTCACCATTGGTAAAAATGAACCAGCACAAAAAGTTAAAACGGAGACAATGAGCTATTCAAATCTGGGCATGGTAAGAAACAGCAAAATTCTATTGTACAGTCAGCAGGTCAAGCAGTGAGATGGGGTCAGGTAAAAGCACTGAAAGAATAAATCTCATCCAGAGAAAGTAAAAGTCTCAGGGTCTCTGTTAACATGCAGCGAAAATATATCTTAACAAGTATAATTCACTCCTGCTTAAGTGACCTCACATCAATATTTCAACCAGACAAGAATGAAAAACACTACACCCAATTGCACTGAAACTTCAAAGTCAGAGCAATTTTCTTACACTTATTAATGGTTAATCCAATTCAACAGTCTCACTACTTTTGGATAATACAAAAGCAGCTTGCATGGAAATGTCATCACTATCTTAGAAGCTGTCATGAGATAAGACAGACTTGTTTAAGTCACTGTACATTTTAATAAGTGATTTAAGGGTGGCATCATTAAATCCAAACAGTGCCAGAGACATCAGAAAAAAAGGTTCTTCCTTTTATGAGCCATTCAAAACAAAAGACATGGAGGATATGAGGACCCATTCCAATGAAACTAATGCAGTAGATTGGCAGAGGGAGTGGGAGGGCACCGTGGTGGAAAGCCAGAATAGATGTGTGACTGCCAGCATTGCTGTGTTGTGCTCAAACTGTTATTTTTTGCACATAATGTACCAATGTTAGTTACTTAGCATTTAGAATTAACATGGACTTATAACACAGGTAAAAACCGGTCTTGCAGCCCTCTCTGGTTGAAAGTTTCAAGTCTTTAAGTTAAAATTGCCGTGGTTCTCTTCACAAACAACACATACACAACTCATCAAATATCACCACTTGTTCATTAGTTCAGGCATGGCGGGTCAATTTATGCCTCCCAGGTCAAAGCCTGGGGTTTGTTGGACCCATCTACCTTCTCTTGTGCCAGTCTGCCCACCCTTTAGGGACTCTTCCACCATGAAAGATACCTTTTTGGGTTGATTTTTGATGCCGAAATAACTGACCAAGCCGCTGTATTTGATGAGTTTGAGATGAGAAAAAGCTGAAACAAAAAGCCAATGGTACTTTTCAGTTGGATTTTGGAGTGGCACAAAAATAAGCTCTGTGGCAAATGGATTAACACCACTTCTATGATTTCTGAAGTCTAAATGCAATTCCAAGAACTGAAAGGCTGACATCAGTACCCAAGAGAAACTACCCAATGATCACATGCCTTTAACACCACAACCAAAATATGGCTGTAAATCTGAGTTTGGCATGATGACTTGATAGTTTCATTCAGCCAGTTGTTAGAACCTGTCTTTTTAAACATGTAAAGGCTTCAAAATTCACAAGAGGTTTATTTATTGACATATTTTATGTCATAGAACAAAATATGAAAGTCTCTTCAGCTTGTGTTCACCACAGACCTTATTTCAGGTAGTCACCAAAAAAACCATTGACTCTAAGACAAGGGAACCATGAGTGCTGAAATGCATTTCCTGGTTATAGGACTAATTCCTGCAGCACTCTACAGCACTCTGTAACAATGCAATGTTCTATAGGGAATCCTTGCGTCCTGGTTTTCACATGGATATCACTTGCTGGCTAGCTCCACCCACCCAAACAGTGATGGAGACCAAGTCCCTCATGGCTCTGGCACTTCCTTAAGGCAGTGTCCTGTCCAGCAGGACAATGCACGATGCCACACAGCAAAAACTTTTCAGTAATGGCCCAGGGACTGTGACAACAACCTCAAGGCATTGGCCTGGCCTTCAAAATCCCCTGATCCCAATCAAATTGAGCATCTGTGGGACATGATGGTACCCCAGAGGTACCCTCGATCCACACTGTTCCCTCCTTGGATTGGACTTGATTCTGACCTGTTGATAGGCTCCTGTGACATCTGGCACCAGGGTGCTAGTCCCGGATGCTTTGAGTCCTTTGGGTTTCAAGGTGTGGTTCCAGTACCGCCAACACTTAATCTGATTGAGATCTGAGGTGATTACTGAGTAGATTTTGGGGTGTGGCATCGTAATTTGTCCTTCTGGATGCCTCTGCCATCAGGGATGAGTGGGGAAGGGCTCTTGGTCTGTAACTGTATCTTGGTGAGTGGTGCGTGTTAAGTGGCTTCCAAATAAACGAGATGATCAACCAGTGGTATTTGCCTAATCTGTCAGTGGTTTCTTTGCTTTGGCTATGAGGTGTTATAGCAATGTTTTAACAAGAGGTCATGCTTTCTTAAGCCTGAACCGTTATGTTACAGTAGAACTTGTCCTTGCACTGTTTGTGTCAAATTTAAAATAAGCAGACAACTTAAGCTACCGGCAGTGGGTGAGCAATTGACTCACCTTTATTTTACCCTGTCATCTCCCGAGTCTGCTCCTCTGTAGCTCCTCCTGAGTTTGATTCAGAGGTTTCGTCAGTTTTACCTAACATTTGAATCAGACCCAAGGAGACTGCAGAGGAGTAGATTCAGGAGATGACAGCTTAAAATATGACTCAGAGACCCACTGTGTTATTATAATGGAAACTGGTTGGGAGGGAGGAGGCTTTGAAAAAAAAAAAAGTCTACAAAACCCCAACAGCAGGCAACCCAATTAATGACTGCCAAAGCATCCTGTATCAGTAAAGACTAATCAAATAGCATGTCTGCAGATCGGATTTTTTGAAATACTTTTCAGTAACTTTTTACTTCTCTTTTTTGTTGCATGTTATCTGAAGTGTAACTGACAGACCTGAGTTTCTGCCGTAATTGCAAATAATGTTGAAGAAGGGAGATGCTTCTGAGACAACAAGTCAACCACGGCAGCAATCAATGCCAGTGTCCAGTATCAGGGCTTAAAGTAGTAATTCAACATTTTGAGAAATACACTTGTTTCTATTCTTGCTGAGATTTAGATGACAGGATTGATACTACAGTCATGTTTTGAATGTAAATATGAAGCTATAAAACCAGAAGACAATAAGTTCAGCTTAGCATATAGCCTGAAAGCACATAGAAACAGCTAGCATGGTCTGTCTAAACATTACACTGGACATTGCTGTTTGCATAATCCTGTATATATCTTAAAAGAAACGCCATAAGTGCTAGAACATTTTTTATTTATTTTTGGCTGCAGAAGGCCAAAGCTTCTTACTTCCCTGTCATCATGTTGTCATACCGGTGTAGCCATGCTACCTGCTGTGCAAAAATGCACATTGGTCCCAGAGTAAAAAATAATGAGTCCATCACAACACATATGCACTCCACTCATAAAAATGAGCATATGTACATAGTATGGAGTGTTAGGAATATTTAGTCTGTTCCTATATTTAAATGTTTTTTGGATCATTATGTGTATTGTTTTGTAAAATCCAATGACTTAAAATATCTGATATTTCTATCATCATTCTTAGATGACACAGTTTCAATACTTTTATAAATGATTATGGTTTATTAACCTACCCAACCTTTTAGCTAAGGTTGCACAGATTTTAGGGATATGAAGCATTTGAAGATACTCCAAGAAACATCACAATCAGCAAAAATACCAATGTAGGCATTAACGGACCATTTCTATTGCAGAGTTCAAATGGTGGTTTAAAAGTTCCAAAAAGCCTGGTTTCATTCCTCCAGCACATTTTGTCAAGCGTGACTTAAGGCACAGTTGTGTGGAAAGTTAACATGAAGGAGGTGGAATTGATGCAGTGGAGGAGGTTTCCAAATAATATGCTGATATGAGTTCATCCGCAGTCCTCCTTGTCTATATTCAGTGCCTATGACGAGTGCAACGGAACAGAAAAAGTCACGATGCCAATATTGACTTGTGCATATCCACAATTTTATCACTCTTTGTTTTGTCCCCTAGGAGACCTAACGGCAAGAGTAAGAATGATGGAGAAGAGAGGGAGAATGAGAAAGAATCCATCAGCGAACAATGCCAGCTCTCCTCAGGGGAAAGAGGACGTACAGCACCGCAGACATTCAGGCAGATCAATTTGACGAGGAGACTGGAAAACAGCGGACAGGCACGTATCCACAGCCCCCAAAAAATCTCCCAAAACACTGACAACACATACAGTACATACACACGCATTGACACAAACAAATGCACAAGCCTTCTCCTACCCATTCACTCCCACTGCAGATTAACAAACACACTGAGACATAAACAAAACTGAACTTTTCAAGTCAGAACAAGAATAGTTGTGTTTCTACCAATGTAATGAGAGCAGAATTGTGTCTGTGTGTGCATGTGCAAGTACATATGCCTGTGAATCTACAGTGCATGTACACAGGCAGGCATATTTGATAAAGACAGTCCATTTCAGTCTGTGAAAGGAAGCAAAACATGCATTTTTTCAGTGTTGTACAACAGAAAGAATTAGAGAGAGAAATGCAACTGCCTGATGTAAAATACATGCTTGTATGTATTGTATTGTTGTAGTAATCCGCTTGAAAGAAACTTGTCCGATTTATGTGCACAGCCTGTTGTCATTCCCAGGTCATGCAATACCCCGCTTCATCAGTGATTTCGGCATAAGATACTGATGCAGCAGGCCACATTTTGCGGTGGTGTGATATGCTGCCAGGTGGATGGAACCTTCTGTGGTGTTATGATAAGCCGCCAATCAGCACTGGACAGCACTTAAAGTCACAGAATGACATGCAGACAAGTGGTGTCTGGTTGAAACTGCTGGTAACAATGTAATTTAACGAGCTGACTAAGTGTAACCACCCGCTTTTGTTGCCCAAACCCAACCATGTGCCTTTGCTGATGTCCAAACATTGGTTGCTATGTGCTTTTGTTGCCCAAACCTAACCACCTGCTTTTGTTACCTTAGCCTGACCATGTGTTGACTCCCCATCATCGGATACCAAATGCTTTTGTTGCACAAACTTAACAATGCGTTTTTGTTGACATCCCTGTGTTGATTGCCATGTCCTCTTGTTAAATAACCCTAACAATGTGCTTCTGTTGTCTAAACCTATCCACATGCTTTTTCTTTGATGTTTCAGCATTAGTTGTCATGTGCATTTGTTGCCTAAACCTAACCATGTGCTTGTGTTGACTGTGTGGCATTGGTTGCCATATGCTTTTGTTGCCTTAAACTAACCACGTAGTGTTAGGTTAGGGCATGTTAATGTCCAAGCATTGGTTGCCATGTGCTTTTGTTGACATTTTCGCATTAGGCGCCATGTACTTTTGTTGCCTAAACCTAACCCTGTGCTTTTGTTGTCATCCCGACATTGGTTGCGACATCCTGGAATGTCAAAAGCAGATTCAGGAGGATACTTAGAGTGAAATATGTACACAAGAAAGTCCACTAACAAAGCGGCGATATGTGACGACTTGGAATAGGCACGAGTTGATGCGCAAGTCTCATGCAAATACTGCCACCCTGCATTTCTCCTATCCTGCACATTTCTTCACCACATGTCATGCTTTCCTCACCTCTTTCACACCTGCGTTTTCATTTATTTATTTATTTTAAATATAAGCCTCAAGACCTATATGTGTAAATAAACCTGGAACCAGAGGTAAAAATTTAAACAACCTCCTTCACACTTGTCTGAATGTGGTGAAGAGACACTTCTTGCGACAAATTCACTCCACTGCACCAACCTCCTCTCCTCTCTGCCACTGCAATCTATCAATTAATGTCACAGTATCCTTCAAAGGGAAGTATGTGGCAGACAGGACCTGTCAGTCCTTTCAAGCGTTCACTGGAATTGAGTTCGGTTTCATTCAATTGTATCACATAATGGTGTAAAACTTCCACTGAATTAATTCCACAGAGTTTATTAATTCAGACCTCCGTGACCTGTTCTTTGGACAATCCTCTTCTCTGTCTCCCTTCTCTTCCCTGGCTTTTTACCTTCAGCACTCATTGCACAGACTGTTAAAAATGTATGCTTTTAAATGAGATATTATAATTACATATATGACTTAGTGTTTTAGAGCTTTTATTTTATCTTGGCTTTCTATTAATCTTTCCTCACCAGCCTTACCCTATATTCCGGTCCATTTTTTCCAATACCAGTTCTCCACAACCCTCCATTTGTCATCCTATCTTCCCAGCACTTGTCTTGTTTCTGCAGCGTGTTGTTCTTCTCAGCATTCACCTCGTGTTCTACCTGTGACTGACAGCTGACTGGCAGTCCACAACCTCTTCCTGGAGTTACCAATTTTGCAAACACGCTGTAACACATTGATATGCAAACATGCCAAACTGAATGTGCAAATGTGCACGTGCAGACAGACGCATGCATGCACACACAGATGCAGTTGACATTGTAAATGTGCACTTGAGACCTGAATACAAAATATGCAGATGAAAATACACGTACAAATAAATGAAACAATGCCAGTGTGCAGGCGAGCCAATATGTTTTATCGGTTATTGTCAGAGGAGTGGTGAGTATACAGTGAGGTGGATGTAATAACATAGAATCATCTCCAGCTGACATTCATCTGCAGCTTATAGCTTTGAGTCAAACAAAACAACTTCCAATATTGTAGAGAAGACAGTACTTTAGCTTTTCAGGCGAAAACAATTCATATTGTTTTCTTTGCAACACATTGGCTTCTTATTGACAGCACTACACTGTCATTTTGTAATACGTATACATGTTTGATAGGCATTATTCACCACGATTTTGAAAGTCCACATGGTTTATTCATGTTAATTCACCTTTATTTTTCCCAGCTGAATTTCAAAACATAGCTTGTTTTGTAATATCTTGGTATCACTGGCAATATTTACCCCAACTGTCACATACAAAGCTATCAGGCTGATCTGGTGTCAGTGCTGAGAATCAAATATCCAATGATGCGATGAGAAAGCAGTTATGCAGTGATTGACCATGGCCCTTGCACACCTGCTTCCATGTTTGGATTCTAATCCTATTCAATGAATACACTGAAAATTAAATTTGCCATGTCACTCAGTTCACTCGCTGCAGCAGTGACTGAATGGAAATACAAATTGAAGGTTTGACAGAACAGAGAAATGTTAGAAACAGGCTGTAACAATGGCTTGCCCTTTTAAAGTCAGTCATGGCGCCTCATGTCAGTTTATGGCACCAGCTGCCTGTAGACGTGTGACCTTTGACTGCTCTGCCATCCACCACGACATAATTCTTCAGGGATGAGATTGGCCCCTGGTCTTCAGAGCTGACATGTTGAGAAGCCCTATAAGTAATGGAACTGTTTGAGAGGGTTTGGTCCTGTAGTGCTTGTCTGTCATCACGTCTCAACTTGCTCAGCTAACGGGCGACATTTGTAAAAGTCTCTCTTGTGGGTTCAAGTTTTGCATCAAACGCAATATGTTTCAGTTGAGCCCCCAGCAGTCAGGGCTCAGGATAGCCTATCCTGAGGACACAACTTCAGAACAAAGTATTGTTTGAGCCCTGTGCAATCCTGAAATTTCATCTTACTGAAAGGTTAAATGTCTCATAGGTAAATGCCACAAGACAGGCTGTTCTCATGCACTGTGAGAATGTATACACAATGTATCCTCATACAATGGTCTGTATGATATTATACGAATTGGCACCCCACAAATGGCATTTGGTCCCTAACACAAAGTTTTGTAATAAAGGTAATGTTGGGGGAACATGGTGACGACATACGTCAAAATTTCTTAAAAATTCCCTCAAGTTCACATGGTTCTGAACATTGGTCTTCTGCAGGAAAGTCTTGTACCCGTCCACCACCCCAGCCTGCCTCTGTACTGGCTCCTTAACCAACGTAAGCACGAACCAGTATTTTGTGGATAACCTAATTGGGCAGGCTGCAAAGACCAGCACTCAGACCTGTGTGAAACAACATGAACTTTAAGTTATTTAATGGTATATCATCATAGCCCAGGGCGATGTCACTTGAGAACGCAGCCAACAGAACCAAGCGCCAGTCCGCTTATAGGGTGAGCAGAAGGGGAGGTGGATGGATCGCATAAACCTCGACTTTGACGCCAAAGTTGTTCACTTGCGGTTTGAATGTGATGTTTTTTTCTACCCCTTACCATGTACCTCTTTTTCTGTAATTCTAACCATCCGTGACTTTGTCGTCTGAACCTAACCATCCATGCTGTTGTTACTGAAACACAACCGCGTACCACTTCATTCCACCATGTGCATTAGTTGACATCACAGTAGCGGCATCCTGGAGGGTAAACAACTGACGCAGAAGGAAACCTAACTCATAATATGTAGACTCAAAGATCCACTGACAAAGCTGCAACATGTGATGAGTTGGGATGAGAACCTGTTGGTTATTACCATCTTTTTCTTAATCCTATGTAACTTCACTTTCTCAAACGTGTTATTTATGGGGCAGCTTATTCGTTAGATGGATTAGATTTTCATATTTTGTAAAATATCATACAAACCATGGGTTGAAGATACAGTGCACAAGAAAAACTGCATAGCCACTGTATATGTTGACATTATATCTTTCATTTTATGTGATAGCCCAAATGTTAATTTTACAGTGTTACATTTTTTTTCTGAACACATGGCATCTATTGGATGTTGGTCCATTTTGGTATTCCTCCTCCATTGTTTTTCCAGAAGTTTGTTCGATTTTTAAACCCTGTTCAAGGGAATTGAGAGGAAGTTTTCCCTCCACCGAATCAAGAGTCTAAGGACAAAGAGTGTTGTATACTTTACAGATTTTAAAGCTCATGAGGCAAACGTAACCATGGTTAAGATATCTCCTTGGCATTGACTTCAGTTGAAATAAAGCTGTAAAAGCCAATTGCATCTTAGAACATGTAAGAATGTCTTTTGGCATCCTGTCAGAGATGCTGTTTCCTGTCTTTCCTGAAAGGGTTTGTTTCCTTTTGTGCACTACTCTGATCTGCTTTTGCTTCTCCCTGACCTTTTTTTCTCTCTCCCTGCTGTCAGATGAAAAGCGAAAACACTTTGAGGAACAACATTTTAAACCAGAGACTCATTTTAAAGTCAGTGCCTATCATCTGGCGTTTTGAATAGGTCATTTGTGACCTTGAAGTACACACATTATCAAGGGTTCAAATGTAGAGTCATGTCACGTCACGTAGAGTCATGATATGAAGGTAGATAGATAGATAGAAATATGTGTATACCTTATTGTGTTAAAAGCTGGATTTTACCTTTGCTTTGACTCCACCACTGAGCATTTTTTTTTCATCCTTTGTGTTTCAATGAAAAATCCTATAATGCATCCACTGCTAGTGTCTCCTTTAAAAGGAGGATGGGATATTATCCGGTATTAGAGCTTTTTAAAGGACAGGTAGACTGTCATCTGCCTGTGCTGTGGGAGGATTTGTGGATAACCTCTACCCTGAAGACTTCCAAATGCACTGATATCGCCGTTGTAGAAATAGGGACATGCTTTATCTGGCCCCCAGCTACACTAACACTCTTCAGACATTTCTTTTTTTTTTTTTTTCAATCACAGCTTATGTGAGAATGGATTCAAAGCATGCCCCTGACCCAAAAGAACAGGTTTCGCTGTTGACGTCAGTGTGAGCGTTAGAGAGACGGCGCGAGAGCGAGCCTTTTGAAATACCCCTCTGGCTTTCTCTCAGATATGTGATGTTTAAATATAAAAAAAAAGGCAGCAAATGTTTGCCAAAGTGGGTGCTGAATTTCAACAATACAAATCAGTTTAAAGTGGCACACCATGACAGCAAACAATGCAGAGCTTTACATTTGATAAAAATATCATTGCTCACACATTTTGTCCACAGACTTTCCTCAGAGCATGGATGGTGTCACCAGTTTGCTCTCATTGGTATAAATGAAAGAACCATGTGGACTGTTGTGCGTGACTTTGGTTTACATCTGGTCTCCTACTAACTCAATTGTCTAGTCTTGTCTTGTCAAGTCTAGTACCACTAGCCAGCTGGCATGTATATTCTGCATTTGCATGAGAGGAAAAAAGTCCAAACCAGGAGGCATCAGTATTTGGGATTCATCATTCAAAAAGGGAAAATTGGATTCAAGACACCTGATAGCTAGTTAGCACATAAACAACAAATCCCTGATGCTGAAAGAACAAATATATATAATATATACTGCGCGCCACTGAGAAATAACACAGTTGTAAACTATTACTGCTAAAGAGCTCAATGACCAAACTAATATAATCTTACCTTATATACCGACTTTGTTTTGTTCATATGTCCTCTTGACTGAAGCTGTTTATTTGCTTTTCTCAGTTGCGTTTCTTTTCTCCTGAGTTGAACTGCCATTCAGAGCGATTTCAATTGCAGGCCGTTGTGTGCAGCCAAATCACACTTGGTTTGTCCTCTAATTATCCATATCCCCTGATCCTTCATAACTGGGTGCGGAGTACACAATAGAGAAATGTCTTTTAATTTTATTATAATGCCATGATTGCGTAGCAAGGTTGAGAAATATTTTTCTGTCTCTAAATAAAAAGGTCTCGGGGTTGTGCCACTCAGAATTGCACCCATGCCTCTTTTACCTAAATCTGATGTGCATAAACTAATAAAGGCCCATTCTGAAAGTGACCTCGGGCTAATCACATCCTTTTCAACCTGAGCCAAAGGACAATACGGCAATTAGGTCTGACCTAATTACACCAAACTGTTGTGAATAAGAGAGATAAATGATGAAGCTGTAAGAAGAGATAAAGATGATATAAAGCTTAACGTGCTGCTGGGCAACCTGCACCACCTGCCACCAGTAAATGATTACTTATTGTACTGTGATGAGTGAATCATATTATCAATTAGACCGTTAGTTTAATTTCACATTAAGGAATTTAATTAAGTAACTGTCAATGGTATTCTTAGTAAAGATCACATCTCAATTTATTTAGGAAGCAGTTCCAAACCTTTTTTTCCAAAATATATTATTTTTATGGAATCAAAATCAATACTGTAATTTGCTTTCATAAGATATAATTTCTGCAATACTTAAAATAAGTGTGAAGCTACGTGCTCATCACATGTTTGGAAAAGGTGATGCAGAAGGGCGTATGTTCTATGTTCTTGTTTGTATAAATGTTGAAGTTTGCTGTCAATCTCCATTTCAGCCAAACTGCAGGATGTAGATTTAGGCTCTTAGGGCCAAACCTTGTCAGGTGGGAAGTCTGCAGTTGTGATGCAGCATACAAACTTCCACCCGAAGCAAACATTAAGCTTCCCCAGCTGAATGAAATGAAATGTGTGGGTGTTCTAAGAATTGACTTCAGCTTATAACTTTCAAACCATGGATGTATGAACATTGGCTGCTTGATTTAAGAGAGATGAGTGTAATTTCTGTCAAAGTGTCATTTGCTTTGTTAGGAAGTATGTATTTTTGTTTGTTTTCTAGCACCAGCTCTTAAATATAAGTTTTTTGGGTTTTTTTTAAATAAATTTTTACTCAAGTATATTTGCATATACTTACACTGCCGCTGCCAACATGGTATGAGCACATGTCAGACAGTTTTGTTTGTCCACTGATGGAACTATTGATTAGGTGATTTTTAAATTTTTTTTAGCTCAAGCTGTCACGTTGCCACTTTGAGGGGGCTTTAGGTATCCTTCTGTGTCTGCTGTAGACGCTGCTTGTTCAGATATCATGCCAGTGCTGCTGCCGTCGGGCCATCTGGTAGCGTTTCATAACACATAGAACAGATTTGTCCGGCAGTGTTCTCAGGTGACATCGCCGTATGACACAGCTGCAAAAGTTGACTTATGGCGTTGAATTACTGGCTGTATTTAACCAAACTGAAACATCCGCTACTGAAAAATAGTCATCATGGAACTGCCAACATATATTAAACAGTTTTGCACTGTACTGTTAATTTCATTTTTTTTTTTTTTATTTTTTTTATAGCTCACCACATTTTATTATGACTTGACGTTATGCATAATGTTAGGTGGGCACAGTAAATCATTGGCTTTCTGCCGACTGTGTCCTCAACTACTCAGTCAGATCTGACCCTCAGTCTTGCCTCTTGCCCAAATATGGTCATTTATGGCTCAATCTAAAAAAAAAAACACACATTGGCCAAAATGCCAAACCAGAGGATTCAAAGCAGCAGTCCACAAACCAATGGGTACGTCACACAGTAGCTACTTCTGATATTTTTACAGTCTGTTGTTTTAAAATAAGTTGTAAACTGGATCTTCCCATTTCAGTAAAATACATTAAACCACTGCTTCACATGCATTTTTGGGGAAATTACATTAGAACTGCAGTTTAACAAACTACTAGTTACTTTACACCTGAACGACTCTCACACAATGTAAGCTTGCCATAGTAAAACTAGATTTAAAAAGTTGTTAAAGTCTGGAATCTTGTTTTGTTACACTGAGGTACATGTGAGCTGACTGTGAGTAAAGTGTAGGTGTGTTTGATTTAAGGATTCAGGCAGGCCAGTTCTCACCTGGGCAGCCCGAGGATGTGTTTTAAGGAGAGGGCAGGGAGCAATTGTTGGGGTTGAATCAGGAAAAATGCTAAAACTTCTAGGGAATTTTATAGTATTTAATCACAGAGGTATTGTTTGCAAACCAAAGGTGATTTTAGTCAAATGGCAGGTGTTTGTTATCAACCCTTTCAAACCTGAGAAAACAGGGTTCATTTCTTTCAAAAACATGGGAAGAAGGTGATGAGCAATAAAAGAAGATATAATTGAAAAATTAGCAAGAAAATTACCTGAAAGTTACTGGGAAAAATAGGAAAATAAAGTGAAAAAAAGGTTTTTTAAAAAAGGCCTTAAAATAAGGGTTAAAAAATTAACTTTACTACTTTTGAAATTACTCAATTACTTTTGAAAGAAAATGCACCAATTTGGGCTCAGAGATCTTAATAATCTGAGGGTAGCACAAGAAAATTGCTCCAGGCTTCAGAGAGTTAAATGAAGATTTTGGGCAATGTTTTCAGGCATTATGCCATAGTGGATTGCAGAGAAACCATTATTAGAGTAGAATGCATCTGTACTTTGCAGTTAACTACATAAACAACCGAAAGTAGTCGGCTAAAGCTACTGAGACATGAATGTAGTTATACTGCCACCAGCCTCATGCATATTATAGTTATTGAACTGCTGTTTCTCAACACTGCTCGCCAATCTGTAAAATCAAATTTTAGTCATTGGTACAGTTCTCAGCAGGCATCAAGACAAGCAAATGTCAGCTCATGACAGACAAAAGATGTGCTATTATTACCCGGAGGCATGAAAGACTGTTTCGGAGATGTTGCCAAAAAACTTTAAATTACCTTTGAGCACTGTGGCTTACACTATCACAAGGCATCGGAATACTGAGAAGAAGTCTGACTAAAAACGATCTAGCAGACCCAGACTGACAACAAAATCAGACAAGGTTGTCTTGTGGAACAGAAAGCTGACAGCTTTACGCGTCAATGTTGAATAAGTCAACACAAAACAAGGAGAAGGAAAGAGCCTCTTCAATAGTTTAGTGAAGGTATCAGAGCTGTTGAGAGATGTTGCAGCTCAGAAAACTTTAAAATTAAAACGTCAAAGCAGAGTTAAGATCCCAAGGCCTAGAAATGCAGTAAAAGAACTGGACAGCCAAGACTTTATAGGCACATTTATTAGTATTTAAGATCACTTTATTACAGCATTAGTAATCTCGTAAACATAAAACATACTCTTTCTTTATGTGCTTATTTCAGGGCAGTGACTCTGAGTGCCTTGAGATTTATTTAAACAGAAAAATCCAGTGGAATAATATTTAAAACATGCACAACTCCCAAGGACAAGGACTTTGGTATCTTTCTGCTGATTGCAGCCCATTTACCAAATGCACCGCAGCTGTGGTTTGCATCGGCTAAAAACCAACCAAAACCCCGTAGCCCTCACTATTTGTAATTGGCTCACAAAGATGGAGTTCAGCAGCATGCATACACAGGTGCACAATGTCATTCATTTCAAAAACTGTATTTCACTGAAATATCTTTTCATCATTCACACCTGCGAGCGAACCACTTGTTCTCATGGAAACGAAGATACCCGTCCCTTTCTTTCTGTAAAAGAGAACAGAATGTGCTGAAGTGCACTTTATCAAGCCTTTCATTTGCACACATTTGGATTTTACAATATATAATATTCATAAATTAAACAAACTAAAGGTGCAGAAAGTTCACAGTTGTTTCACAGAAAACTCAGTCTGTTATATTGGCCTAACATGAGGATCAATTGGGTACAATTCAATAAAATAAATTACATTTAATTAATCAAATGGAACTGGCTGCATATTAGATAAGCTTGCTTTTGTTATTATTAGCATTATTAACACTACTACCATTTATTTTTCTCTATGTATTGAATTTATTTATTAATGCATTTTCTTTCCATGGTCATATCCTGTATTATAAACTCTCAGTTTTTATACATAAATGTGTGCAAATGCATGACTGTGTATGCCCTTAGGGACACATGTTGTGTATGCCAGCGCAAATAATATATATTTGTAAACATATTTATGATTTATTGTTATTGATGTGTAACACTGATTGTTGCAAAGTAGTTACAATGATATAATATACATAAGACAAATGCAGGTTAACACGATAAACAGTCGTTAAGACAAATGCAAAGTGTCAAAAATAAAAGATATATCATATATAAAGGCATGTATTCATATATGCATGGGAATTTAAACACAAAAGCCAAGACATATTGTGCATGCAGATTGTATTTCCTCCTTGAAGGTCACACACTTGCTTATGACAGCTTAAGTTTTATAGAAATATATTCTCCAATCTGTTCATTTTGGCAGAAGAAGAGTATTTCTAATTGACAATGTTTGCATACTTTTTTTGGAAGCAAGCTATGTTCTTCTGCAAGTCATGTTGGAAAAGGTGATTGAATGGAAATACTTACACATAAAATAGCAGGTTAACCCAATAATAACCGGTCATTAAGAGAAATGGAAACTGTAGTATGAAAAATACATATATAAAGGCATGTATGAATATATGCATGAAAATTTACACAGAAATGTAAACACATGTTGTGCATACAGATTATATTTCCACCCCGAAGGTCACACACTTCCTCTTCAATGCTTAATTAATGTTGTTGTTGTTGCTGTTGTTGTATTGAATCAGAAAGAAAAAACAGTCTCTAAACTATTTATAATTTTGGCAGAAGAAGACTGATCCCAATCTACAATGTTTGCACAGTTTCTTTTTGGATGCCAGCAGTTTTCTTGGGGGTAGACACAATGTTTCTGTTGTGTTTATGTGTGTTTGTGTGCATGCTTTCATTATCAATCAATCAATGAGGCATATGACCAATTTTGTATTTTTATTCAGACTTTGGTAACACTGCAGTACGCTGGATTTTTTTTTGTTTGTTTTATTTTAGCCAGTGCCCGTCATTAAACACTTTATTATCTGTCCATCAGATCCTTCTCTCCTACACTTACTCACACTCAGAATGGTGCAGCAGTCGGCCAGTTGGAGGGAGGCGATTGAATGGAAATGACCTCACTGGGCCCTGCTGTTACCGAGGGTCCTCTGGGTCGCACCAGCATGCCCTGCGGCAGCAGAGTTAATGGGATAGCAGCAGGACTGCTGATCAAGCACACTGGTGGCACACACTACGCTACGCACTCACACACACACACACACACACACACACACATACACACACACACAGCAGCAGCAGCAGCAGCAGCAGCACAGGCATATTCAGCAACACATTCACAGTGACACACAAAAAACCCCCATTCAGCCATCATCATTAAAGAGAGACAGACACAAAAGACAGACACACACTAAGAACCCCACACCTCCCTCAGGACCTTTCAGGACAGGTCTGTCCCATAAGCTTCTGCCGCACTCACTTTGCTACACACTGAACACTTGTACCAATGCACTTGAGCAGACATTTCAACCTGAGCCGCAGCAGTAAAAGATTGAAACTACTATTGTAGCATCCAAACTGAACACCCACTGAGTGCAGCGTTGTGAAGATAGATGGATTTATTACCCGCTTTTAAGCCATCAGTGATGACCTCAAACAACCTGTCAAACACTCAGAGGAAAAAGTAAAAGCTGTCTGTACTTGAAGGAAACTTGGGAAGCTGGGTCTTTATGTGTTGCTGTTTTGTGTTTTTATCTTTTTCTCTGCATGAGTAAGCAATTATGAGTGAGCAAATCCTGCTTTATGTTAATGAAAAGCAAGTTATAAAGCTTTTGAAATGGAAATGCCTGTAGTAGAAAGGATAACTAGGTTTACAGCTAGCAAAGCACATATAGGATCAACAAAAATGTGCAGTTCTTGCTGAATAAAAAACAGAGATATGGCCTGGGAAATTTGGTATGATAGAAGCTTTTTAAGTTGTGCAAATGAAGGAATCACCTTCGTCCTCGTCTAACTCTGTGCAAAAGTCAGTCATGTTCTGTGATTTTGACTCCTTGGTGGAAATTAGTGTGGCCATGTCATGTCTGTCTGGTCACTTTTTTCTCGATTATCTTTTATTTTGTGAAGAAAACTTTCTGACAGTATTGACATGTTTGTGGGTTAGAGAACAGACGACACCAAAACCTGTTCTCATTCCAAAGTAATCAAATACTCCCACTTTGATAGTGCTCTTGGCATAAGATCCTGACAGCAAAAGCCACCTTTCACGTCTGCATGATACACCGCTGTACACCATCAAGCAAGAATGTGGCCAGACAGAGTCAGTTGCTATGTTATTACACACCAGTCGACAACCAGACAAAACCTGTCATGTCTGCATGATACGCCACTGGACAGCATCAGGTTAAAAACGTTACCCCTGCTGATGTAATATAAGGAGCATGAAGGTCCCTATAGGGTGGGCTACAAGGGAGATGGATGGGTCTAACAAATCCCGAACTTTCACCTGGGAGGTCGGTGGCCTCCTACTGTCTGAATGTGATTTTCTTTTTCTACAGCTTAGCATGTGTCTTTTTTTTGTCGAACCTAACCATCCGTGGCATCCCGGAACGTCAACAGCAGACGCAGGAGAATTCCAAATGCGTTATGTGGAGACACAGAAGTCCACTTACAAAATTGGCAATATGTGATGACTTGGGATGACAATGTATTAGTGGCCTACTCTGCTGGATTCTGGTCATGCATTGGCCAAATGAAATTTGCTTTAAAGTTGCCATACAATCAGGACATTCCTATTCAAATATGTGCAGATGTCACAAAATATAAGAGCACAAGCCTCATTTTGCCGTGACACCATCCTCAGTGAGCTACAGAGGAGTTACAGAGCCTCTCGTTAGAGGGCTCCGCCCACGCTAATAGAAATAGGGTTACAATATCATAATCTTTGTTTTATCAACTCATCAGTGCCACAGTTTCACTGCTGTTTGTGATGTACCACGATGCAAGGGACACATTGTATCTAGATCTCTAAGGACATTTAAGGAAAAAAGAAAAGTTCTACCCCTAACTTACAGATGTTCCTAACTCATTTAGCCAGCTTACTTATTGTCCATGAAGTTTCCATAATGCTTGAAGTCATTGGATGCAGTCTGGTATGTTCAGACCACGCAGCCTCTCTGCCAGGTGCTACAGTGGAAATGAGCTGCTGTTATTTTATTTTTTTACAGCAGAGTCTGTTCACACTTCACAGGTTGGATGAGATTCCTGAAAGAAGGGCTTCATTATTGTGCGGTGGCATGTGTGCACGCTGGTGCTTTTTTATGTTTCTGGAACATTTGTACTTCTGCTTGAATTTATTTTGTCAGTACTCTGTCAGCAGTGGCTTGTGTATTTCATTATGTTTGTGTGGTGGAATAAAGCAGCAGCTTATGTGAAATGGAAGCTTCTGTGCTTTTTTTTTATTTCTTCAGAGCTGCAGAAGCTTAATATTCTCAAACAAATTCTTTTTGACACATTTTGTTGTCTGTCTGCCACTCTCATACTCTCTTTATCTCACCCCTCTCTTCTCTATTTCTTTGTGTCTGCAGATGTATTTCTTATACAGCGTCTAATACAGTATATACTCATACTCATACTGGATGATGATGCAACACCTCATGTTTTGATTAATATTATTTTTCTTTTCTACATTGGGGACATTCTGGCTGATGTAACAATATTTATTCTTTTTAAATCTCAGAGTTGCTCTTGAAGTGTATTTTGAAATTCCAATTTTCTCTTTTGCTGTCTTATCCCAGAGTTTTGGTTTTTTTGCAATTCCCTGCCTGAAGAGCTTAGGATGGTAAAATCACTTTAATCTTTTGATTCACTTCTTAAAACACTTTTTTTTTGGGTTTTTTTACAGCTTTGAACATGTGAGTTTACTCATTCCACTTTCATATTTTCCCTGCTTTATCAGTATGTATACCCTTATTCACTTTCATGTCTGGTTTCTGTGTTACTTTAATTATTTACACATTAATCTGGAAATGTTACACTTTTTCAAACTTTAAAACAACATCATTTAAGGGGGACACAAATCATGACACAGTAGTAGACATAATCCCTGTGAGCAAAATGTTTTTTTTTTTTTGTTCCAGGCACACCTCTGCAATTGTTTATGTACAGCAGGTCGTTTAGATTCACTGAAGAGTGACACCATGCAATCATGGAGTGAAATACTCAGGATGATGGGTAAGTAATAGTTCATTGCATTGTAAGGAAAAAAAACACAAATATCATCTGTATCCACGAAAGAAAAAAAAACATTTTAAAACTTTTTTAGCATTTTTATAAGGTCTCAGTATTGTGTATCTCATGCAGTCCATGTGTGTATGGGTACATTAATGTACATGCCCATTTGTGTGGATGCATATATCACATCTCTACACATTTATGTATATGTATTTGTATTTTACCACTTTACTTTTCACAGATACCTCATGGTTTTTATTCTTGACTAATTTATCTGTTTTGTTATTGTTATAATAATAATAATAATAATAATAATAATATTATATAAGCTCAGCACAGTAGTTTAAAACAGTGTTTAAATATTCAAAGTTTAAATAAGTTAAAATACCCTTAATTCTTAAGTGTGATTTTCTGCTGACCAACTTCAGCAGGCTCCAGGGACGCTGGCCTTAGGCTGTGTGTTGGGGCTCTAACTGTTTGGCTCATAACACACTCTCCAGGCTGCTGTCCTTCCGTATGCTGCTGGCTTCATTGGTACCTAGTTTAAAAAAGGCAAAGTAAGGCAACAGTAATTGGTCCCACACTGCATACCACCTCACTTCCTCTCTTCTTTCTATGATCCCAAGACTGGCTGAGGTTGATACTCACACATCAGGGCAGAGCTCCTAAGTCAACTTCCGTGTTGTGTTGGAGTATCGCTCCGGGTGGTGGCTTCTGCTGGTATACGCCACCTGTGGTCAATTCAATTGCGTATTTAAGTGAAAATCAAGTCATGCTAAGTGGAAGAAGGGAAATTTGCATTAAAAAAAGCAGCACATTTCTAACTAAACATTTCAACATTTCTAACTAAAAGCATGCGAAATGAAGCCATATATATATATATAGTGATATAGCAAAACAATAAAAACCAATGCTTTGGCTGTGTGACATTTACAGCAGGCTTTTGTAGCCAACACTGCAATAAAGCTACATGCGAACATAGGACAGCTACATTCACCGCTTTAAACCCCTATTTGAACGCTACCATTCAACTTTGCTACATTAATCATATAGCCTGTTTTGATCAATTATTCATTTAGCCTAAATTTCTCCCCAAGTTCCACTTGAGTGTTTTAGATCTCTCCCTGCTCCATCACAGCTGATTCAAATGATCAGATCGTTATGAACTCCTGAAGCTGCTTGATGGCAGGCGGATCATCTCACTCAGTTGTGCTGCAGCAGGGAGAGATCTGAAACATGCAGGACAAGTGCAGCTTGAGGAGAAGTTTGGGAAATTCTCATTTAGCTTGTAGTGAAAAATGCCCGTAACAGCTCCTAAAGTTTTGTAACACAATTGTTATCTCTGACTAATAGTCTTTAGGTCACAGAATTTCTCTTTTTAATTCTCTTTTTATTGGTTTATCATACAAAAACAAAATACATAACCAAATGAACATAAAGACCTTTCAAGCATGTAAAAAGGTCAAATTAATACATAAAATAGAATGACCAAATAAATAGTTGTAAAAAAAAAAAAAGGAAAAAAGGGGAGTAAATACATTATAAAAAATATATAGAATAAAATAAGGGTAGAAAATAACCAGAGGCAAACAAAAAATACATTCTGACAAGAGCATTGGATCAAAAGAGTTACTGAATTTCAATTTTTGTTGTTATTTATTCATGATTGACATTGTATTGCATTGTAACTGCCTGCCTCTAATAACCAACAACTTTTTAAGGCAGTTTTGAAACTTGGACAACCTTTATTATGTTTTTTCTTTCTTAAATGTTAGAGTTGTTTATATGTGGGCTGTATAGCTTTCTGTTGTAAAGCTACCAACAGATGAACAAATACAAGTCAAGTTCATTATAATTTAATACTGAATGCTAAGCAACAGCAGGCTCACAGCCACTGTCGAACCTGCCACGTTACAGCAGTTTACATAATTGGTTTTGGAGGAGAAGTTTTCTCTCTTAGTGCTGAAAACATTCGAACTCTGCTTCTAAATGTCAGGGCATATCAGCAGTAAGCTGAGCTGGACAAAATTAATATCAATTTACTGTCACAAAAATCAACTGATGTGCAAATCAACATAAGAGAAATCTCTTTGGCGCCTTTTATAGATAATACGAACGTCGCATAAATGTAGTGTTTCATCACTTCAAAGAAATGTTGCTGAACGTAATCCAGGTCGTGATTACGTTGTCACCACAGTGCAATTATGAAAGCACTTTGGAAATATTCAAACATAATTTGTAGGAGACTGTGTTGGTACACAGAACAGCTGAACTCCCCTCACAGCTCTCTGTCCCTGTAGTCATTAGCTGTAGACAAAAAAGTATGAGAGCATCTATCATGCAGGGTGAAGAGACAAATTATGAGTCCTTCCTACTCGTCTCTTCTCACCTGCTGTCATCACTGCCCATATCACTTCACACAATCAAGTCTGCCTGATACTGTGCAGCCCTGCTTCAATTCCCCAAGTCCCACCAAAAAAGATAGCAGATCACATAATGGATTTACAAATGGACTGAAAAAATGGACACGGACGGGATTTGGAGCGACTTGTTGAAGCTGCTTTAATTGGAGGAACTAATTTAGATTTAGTTACTTTCCTGGTGCCTAATATCCTTAAGGGATTCTCCACTGATTTTAGTTTAATATTCAATATTGTTCAGCCTGTGAACAGTTATATCTTCTGTGGCTCTGGTGAAGCCAGATGAACAATATTTTTTTCCAGGTGTTATCAAGCTTTTAGAACAGAACCCTTTTGTTACAAACTAGATATGTGGATATTAACAGTTATAAGTGCTCATTTCAGCACATGTGAAGTTTGACATGTACTTGCTACTAGAAGCCAATATATTTTGGCCTCTGCTGCTTAAATTTGACCATAAAATCCTTTCTCTGACTTTTGTAACACCACAGCAACAGAGAGGTAATAAAGTTTTCACGCCAAGAACAGAATGGAATAGAATGTCTTTATTGTCATTGAACATCTGTGCAACAAAATTTAAGTGCAACCCCTCCTCAGTGGAACAAAGGGAATAAATAAAAACAAAATAATTAAAACAATTAAAATGATCAAAGCAATAAAACGATCGACCCAGAACTCATACATATAAATCAAACTTGTAACAGCAGTAAATAAATACATAACGCACAGTCAGTGTATTGCATAGTCCTGAGTTTGTTTTTTATAGATGCACAAATTAGACATAATAGAATAGACAGAAATGATCACCTCTGGAAGAGCAAAGCTGCTGCGTCTGTACGTGCTGCCATCTTTACAAACAAGTTGTCACATATAGACATTTTGTCAGTGGACCTTCACATCTATATAATACCCTCCAGGCATCCTGCTGCATCTACTGTTTATGTTTCCAGATGCCGCTACTATTATGTCAACACAAGCACACGGTGGCTTGGATAGGTAGGATTAAGCCAAAGAGGCACATATGTAGAAAAAAAAACCTCATCACATTCAGGCAGGAGGAGAAATCGGGTCTTCCACATGAAAGGAGTTTGTTCAATTCATCCACCTCCTGTCCCACCCACCTTATAAGGGCCTTTATGCTCCTTATATTACATCATTACTTGCAGCATTTGAACGTGACACCATCCTGCAGCATACCATACACAGGCGACAGGTTCCAACCGGCCTGTCTGTCACGCTGTTATCAGCTCACGCTGCCCAGTGTCGTATCATGTGGAAGTGAAAGGTGGCTTTTTGGGGTGAGAAATCACAGCACACATATTGGTATTTCACAAGTTTGGAATGAGAACAGGCTGGCAGTGCACAAAGTAAAGGCAGTAGGCATCTTTAGTCCGCGATCCGCCAAAGAACACAGAAGAAGAAAAAATAATCTTATTCTGATAAAAGTCTAGATATGAACTACATGCATCAAAGATATGTGGCTGTGGTGTAGTTGTTAAGATATATTTATCATCGTTCTGCCCACTTTCGGTTCTTAGACTCTCATTGTCCATGGAGTTCCAGTTATGATGCTGTGATATACAATTGGGAGTCTGCACAGAGTTTTTATTGGCTGCCCAGCTTGATCTGCTTTGTGCAACATGCCGCTGTGCCATCAAAAATAGACTAGAAGTGTATTTTTGGTGGAAAAGAATAGAAAGCAGCTTCTGAAACCTTCTGTGGCGCGTCTGGTAGAATAACAAGCATCATCTAGAGTGGTTGCATTCAGCTCCGAAGGGCCACATCACAGCTGGAGCTGAAGCCTTTGGTAGGGCGCAGAGTTAACTTTTTCCCAGAATGATTGAATCGTTTGTTAAAAGCCCCCTTTGTTTACCCGCCACTGTGGCTGGTAGGGTTGTTAGAATTCCCCCACTTTTGGCCGGTGGCGGCTGCTAATTTCCGACCCTGCAGTCAATGCTACAAATCAAACACGAAGTCACAAAGACTCATCAAAGCAGACCTCATTAGGGTCTGCAAAACCACAGTTTAACTTGTAAAAACACAACATGTTTCGAAAAAGGCAAAAGCGAGCCAGCTGCAGCTGCGCTATCTGGAGAGTGATTTGGGTTGTCGTAACATGGCAGCTACACAAAGCTGTCTCCGAGCTACACTCTCCCACAACAAAGCGCTTTATGACAAATTGGGGAAACAGCTTGTGAATCATTAATTGCCACTAGATCAGCGGGAACTTTTTGAATCTGTGCCTTAATCTGCCTTTGCACATGTCCCATGTTTAAGTGAGTCTGCCAGATCGCTCCTCTCTGACAGCATGACACGCAGGATATAATGTGATCAGACGTGACCCTGAACAGTACGTGATCACATTAGTGGATGGTGGAGGATGCAGCACAGGTGGAGCCAACAGGTATGAATGAAGTAGTAAGATGTGTGTTCAGATCATGCCTGGATGATGAGGATTTAACAGTTGATTTTTTAATGATATGCACCTTCACAAGTCTTTGAGAAGCAGACTTTGGCCACATAGTTTTTGGATTTGGACCAAGACTTTTCCTTGTATTTAAGTTTCTCACTTTTCCTGGATCCCATGTGAATTTCTAAACAACTTTTCTGTTCAGAGTGGCGTCAAGCCTGTCAAACTACTGCCTTTTTCCAAACTTTTGACAAGTGTGATGGCTGAAAGGTCGGGCAGAATTATTGCAAGCCTTGGTAGCATTTGCTGTCGTGCTACATAACCAAAATTTTCATCAACACAGATAAGCAACTATGATGAAATAATATTATGTTTCAGACCATAGAGGCATTGGAGATGACAAAGCCAGATTTATTCTGTAGGAAAATTAATAGATCTAGTTTAATGAGGTACATTAAGAACTAATTAAATGTACTGACCATTTTAAACAATATAGATTTAAAGTTGTGTCAAAAAATAAATAGGAAAATATATTGAAAACGTATATATCTGTAATTGTGTACCTATATTTTAGGGAGGACCGATTGAATTTGGGGGCATTTTTGGAAAGTGAGGACATTTGGCTTGTCCTTGTTTCAGGGTTAAGACATGACCTCAGGGTTGAGGTTAAGTTTAAATGTAGCTTAAGGTGTGTATAAGATAAGCAAGCAAAAGAACTATATAAATATCAAAAAAATGACAATGGGCCAAATAGTAAAAAAAAATAAAAATAAGGTGCCAAGCTCAGTAGTTTATAAAAGTATTTACACTAATTGCACATGGAAGATAATTGCACAGGTTTTAGTCCAGTTGGTGTGTTGTTGTACTGGGAGCAGTGCTGGTTGTTCAGTCTGACAGCAGCAGGAAGGAAGGACCTGTGGATCTCCTCCTTCACACTCTGTGGGTGAAGCAGTCTGTCACTGTAGGAGCTTTCCAGTGCAGTCAGACTGTCATGCATGGGGTGGGAGTCGTTCTCCAGCATGGATGACAGCTTGGTGATCATTCCCTTTTCTCCCACCACCTGCTCTGGATCACGTAGGCATCCCAGGACAGAGCTGGCCTTCCGTATCAGTTTGTCGAGTCTCTTCCTGTCTGCAGTCATGATGCTGCTGCCCCAGAAGACCACCATGCAGAAAATGGCTGATGCAGCAACAGTTTTTCCAAACCCAAACAAAACAAAAAAAAAAACATGGCAATATGACAACTTGGAATGACAATATGTTGCCAGAACACATGATTTTTTCTTAAAATCTTTTGTTATGGGATTGATGGCATTGAAGAGCTTAGATAAGTTTCTCTTTCAGTTTAGTTTTAATCAGTAAGGTTTTGGCGAAACTACGTAATTAGCGAAATGAAATTTTTAAAGCAGTCTGATTACAAAATGATCCAAATTTACATTATATAATTCAGTCTTTTTTGTTTTTGTTTTGTTTTTTGCAGAGAATATATTGAGTCATAAGCTCCCCTGAGGACTTTTATTCATTTGCTGTTGTTTGAATTATAGTATCGACACACTACAGAACTTGAGAGTAAATAGGGTTTGCTGAAAAGGAAAATTAACACTCACATTGCAATTATTACATAAAGATTATACATGTACACACCTGCTGACACAAATCCAATGACAGCGCTACTATGGGATAATGGAAAGAGAGAGGTATTGAAACTAAAGTATATGTTGTTATCTAAATGATAAGCATTTTCTTGAGTATATACCAGCTTTCAAAATAAACCCCTCTTTACATTTCTCTAAAAATCCTGAATTATTATACTTAACCTTGGAATTCATACAGCCTGCTTCAGCAATACATTGTTGCAATCTTGCCAATAAAGTAGTTTTGAGGGACTGAGGACGATAAAGATGTTTTTGCTCCAACTGTGTTCTGTACTGTACAGTGTGTGTTTGCGTGTGTGTGTGTGTGCATGCTTGTATGCTTGCATGTGTGCATCCATGGTGGCTCATTTACACAGAGACCTACTGATAGTTGACATGCCCATGGAAAGACCCAGCTGAACTGCTGTATCATCAATTAAGTCTTTGCTGAGTCTTCATCCCTGAACACACAGGCGGAAATAATATACATTAAAAACGGCCTGTCTGGGATGAGAGCATTAGCGTCCCCACCCGGCTTGGTGGCATTAGCATTAGCATAGTTGGGAGGTCTCGGTTCCACGGAGCAGACCCTGCAATGAGAAGATAAGGATTGTACAGACGGCGCACAGCAAAGGTCTGCTCAGTCGTCCCTGCACACATGCTAATATTTCCGCCTTCTCCAATCCCGCTGACTCTGAAACATCCAGCCGGCCCGGGGAGAGGAGGCATTAAAAATATCTCCACCATTACAAGCAATATAAAACATGCACATGGGGGTACTTGCACATGCACAAACATATTTTTTGAATGTGTTCCTGCATATACACATACTCCCCCAAACACTATTACTCTGCATAATGACTGTGAATCAATTGGAGGAAAAGGGGCTACAGGAATCTTAATAGGGCTTATTACAGTCTTTGTGTCTCTGTCTGTAAGGCGCACACACTTGTACAGTGGTGGCATCATATCCTCATTAGGTTAGATGCTATTACAAGAGAGGACACCCACAGTATGGTGTTAATTGGATTGCTAATCATAGCTCTGTTTTTTTTTTTTTTTTTTTTTTTTATTGCCTTCCAGTGACTTAATTTAGTGATGTATTCTTTGGCCAACACTTTTATTCCAAAGAATTCATTTTATATTTGTATATGGTAGGTAAGAACAGCTCGCAGTCACCAGTCATGCTCTAGGAACAACCATCTAAGAGGAATCTAATTTATTTAGGGACTTGGTCATTTATTATTATTATTTTATGCATTTACATTAACTGTTGATTATCCTAGTAGCAGCTTTTTGCACCAAATAAAGGCAGCAGTGAGAAACGGGCATCGCAGAGATCAAAATGCTAAAAAAAGTAAAGGCTTGGAAAACCCTGTATAAATCCTCAAAAGATAAAATGTATCTAGTTTTTGAAATTAATTTAAACTGAAAGAAATATGACTGAACAACCTTTCGTCCTTGGTCATCAAAATTAAGTCCAGAATAAATTAAAAGTGCAATATTTCTTGTGTGCTTAATTTTATGTGATAGGGCTCCAAGCTTACAGTCTAATAACTGGAAAAGTGGGTGTAGCAAACAGATAATTTACATGTTCTCATTGTTAAGTTCAAAGAAATTTGGAAAAGTCCAGCAATTGATCAGATCAAAAAAGGAAGGTTATTATTTGGATCAGGCTGCTTAGCCTAGTGAATTGTAACGGGGTGTTGTAATGGGTGTTGTCAGCATAAAAATAATATTGTGCAATATATTTACCAATGACCTGACCCAAAGACAGCATATAGATGGAAAACAGTGACAGACCCAAGATTGACCCTTGAGGAGCACCATAAGTGAACATGAGTATTTTTTAAACAGCAACCAAGATTCTTTGGGACAGATAAGGGTTTAAAATGTTGATAACAAGCCCTTTTACATCAACCCAACTTTTGAGATGCTGTTTAAAGGACAGGGTGGTCTACTGTATAAAGGGCTGTGCACAAGTCTAGCACACCCAAACAGAGCTTTAATCTTCATGTGCAACAAGAAAAAAGTTGGCACTTTAATTTAGGCCATCTCTTCACTATGGAACAATCTAACACCACACTGATAGTCGCTGAAAATGCATTTAAACAAACACTTTACAGGCAACTTTCTCCAACACCTTAAATAATAAAGTTGACTTGTTTATTTGTTTGTAGTTTAATTAAATTTTTATTTGAATAACTTACCTTTTGTTCAGTGAAGCTGAGTGTTAAATTGTTGGGGGGCTTGGGGCACCCATGGTGAGGTTCATACATTGTATGCATGTACGTTAAAGTGCTGGGACACAAATGTAGATTGCACCATTTTGATTCTGAGGAGGCTGTGTTGGACCTGCGGTGAGTTAGAGGTAGCATCACTTATTTATTATGTGCTCAGTTAAATTATTGTGATAATTATATGTTTTGACCTTTCAAGGCAGAACTTGCTAACCAGGGACAAGGTTGCTAATTAGCCTTGGCTAGAAATCCTATATGCAATACATCTGTTTCATGCAGTCACAGTGGTATTTTTTTTTTTGATAAATAAATAGATGCATTTAATATTCAAGGTTCCTAAGACAGTATTCTCTGGGATATAATTTACCCAATGTCTGCCTTTTCCCTATTCATTACTTATTACACTCATTATATAGTTAAAAATATAGATTTTAAGACATAATTTTGTTCTTGTTGTGTGATTCACCCAACCAGAAACAGCTTAAATGGGTAGGACAGGCATCCATTAGAGTGAAACCATGACATTTCTATATTTACTAAAAACATCTAAATTACACCTTTTATCTGACTGCCTGACACCATGATCAAGTTTTGTCTGACAATTTGAGTGACACAAAAAATGGTTTGCATATACACCTGGCCCTGCTTCGCATATTTAAGTAAAAGAAAAAGCTCTGTTCAAAGAGCTTCTGTTTCTCTGTTGGTAGTGCCTCGGAGGGATGGCACAGCGGGAGATCTGCTATGTTCAACTCCCACTGAGCCTGTACGTGACTTTAATGCCGCCGTGGTAAAGTGGATGCAAATGTGTGTGTGGGAAAAACTCCAAGAAGTCTTAAATCAAGGCCAGAAAAAAACATTTTAAAAGTAGAGTGACCAATTATTCCAGTTTAACACTTTTGTTTTATCACTAGAGAAATTACATTCCTCAAAAATACCACTTAATTAGTATATTTTGGCGTCTATTGTCACAGTTGAAGTGGTCTGTGGTGATAATTTTTAGTTTGAAACTGGGAAACAGATTCTAATAGAGAGTCAGATTTGCCCCGTCAGGTTTTACTTAGAATCCTATTAGACAGCAGCAAGGAAAGAGCTGGTTAAATCAGCTAATTTGAGCTTTTGTGGTGTCCACCTTTAGCAGGACCCCATTATGTCTCATGTCTCAGGAATTTGAAACAATGAAACAATGAAAAAGCAATTAAACTATTGTGTTATTTTTTCAAAATTGGAACCACAGTTAATGTTTCATCCCATTGGTGCCAGTGTAAGCATATACTTTTATCAATGAAATTAACCTTATTTCACTTTTTAAAATTTTTTTCTTTTATTGTGCAACCAATTTAGGTTTCCAATACATTTTTGTAGACACAATAATTTCAAAACTTTACCTGACTTTTCAAGGTCACTTGCAGGGTATCAGATTCAGATAAATAACTTAAGCTAGCGGCCATACGTGAAGAGAGAGAGAACATGGGGAGCAAATAAACGAACATATGTGATGATAAACAAACAGTTGCCACAAATTGCCGCATATTAGAGCTACATTACGTCAACAGCTACAGAAAATAAATTTGCTACAATATTACATTCAGTGGAAGGTTATCCATTCAAAATTACTGTAATAATTTCATTAAGCACAAGAAAATTCCCTAACTTTTCCAAAACTTTGATTGATTTTCACTAATTCCATGACTTTTCCAGGCCTGGAAAATGTGATTCTAAAATTACATTACTTTTCCAGGTTTTTCATGACCTTTTCTGTATCCGTTTTGTTCATATCAGGGTATGAAAATGGTTACAACCTACATCTTTACTTGTTAGTGAATATGTACATTATATATTAAATAACAAATGCATTAGAACAACATGTTTAAAGGCAGAGTCAAACTCAAATTTGCTTCCCATTCAATCGTTTGTGAATTGGGACGAGACACATTTACTTCTAGCATGAATTTGTAATATATAACACTGACATGCAACACTGAGAGGCTCTCCAATATTTTCTCCAGTTTGAGAGAGAGTGGGATTGACCTCTCAATCAGCAAATATTGTTTACATTTTGTCTCCTATGTAACATGATGTAAATAGGTCCTGTGAGGGTGTAATAACTGTACATAGATTACATAATATTTATTTAATACATCAGTAACTTTTGGTGTTATACAGGATACCAAAATTTTGCAATACCCTGGATGAAGTTCCTGAAAAAATGAGAACATACTGGCAATTTCATGTTCTCCTGCTTTTGGCTACACTATGGGATAGAAGTTTAAATGTAGCTTATCCCTGTTATTTCCAGCCAGAGTATTTTACCACAAATGTTGGAGTTACCAAAGAAAGACTTCTTATTATACCCATCTATACAAAAATTTGCATATGAACAGTAAAATGTGGCACTTTCATAGTTTCAGTATATTAAGGTCTTGAAGAAAACAATTTCTTATCAAGATGGTAGCTTTAAACTGAGTAGTCTACAGTCTTTTCTTTAATATGCTAGATTGATACATACTGTGAAGCTCAACACCTCCAAGGCATTTGTTTAGTGATCACATTTTTCATGAGCCCATTTCTCATTCTCTCCCACTCTCAGTTTTGTTTTTAAAGTGACATTTTTTTATATGTGTAGTTTATATGGCTTTGATCCAGTGTTTCTGTTTAGCTGACAACAGACAGGTCCTGGCGTGGTCAGATACGGGTGTTAAGAGATTGTCTGTGCCCTGAAGTGTGCTTAACCTCTGTCTGTTGTAATCGTAGTAATTTGTGCTCCTGTCAAATGTGCAAATGTGATCTCTCAATGTAAATCTCCCAGATGAGTCCCACCCTGGCCTACCTTCAACCACGTCCAATTTCACCGCATGCTGTGTTAAAGCAAGTTGGTGCAAATTAAATACTTTGAAGTCAAGGTACAACAACAGCAATCATCCTGCCAGTACTGAGTTCAGACCCTGGGTGGACATGAATTCTCCCATGCTTGTTCCAAAACAGACATAGACTTCTGATAGTAAACAACCATTGTTCATTTTTGCTGCACGAAACAGGCAAAGGCAAATATCAAACAAAAAAAGTAAATTAAAGTGGAATGGTGAATGGAGATAACTTGGCAGCAAGAGCTGTAAACTCTGCAGGGAGTTGGAAAAGTTTAAGTGAGGTTAAATCCATCATAATTGTTATGTCTCTTGTTTACACCTGTGACGTCAGTGGTGATCTACAGGAGAATAAATATCTGAAAGCCTGAACAGAATGCCTGAGAGCCT
This sequence comes from Plectropomus leopardus, assembly GCF_008729295.1. Taxonomy (NCBI): domain Eukaryota; kingdom Metazoa; phylum Chordata; class Actinopteri; order Perciformes; family Serranidae; genus Plectropomus; species Plectropomus leopardus. Next base: position 2,188,229 of record NC_056477.1, on the reverse strand, counting down.
TATTTATTGTTACTCTGTCAATGCTTTTGGCGTACAAGCGTGACACCAAAAGCCATCCTCCGTGTCCAACCAGAACACAGCTGGACAGCATCAGATGAGAATGTGCTCAGACAGAATTGGCAGTGTTGGCACCCTGGCAGCACTGGGCGTGTTCAAATGCAACGAGCACAGCCGGCGTCACTTGAAAACGTATGAAACCCTGAAGGACAGCGTCTGGTAATAATGTGATATGAAGTGCTCAAGGGCGCTTATAGAGTGAGCAGGTGGGGAGGTGAATGGGTCCCACAAACAATTGACTTTCTTGCAGGAGTCCCAGGTTTGTTGCCCTAGTGGATGTGTTTTTTTTTTACACCATACCATGTGCCACCTTCGCCTAAACATAACTATCCATGATGTTGTTGCCTAATCTTAACCATCGTGACAGTCCGCGTTGGTTGCCATGTGCTATTGTGTAAACATAAAGCCACCATGTGCATTTGCTGACATCATGATAACTGCATCCCTGAATGTAAACAGCTGACGCAGAAGGATACCTAAAACGTCAAAAGTAGATAAAGAAGGTCACTTATAGAGTGGCGCTATGTGACAAGTTGGGATAAGAAAGTGTGTGAGCACCACAGATGTGCAAGCCCCAGGAGTTCACTGAATAAGTTGTCCTGCTCTGCTCACACATGCAGTGTAGCCCAGACGTGAGCCTTCGTTTCCCTACCATTTTGATCTTAAAATAACGCCCTTGCTCTGAAGCACATGCATGTGAATATAACACACATGCTCATGTAAGTTAAAAATGAATGACTGATGCCACATTAAGCCTTTGCACCTCTCTCCTGACTAAATCAATCCTAACACATAAGACACTGTGTCATGGGAAGTAACAAGTTCAACAGCTATTTCTGAACCGAAAAGATGTGAATGCTAAGGCCCTTTCGACCCTCTTTTCCCCACATTCCCCTACAGAAAAACGAGCTGCCTCAATTAGGATCCAAGCAGTATGTGGTCCTACATGTGATCACACACTTTCACTGCAACACACACTGGCACACATGCACCTGTTACACCCACTAGCTTCAAATGAGAAAGTCTGGATGAGCGATTGATCTCACAGAAAGCAGGGGGTCAGTTAACAGCCTGCCTGATGGCTAGTGCAGGAAAGACTTCCGACAGCAACGACTTCCAACTGGTGTGGGTGTGTGTGTGGGTCAATTTCATCATGAAGGGCGACAAATAAGCCACAGGCTAAGGAGAAGTTAGGATGCTGACGTTAGACTGGTTATGCTACTCAGAGCTGTGGGGCAGTGGTTTCCATGACACAAACATATTTCAGCAGTAGGAGATTTACAGTCACAAAGGAAGAAATCTGTCTTACGCATGATGGAAAGGAGTAGTGTACTGCTGTTAATGTGTCCCAGAAGGCCAGCTGGATAAAAGCTGGCTTATGAGAAAAAGAAGAAGAATGCATCCCAAATGACTGTTTAAACTTCAAACAGAAGCACGAGGATGAGTGCTGACAGCCAGAGGGAGAGAACAGTGGCTATCCAGTAAACATGAAGCTCTCCTGATATGTGTGAAAGTGTGGCTACATGTGTGGGCATGTGCGGTGTGAAGAGTGTGGGCGCAGGTTTGCATGGACGTGCAAGCCATTCCAGTGTATCATTAATTAGCAGTACACACACCTTATTTATTGTACCTGTCTGCGTCAGTACATACGCTTTCGCATGCACATCAACAAAAATACACATAAATTTGTTGTGACACATGCTGTGATTTGCTTGCTCTTGCTCACAGCATTTTTCTTCATTCTGGCTCTTAAAGATAATTTGTCAGCCTCCATATCCAGTGGCTACCCTCCCTAACGGATGCAAAAACAGGAAGGGTTTAGAGTGGTTCCTGTCCTCTCTATCATCCTTTGCTTATACATGGAAATAACGGGTATAGCCTGATGTCCTACAGCGATGAATCACTCTCTTGCAGCCCAGTCAACTTCCTATCAGCACACTTTATGTGTGTGTGTGTGTGTGTGTGTGTGTGTGCGCGTGTTTATTGAAGGTTAATGCTCCATTAAACAATATTCAAGCATTAACAATGAATCAGATGTTTTAAAGAGAGTTGTTCCAGGGAAAAACTAACAGTTACCACCCAACCCTGCAGCTCTGGAAGGCTTTTAAGCCTTTTCCTCCTCATCATCTGTGTTTCCAGCAAAGAAACTGTAATAAATGTACTGTAACTACCTACCCAGCACTGAATGGCAAATACTTACATGCCCTGGCAACAGAATGGAATTTTTCATTGTAGCAGTTGATTTTAATCAACTCATCAGTCGACTCCAAAGATGTAGCAGGATCAAGGACAAATTGTAAATGTACCTTCTATGTTCTTGTAACTTTCTCATCTCAAGTCATCACATATTGCCGCTTTGCAGTGGACTTCTGTGTCTACACATCATGCTCTCCTTCTGCGCCTCTTTTTGACGTTCCGGGATGCCTTAACCATCATGTCAAAACAAGAACATGGTGGCATTATGTGCAAGCCATAACGTTTAAGCAACAAAGGCACTGACAACCAACGGCAGGTCATCAATAAAGCACATACATGGGATTTTGCAACAAGGGCACTGATGGTTAGGTTTAGGCAAAAAAGGCACATCATAAGGTAAAGAAAAAACACCAAATTCGGATGGGAAGCTCCCACATGAAAGTCCTGTGTTTGCTGGATACATTCATCACCCCACCCACTGGCAGTATAGGTACCTTCGTACTCCTTACGTTATGTTGTTACCAGAACTCCCATCCAGTGGCGTATCATTCAGACACACTAGGTCCATGTTCTTAACTGACGCCGCCTGTCCGCATGTCATGCTGCCGTGGTGGCTGCCATACCACTGTGAGTTTGGGTTAGGATGCTGGCATATAATAACACTGTCAACAGGTCTGTCCGGCTGCATTTTCAGCTGACGATGTCCAGCAGCGTATCATGCTGGCTTTTGCATTGGGAACTTACACTAAAGTCACTGTAAAAGTCACAGCATTCGATGACTTTGGAATGAGAAACCAGAAATGCCAACTACTTTTTTTTTCTGGTAACTGGGTTTGAAAAGTGCATGGAGAAGGAAAATACGTCTAAGGAGGTCAAAACTCCAGTGACACCTGTAGTATATAACAACTTCATCATAAGACCTTTGTGTTTCAGCTTGTATAATTAACTGCTGTGTGTTTTTACAATAACGGCAGTTGTCTCCAGCTCTTTGCTGCTGCAGCTGCCACCAACCTCTGTGCATTTTGATCAAACTATTGTTGCAGAACTAAAGGTAATTATACAGAAAACAAAAAAGAAACAGCTGTAAAACATGCTAAAACACTATTAATGTTGCTTATGTCATTTGATAGTGTAGGGTGCAGTGGTTGGTTTAAAAGATTTCGCTCATGTGTGGTGATGTTCACACCCAATTATCATCCCCAGTCACAAATAAGGGAAAGAAATAATAAAATGCAAAAGCAGATGCCAGATCTGAGAAGCTAAACGGATTTCATAAGAGATGCTAACAATGGAGACTGTTGATATTCAAATTCATAATAAAGGTGACCTATGCAGTGTACAAAAGAGGACCTGAAAAGACCTGTGCTTGAGGCAGCGGAGACAGGAAAACCTTTTCAAACTGCTATAATACTACCACCATCGAATAGCCATTCTTCATCATTTGCCGGCTTTACTTTGACTAGACATTTATCACCCTAAACTGTAGTGTGTAAAATGTTGTTCTGATGGGCTAATAATAGGAACCCGCGTAGTTCAGTGGATCAGGCACTAAAAGCCCATTCACATCTAGAACAATGTGAGTTAACTAGAAACTATAATAATGCATTGTTTCTCAAGCATTCACATAACAGTGCTGTCTGAGCTGAGTTCTGAACAGTCGAGTACTTACACTTCTGTCAATTCAAGTGGTTTAACTCGTTAGCGTGGAGTTGACTGATAAAAAATGTGCTTTGCCTTGTTCCCATTCAAAAAAATGGTGAATTACTTGCCTTCCAAACTCATTAGGAGTTAAGGAATGAGAAGATATCCGACAAATGTGGGGACAAAAGATAAGTTCTCAGCTAATGACTAAGTTTTCAGCTATCTTGGCTTGGCATTGAAACCCAACACTCACATTTTTAAACATTACCAATCTTGTGGTCTTGTTTCAAAACTCTCACACAATTTTTGCCCTTCATTTCATTTTTGGGGACTGGAGAAAACATGGATGATACAGAATGGGATGTCATACCATCGGCAAGTCATAGGAATCTGAAGAACTATCAAGTAAACATGGGCCAAGACTCCTCAGGAATAACCCTAGATTGAACTTTATGTTAGTCTCATGTATACAGACCTGCTTTTTCCAGTGCTAGATAAAATGGTCTTTGAGGAGATGTTAACATTCTGCTATAGGTGGAAAAATGCTGTTGGTTGTTTGTATTTCTTTAAACCAATCACAATCACCTTGGGTGGTATCAAGCTCAAGATGCAGTGATGGTGCCCTTGCAGAATAGTGTTTAGAGGGAACTTTTTTGCAGTCTTAGTCATTAGAATGGCTAATCTTTGCAAAAGGATACATCACAAAAACAAGACGTATGTTAACAATGTGATTCAGCTGTTATATATAAACAACAAAGCCAGTGTGTTTTATCGCATGAGCCAAAACTTGCCGTTTTCAGCATGTATGTTGTTAGCTTGGCAGTGCCGGGCAGTGTCATATTGTAATGCGGCTGGATGGATGCTTATGATACATCTCAGGTTGAAATGCTGCCAGTAACATTGTAATATAAGGAACTGGACAGTTGCTATAGGACACATGGGATGGGCAATAGATTAGTCCAACAAACCCCAGACTTTTACCTGGGAGCCAGGTGTTGGATTATGATATGAATGTAGAGCTACACCATTCTCATTTTTTTCAAACTTTTATTGAGGTCCTTCTGTTGGGTACTATTTGCTTTTGTTGCTTAAACCTAACCATGTGCTTTTGATGCCTACACCCTTACATTGGTTGCAGCATCTCAGAACATCAACAACAGACACAGGAGGATACCAAGAACATAATATCTAAATGCAAAAGTCCACTGACAAATATGTGAGGACTTGGGATGAGAACGTGTTGGATATAGCAGAATAGAGGAGAATTCTGGCCTAATTAGCCAACTAATGTCAGACTACTTAACTGCTTTGAAGACATCAAGGTGCTCTGGGAGCAAAAAGAGTTATACCAATTACTATTGACTTGTGCCATACAGTGAGCACCTAATGTAGAGATGAAAGTGCAATCTGCTGATATGTGCAGCATCCAAATGTGCAAACAATTACGTGTCAGCAGCAGCTACAACATCTGTTAATATTCATGTGTGCAAAGTGGCAGAGGTCAGCTTCTGTAGTTTGTTAAATTATGCATGTCCCCGTTCAGCTACTGGCTTGGCCAGAGCAACGTTTTTACTCCCGTACAGAATTATCTTCTGATGCACAATAATCAGACAAAATAAAGAAGCCATACTGGCTTCGCACTGTTGCATCAAGCAGCCTTCTGGGTGGTATAACTGGGTTATTTGGTCTCATCACTGGAGTAATGAACATGATGTATCGCAGCGACATCTGTCTTGGCATGCTCTTCAAAAGCTGTGAGGTCAGAACTGTCCGTCGTCGTGACAACCCAGTCTCTGATACACTTATACGAGCTGTCCCCTCCTTTCCTGCCTTCCTCTGCATCTCTGTGTCACTCACCTATTCACCAGCCTGCCTGGGTGAAGAGCCGCATCGGCTGCTGAGTGAAATGATAATGAAGATGGGCTAAGAGTCGCCTCTCTCTCCCCTATATATACTCTCACTCTTACACTCATTCACTCTCTCTCTGTCTCCTAACACCCCCAGCACCCCCCACCTTTTCTCAGTAAATCTGTCCAAACACTCCAGCTGTAACCTTCGGACGCTCAAGAACACTGACTCAATCTGTATACATGAATCCCTTATTGTTACCAAGAAATCAAATCATTCTACTGGCTGCTGACAGGAAAATTGCCACCTTGAATGCCATCCACACACACTCATGCACACACACCCTGGTGCATTTTCATCGCAACCGGCCTCCTCCACAGTTTCTTTCAGTGCCTCGATCCTTCTTCTCTGCCTCTCATCAGCTATTCAGGTAATAATTTTTAATAAAGGCTTATCAAGGAACAGACAGTGCTACTGTAATGTAGCCCACTCACCGGCTTGTGTCTCACAATAATATGTTTGAATTTTCCAAGGTCAAATGACTCAGCCAGCTGACAAACTGACAAACACACCAGCGTACAGAAAGGCAACCATGACAACCAAATACCTATCATTATGCCTCATAATACCGAATAGAATCTCATTTATTTTTCCACACTGAAAATTCTCACAGTTCAGTTAACACATGTAGCCATTGAGCTACTCCAAGGACATCTAACTGATTGCAATACAATAAGACAGCTTTAGAGTCAGGCATACACCAAAAATAAGAGTTTAGTATACTTTTAGAGCAGGTTGTATTTTCAACATTTACAGCTCAAATAAACATAGTGGCAGTTTTTATAGTGGTCTCATATCTAATAAGTGGCTGAGTTACTTGTCATTTGACAGCGATGTGACTCTGACATTTGAGTAGACCTTTATAGCTGTTTAATGGACTGCACTTATATAGCTACTTTCAACTTTAACAGACAAAACGCTTTTCAATTGGCCTCTCATTCTCCCATTCACACATGGATTGTGATTGAGCTGCCATGCAAGGTGCTGGCCTTCCCCTCAGGAGCCAACCCTGTTATTAGTGGAAGACGAACTCTACACCCTGAGCCACAGCCGCTCCAGATGAATATCATGATGCTTATACCTTCTTATCAATAACTTACAAGGTCATCACCCATAATTTCAAGACTGTAGACATGCTCAAGCTTTAATAAAGGAAATTAACTTACATATACTGTATACTATTTTTGACTCAGTTTCACACAGGACACAAACCTTGGTTTCCTGAGACAAAGTCCTATGTTTGTTTGACCCAACAACCATCTTGACCAATTCCCTACATTGACTTTGTTGCTATTTACCCCAGTCTCTTCTCTCATTATGTTCCATCTAGATGACTGAGCTCCTCTACTACGATACTTTTTACTGTACCTCGTGTGCCGCTCTTTTTTTTTTTTTTTAAATACCCCTAATTCTAGCAATTCGAGCAAATTCTCTCTGTATTTTTTTAAACAGAAAATCAAGATCTTTCTTTTCAATCAAGCTTTTTTAATTTGGAGTTCACACTTTAAAATTCAGACCAATAAAATTTTATGAGTAATCTACTGAAATATGTGTTTTCTAAATAATGGTAACAGTAGATAATTAGCATATTTATTAACATATGTTTTAAGTTAATTACTCATAACAATAAAGTTGTTCCAACAACGCTGATCCCCACAATATTTAAAAGACTTTTCAAAGTGTTAACATTATTTTATCTATGCTGCTTATTTTAATTCTTATTTATTTATTTTTATCACTTTTTATCATTGTCATTGTTTTTTTTTTGTTTTGTTTTTTGTGTTTGTTTGTTTTCTTTTTTTAAAATATTTTAGTGTTTTACTGTTGTAAAATTTTCTAGTCTTGCAAAACTCTATGTATGGTTATTTGTATTATCCTTTTAAATTTTGTCTGTTATTTCAGTTTAGCCATGTGACACTCTTTGGGCTGCATGTTTGTTTGAGAGGTTCTATATAAATAAAGCTGAGCTGAGTGACCTGACTTCCCTTCTTCGCTCCAATTTTGACAGCACGTAGGTCACATAATGTGAACAGCCTGTTTCACTGGATTGTCCCACAGCCAGAGGGTTAGACTGCTGAGGAAAAACCACAGAGTCCCTATAGCTCATGAACAAAGGGACCTTTGTTGTATGTCATTGTCAGGGTTATTGCATCATTATTGCTTCTGCAGATTTTGTTTTCTTTAAGTAAGCTTCAGTCAGGAAGTAACATTGGATGTTAAAACAACTGATCCAATAACTGACACTGGGTATGCTCAGTTGAGCTACGTTTTTTGGCATTCACAAAGTGAATACATTTATTGTCCAGGAGATTTTCATGTTTCTATATTGAGTAAAACTGGAGATGTAGAAGAAGAATACTAAATGAAAGCTAGTAAAAATACTTCTGGAACCAGCAGCTCTTCTGACATATCCTCATGTGACCTTGCCTGCACATCAGTGTTTGCAGTAGTTGGACAGCAAACATAAAACGGTCGTAGCTGAACCATCATCCTCCTTACAGTGACCCTGCATGCCGCAGACTGCACAACATAAGGAAGATCAAATGTCACATATAAAAGTCAAGATAAATACCTGAGCTACTACCTGAGCTACTGAATGTACCTCTCTGCTCCCATAGTGGTCTCAGCTGCTGCGTTCCTCCGGGGGCTGAGCTGGGGTCAGGCGTAGACAGCTCTGTGTCATGTCATGTGATCTGTGCTCATGCTGCGCTGCTGACAGATGAACGCTGTCCGTGGTCCTGAAGGGTGTTTGCATTGTCACCTCACAAAGTTCCAAAGCAGCAAACATTAAGTAATATATATTCGTGACTTGTTTTCTTCAGTAAAACATGAAAAAATTCCCACTAATAAAATAAGATGTCGTGTCACTGTTACTAATGAGTGTATAAGCAAGTTGAAACACTAAATGGTTGTTTTAAAAGAATTCTTGTGTTGGAGTTGTTTTGTTTTTCAAATAAAACACTTAATAAGCTGCATATATTTCCTCGGGCGTCGTGTTCAGAGTTTAAGAGCCCTGATTGCAAAGCTTAATTTTTGTCTTTTGTCTGCACTGATTTGTGTGATGATCTGAAGATAGTTTTAAAGTCGGAGGTTCCAAAAATAGGCCTGTGTCAAGTCCTGTCGAGTTGAGGAAACTGTGTAAGGTAATCAATGCAACCTTGAAATCTTTGAAATACAACTGGGGGCCACACAGATTATCATCTCATAAATAAAAGTAAATGTGAATTTCTTAGTAAGAAAATAAAGTAATAGAGGATCATTAACTGAAGAAACTGCATTTTAGGTGCAATTTCTGGGAACAAGATAACACCTCCTGAAGCAAGAGAATATCTTCAGACTGAATTTTAATGCATCATGAGCGTCATTGCATATAAATTCTTAAAATCTTCATTTCATCTCATAGAAAAATGCCAAAATGTAGACATTTGTTTTCTGTGATTTGTCTGGGGAAGACAAATGGCAGACTAAAAAAATGAAAATGTCAAGTTGTTACCTTCAGCTGAGTAGCAGAACTCTATGGTGCTATGAGACTGGGAGGATCGTCAAGTGGATTAAAACAACAAGAAATCGAGGCAACACTGGCTAATTGGCTAGATTTATTTTAAATACATGCAAATAAAGAGATAAGCAATTTAAGAATAAATTAAACTGAAATTAAAAAAAAAAAGTTTTAAAAATTACCTGAAAATTTGCACACAAAAACCCCACAACAAAATAAAGCAAAACAAACAAACAAAAACACAAAAGGAGAGTTGATAAAGAGGAAATGACAAAAAAAAAAAAATGCTTGAAATCATAAAAAGTCATCATAAAAAGAAAGAAATCAAACCAATTTGCGTAGGTCTCAGAGTTTTAAATACTTCTGAAAGACGACTAAATGCAGCACAAGAAAGGGATTTCAATCTAGGTTTCAAAGTGTTAATGTAGAGACTCAGGTTTGGTAAATTGTGCGGTGACTTGCCGTGTGCAGGCTGAGCATCTGTCTAATGGCTGGAACTGTGACTCTGTATAAACGGCTGGATGTGTCTGACAGCTGATTTAGAGGCTGGGCCGTATTAAATGAAGCTCGGCGCTAATGGTCCTTCCCGCCACAGCTTTAATGGACATACCTGCAGAGCACCGGGCACAGAGCGCGCGCCTGCCAACATGCTGGGGGTAGTGATGATGGGGATAGAGGACATAGTAGAGGAAAAAAGTGATTGAGAGGAGCTGATGTGGAGAAGGGGAAAGTGCTGCGAGTCCTGCGGCTATCGTCCTTTGTGCACAAGATGCCAACACACAGAGAGAAGTTCATCTGCTTTGACAAACAGGAGAATAAAGTCAAAGATTAATTTTACTCACTCAGCACTTATCGAGTAACCCTCACTCTCATTTGCTCTCCCCTCAGTCATCCTCCCCCTCCCGGCTCTCTCCCTGATCACCAGTGACCTCTAGGAAAACATTTTCAGCACCCAGGAGGGTTTCCCTTTGACAGAAACCATTAATCCTCACTCAGAATTTAATTCAAGTCAACTCTCTGAGTCGTACCTTCAGCAGGAGGTGGCTTTCCCAGATGGGTTTTAATTAATGATTACTAATTAAGGTTTGATTACTTCTGATTGCAATAGGTGGTCAAGGTTTCTGGCGAACACTGAATGCTCCTCTTTTAGCAGTTTAGCCTGGAAAGTTCTACTTACAAATATGTGTAAAATCTATAAACTGCGAGAGCCAAACCATATTTTTGTGAAACCAGATCTTTATATCTAGAATTTGGCAACTGCCTGCTAATGGAAAGCAAAGGTTCGTTATGGACTTTGGGCATACCAATTTAAAAAAAAAAAATCCTACTGCAAGGTCCACTGACTAGGAACTTTTTTGAAGCTTTCAACTTGAAAGTGGACTTTATTTTAAGAATATTTAGTCATTGACATTGGCTTGTGAAAAAGACAATGAGCAGCTCGAGGAGAACCCAAAATTAGCAAAAAGTTAGGATTAAGTACAGGAAAATTACCTAAAAAAAAGGAAATAAAAAGGAAAGTAAAACATAAAAGGGATTTACTTGATAAAAAGTGTTTAAAATAATAATAATTCTGCAACATTATACTTGATATATGATTATGAAAATTATAAACTTATGTGGACATTTTCCCTTGCATATTTTTTTATATACATATATTTCTAAAACCTATGAATGTCTTACATTTTGGTTTGTGAAGATGCTTATTGCCTTACATGAAAATTACCTCAAAATTAACAAAAAAAAATAATAAATCTGATACTTAATTTTTAATAAATGATAATGACAATTATAAATATGTGGACATTTTCTCTAGCTTTTTCTTTCTTTCTGCTTTCTTTGATCTTTCTTCTTTTTTCTTGCTTTCTTTTAAATCTATGAATTTCTTCTAATTGTGTGCATAAATATTAATACATTTTTTCCATGTTTCTGGAGAAATCTCAAATCACAATCACAAATTTTGCTTAGTGTTCAAAGTTTTAAATATTTGTGAAAGGCGACTGAGTGCAGCACAAAAAAAAGTAATGTCGATCCATGTTCAAAAGGTTTTATGTTTTCTGATGATTTTCATGGCTATCGTGTAATAATTATTTTTTATTATAATTTTGTCTTTGATGTAGTTTTCTACTAAACTTGATATATTTCCAGCCTGTTTTGTGAAGCTCTTGCAATCTGAGAGGGCAAAAACAAGTGAAGAAATATTCACTTGGATAATACTCCACATCACGTTTTGACAGGTCTAAGCTGCGAGCTAGCTGGCTACAGCTCCAATTCCATCCTTGGTAACACATGTGTAGAAGTTGCTAATGATGCCCAGTGTTTGTTTGTCTCCAGCTTTGTTTTGTAGCCCAAAGTCCAACATCCAAAGGATTCTGCGGACGTTGTGGTTCCGCTTTAATGCCTCCGAGGCCTGTTGGACTGTTTAGATGCCTCGTGCTAATTACAATTCAAACGCTGTGTCCCCCTGCCTGTCTGCTCAGCTGCGTTCATGTATGAGCTGTCTGTGTGCATGAGTGTGTGTATGCATCGTGGCCTCAGGAAACCCTGACCGACCTCTGATGCTCCCATCATTTATGCTTAATTTGCAGGCAGCAGCCAGTAACTTTCCCAATGGGAGTTTATGAATTCGCAAGAGACGCGGATCGCCATCACGGTACTGTTCCTAAAATGAAAAAACATTCCCTTGAAGGTAATTTAATCCAACAATGTCAAGCTCAAAGTTATTAAAATTAACATGAAAGGGCAACAATATCCCTGTACTCCATCCATTTGGGCCTCTCTTTGAACAATACAAAAAAAAGGAGACGACAGGACTAACTGTCAGATCAATTAAGTTATACAGAGATTAAAGTCTCAAGTTAGACGTGACAAAGATGTCCCTTAAGCCTCCCGCAGACTGTGAGATTTTAGCAAACGTGTAAGTTAAGTGCAACTATCCATGCCCAAATTATGTTAAATATGTTAAGAAAACTTTGTTTTTCTTCACATGCATTCACAATGAATGACGAATACAAAAATTGAGAAAATTCTCAGAGCATTGAAATAAAGGGGGGCCGCATTTGACTACAGCAAAACTAAATCAAAACATCAATTTACAAACTCTTACACAACTTAAGCAATACAATCCAAGTCTCATTTATCCAGTTGTATGCTCAGTATTTCCCAAAAACAAGCTGTAACGCCCTTCTCTCTGACCTGGAGGATGTCCCGGCAGGTCTAATCAGGATGGCATGGGAGAGTCGTGGCCTTGATTTAGCTCACCCAGGTTATAAAAACTGGCCCAGGTGTTCACTCATGTTTGGTTCTTGCACCTTCAACACCTCCGCAGTACACACATCAATGCATGGCTTTCATTACTGACTATGCTGATTTTCACACTCCATTATACATTTAAAGGCAAACCACAATTTTTTTTTTCTACAGATGAAGCAGCAATATGTGAAAACTTAAGATGAGAACATGTTGGCAGTACACATGGACAGATATCATACATAGTGATGACAGACGTCAGTGTAACAGGAAACAATAAACAATAGTTAAAGAATGCTAGGGATGCACAAATACACACCGGAAACACAAAAAATACTTTTTAACACTTTCTTTTTATTTCTAATACCCGGAGACAAATGTAATTACTGAACTCTTTTACATTTACTTTTTTTTCCATCTTCTATAGAGTGAAATGATTAAAGACTCAGGACTTATTCAAACTAGCAATATTCATTTTCAAATGTGGATTAATGAGGGGCGAGAATATAAAGCTGTGGTAAAATTTAAATATCCATTTTGCCTCCCTGAGATGTATTAAAGCCTTTTGAAAAGGTTTGCTACCTCCATATTTCCCATGTGGTGTCAAAGTGCCTGCTCATGTGTGAACACATGGGTGTGTGTTCTTTTTTTTTTCCTGTGTCCTGTAGTGTGCTGACAAATTTAGCATTCATAAATTATACATTCAGCCATCTTCACTAATTAATGTGCAAAATGCTTTTCTCCGTGCTTCCTTTGGACGTGCTGTATGTAAACACAGTACAGATTCTGCAGGAGAGTTCAGGTTCTGTCTGTAACTGCCTTTTTAACAAAGACTTGAGGTAAATAAACAGTCAACATGTCATGATGATGGCTGCTGGCAGCTCAGCGGGCAGGCAGATGGAAATGGGAAAAATAAGAATTATTTCTGCAGAGGGGTACTCAAAGCACATCATTGGCCTTGTTATATTCAGTTAAGAAGAGGATCTGTCTCATGCATTCTCCCAGCCACAATTGGTGTCCTGAACTTGCTGAATATATTTATTCACTTACTCTTTTGTCATATTTATTTTCACCCAACACTTCACCCCCTCTTTCAGCCAGACTCTGCTCCCAGTGAGGAGATTGACAGGGGAAGAGGAAGTGGGATGAGTAGTGAGTTTTTTCAAAAGAAGTGCCACTGTCATTAACTGCAACACTGAGATTTGTGTAGACTTTCAAAAATCTCAGAAATGCTTTACTGCTCACAAGATGTTTATCATCATGCAATACTGTCTCCTACAAATGTATTTATTTATTTTTTCTGCACCTTACCATGTGCCTCTTTCCTCTTATCCTAATCATTTGTGCCAGCATGTGCATTTGACATTCTCGCGTGGGCTGCCGTGTGCTATTGTTGTCTACACATAGGCACATGCAACGTCATCCCACCATGTGCATTTGTTGACATCACAGTAACGCCATCCTGGAATGTAAATATCAGATGCAGAAGGATACCTAGCTTAAAATGTAGAACAGGAAGTCCACTGACAAAGTTGCAACATGTGATGAGTTGGGATGATGATGTGTTATCTGTTCACACCAGCGTTGAACAAGAACATCTTTATGATTGTTGGAATGGACAAATCTGACCCAAAATCTGCCCAATATCCTCAAGCGAGGGCCAGCATTAGACCAACACACTGTACTTAGGAAGAATGACAAAAGAATGACTGTGTGCTCCAGAAAATTATATAATTCCTGATTCTTTTTTTTTTTGGATTAGTGCAAATATTTAATTTAATGGAGGGATTATTGCATAACAGTGCAGTAAAACTAAAGTCAACCAAGTCCTATGAAAAATATTATAAGATAATTATAGACTCTATACAGCAAAGTGCTGACCTTAACCACAGCGAGCTCAATGCAGCAGCAGGATGTGGGAAGTGATAATAACTCCTCCCTTTGAGTCCTGACCTCACCGTCGTCCAACACCGACTGTATGGAATGAAGCGGAGCACCGACTGGGAGCCAGAACTTATTGCCTATCAGTGTCCAAGCCGTCCTGAAATGACTGTAATAGGGACTCAGAATGCAGAGAGCACTTAGAGCAGTTTATCCCGTCCAAACAGATCGTTAGTCCACCCAGGGGGATGCCAAAAATTCAGAGCAGCAATGGACCATATTTATCGATGCCAGTTGGAGCATCCCATTAAAAACGAAGCCAGGGGGACTTGGAGCACTCAACAGTTGTCTTTAATATAAAGCTGCAAACCTTGATTTGTTCCAGTTAGAATAGGTCTATATATAAATACACACACAAAAAAACCTTAACTTTTACTGTAAAAAACATCAGTAATGACTTGATGATGCTTCACTCTGAGAGCTTATCATTATTTCCCCACTTGCTACCTCAAGTACCAAGTAAATAAATAATTCAACCAATTTTCTGTTATTTTGATCTATTTTGAATGTATTCCCTGTGAAAAATAGGACAAACAGGACCGTGAAAATCCTTGCTAATTAAACTACTAATAATATTTCAAGTCTGATGATGTCCTCAGCCTCATTGTGTTTCTGTCTCTCTCTCTCAGTGTCCTGAGTACAAACAGATCCCTTTATGATTGCACAAAGTGGTGCCAGACCACATAATTCTTCCCTTCCTCTTCTTTTTGCACTGGAACTGATGAAATTATTTCACTTTGTCAATGTAGCGATAAGATTTGTATTGACAGGACCTCTCAGTCCAGAGTAGCAGTGCTTGGTCTGCTATTCTAAAATCAATACCTGGCAGCAGGATAATCACCAAGCTGCAGAATGCTGCCAAAAACCTGAGAGCTGGTGGCTTTTCTCATTGCAATCGTCTGTCTGTAGATTGGAGTGTATCCCATGTGTGCACGCCTCTGTTTGTACATATTATACTCCTGTACAACAGTGCAGTGCATGTGTTATTGCGTGTCAACATAGCACCTTGACACCCAAATTAATTCTTACTGTAGTGGACATAATTAGGAATCTGCATTGCTTGTCAAGTCACACTGGCCCTTATTTAGCGAACAAATCTAGGACAGAAAACTGGTCCATTTCCACACAAAGCTCTGCATCTTTCGATGTGGACGTGAGCAGACGCTATGATCAGATCAGATCATCATCAGATCATGTCTCAGCTTGTGTGTGCAAGTCTGTGCCAGCTTGGAGAGTGGTTATAAGACCATATTTTAACTGGCATTTACATTTCTGCGGTCACATATTAATCATGAAAAAATGTTTAATTTCAACATGGACACACCCACTTTTGTTTGCAGTTGCCTGGTTCTGTGGAACTGGCTGCAGGCTTAACACTGGTTGTGTCTAGCTCCTATTCAACTGAAACTCTCTCTTTCTCTCTCTTTCTTTTTAAAACACTGACAAGCCAAAGCACATTTATATCATTTATCATAAATTATTATTTAAAAAAAAATGATATTCAATAGTGGAGATACTTTTTGTTTTAGTGTCCAGCTTGGACACAAGTGTTTCCACCTTCAGCTTCTTTCCACCACCTGTCATTCCCAAAATGGAAGCTAGTTAGCTAGGCTTGTTTCAATGAGTATAGTGCAAACAAGAGCTTTTAAAATGCTGTGCTAGTTTGACTTTAATAAGGCAATAAAGTATTAAGTGATCACTTGAAATAGAAATAGAATTGGTGGATGGATCCAACAAACGCTGGACTTTCAGGTGGGAGTTTGGTGTTTGCTTCCCCTCTGAATGTGAATGTTTTTTTTCTACACGTAATCCTAACCATCCGTGCCATGTTGTGTGTTTGTTGACACCCTGGCATTGCTTGCAATGTGCTTTTGTTGCCTAAACATGACCACATACAGCCTTGTCCCACCACGTGCTTGTGTTGACATCACAGTAGCGGCATCCTCGAACGTCAACAGCAGACACAGAAGGATACCTAGAACGTAATATGTATGTATGTATGTTAAAGTCCATTGCAAGGTGGCAAAATCTGACCATATCTGAGAAAATGTTGATCTGTCTGTCTCTGTTTTGGAACCAGCTTCAAGTGGCCTTAAGAGTACCTGTGGCTTCATTTTTCAGGCTCAGAGGTTGCTTCTTGTACCATGGTGTCAAATGCATTTCCTTCCTTTGCAAAGCACTGGATTGTTGATTTTTAAAATGTTTCAAATCATGCATTGTTTCAATTAATGTTTGCAAATTAGTCCTCTTATTCGTGACTTTTGTGAGTGAGTTGCTTTGTTTTTTTGGCATGTTACCACCAAAAGTGGTCAGTTAATGGAATAGTGTGAAACCCTCAACAGCAATGTGTATGCACGTGTGCATGCACATCTCGTTCGTGCATTAGATATGTTCGATTACTACAAAAGCAGCTATTACTTTGCATATCGCCAAATGAAATCACACACAAGACCCCAATCTACAACCTTAAAAAACTGATAAAAGAGTGGAATGAACAGCTCCTTAGTTCACTGTCAAAAAGAATTAAGACTCTTAAGTTTCACAAAAGGCAGTGTTTAGCAGACTGCTCCTCTTGGTACAAGTTTTCTATCTTTCTGGTCCCTCTGTGTAATCCTGTTTGTCTTTTCTAAACAACCACTGAGAGTCTAGATACATAAGTAAAACCTGAACAAATACAACTGACAAATACAGCTGTTGTGTTACAGAATAACTCAAGGCGAGCCACTGAACGGCCTGTCCAGCCCTCCGAACTCTCCCAAACATTTCATTAGATGAATTGATTCCCTTGCACCGCTTTAGAGGAGAAGTTTGTAGCACCTGGCCAAGGTGAGAGCAGGTTTTGGATTTATAGTGGAATGCGCATAACCTCAAGGTGAACTAGCTAGTAATGACCCTATCTCTGCGCTCACAGTCCCTCTCTCTCATCTTCACACCGCCTATAAAAGCGAGATGTGTCCAGAATCAAGGCTCCTGTCTGCTCTGCTTCTGCGTCCCAGCCACATTTTTTCAACTGAATAAGGCTCATTCTTTTTCTAATATGTCCCCCTTTTAACATTGAATGGCTCGTGATGTTGTTGAATCATTCTATGAGTCTTTCATACGATAGCGATGACTTTTAAATCTCATGGAGGAAAGGTGAGCCTGGAGCGTTTGGGATGTAATGAGGGTGAGTTATTGATAAGACAGAAACACATAAAATGGACAGATGATGGTCATCAAAGGTGCGCTCAAAGATAAAGGGAGCATAAAATAGATTTGGTGGATTATAGGACACAAGCCTTAAGTTGTTGGTAAAGTGTGTGTATATGTGTGTCCGTGCACAGATGCATGTGGCTGTATGTGTGTTAATGCATGTGATATACTTTAGATTTTAAAGGTGAAGAGGATGTTATGTCACAGTCTTAAGATGTTGATCATCTTGTCCCCTCTCACCTTTACTATTAGATGCAGGAGCACATCCCAGTAAACATCAGTACCTTACTGTGCACAAAATGTTTCCTTTTCTGATAACTCTTTTGTGAGACCATCATTGTTCTTAGTATTAAACCTTAAAACCTGAGCAAACTGGTTTGATTTTGTTTGAAAACATGCATAGAAAGCAATTAGTTGCTAGTAACATGAAAATAACCTGACAGTAAGTTAAAAAAAAGTTTAAAAAAATCCTAAAATAAAGTAGATTTTCTGTAACATATTTTTAAGCAGATGGTGAAAATAGGGTTAATAGAAAAGTAGAAAAAAAAATAGAAATTGAAAAAAAATATATATAAAAAATTTAATACAATACAAAAATAGCTGACCACAGTAACCTCAGAGGGTAGCTGTGTATGAATCGGTAGTTTATGTTCCTTTATTGTAGTTTTTCATAGTAAATTGTTACTGTAGATGATCAAGGTGAAAGTTAAGAAATCTACTGACCCCTGAAATGTTTCAGATTCCAGGCTCTGTATTCTAGAGGGAACTTGCTTTATCCAGCATGACATCCAGACTAATACTGTGTGGGTCACTACTGCAAAAGGTCAAAAAACAACAAACAGAGAATTTCGTTGAAGCTTTGGCTGCGGACGCCCGGTCAGTGCAGAAGAAGCACTGAAGCTGATGTGATTGTACTTGTATGACAAGCGCTCCCAACTCATTACCCCCCTGACTGTTATCAATAATTAGTTCAAATAAGATAATACTCCTTATAAATTCTGCTTCACTTCGCTGTAAACTCAGCCCTCACTGCCTGACGATGGTCCTTGCTGTGCGATCCTCAAACACCACAGGAAGCAGCGGCCATCGAGCCGTAAACACGAAACGCTTGATATGATCGGAGTGGCTTTTATCTCTCGGTGAGTCCATCACTGCGGTTAGATTGCATTTAGAAACACTTCACATCACTTGATAATCTGCTCAGGCCATCAGTCCAGACCACGATCAAGATCAGGGACTCCCTCTCGTTTGCCAGGATGTCAGAATATGCAGTTAATTGGACCGATAAGCCTCCACACTGCCCTCCGCAGCATAACCTGCAATGCCTGCAGTTGTGTGTCACAAGCACTCGTTTTTGTTACCCTTTGGTCTGTGTTTGCACATTTCAGTAAGCGTGTGCATCTGACACATCACGCTGGCATGCGACCAAAACAGAATTGCGAGAGGCAGCTACGAGGATGAGACTTAATGTGTTTGCGGAATGAAAAGTAACTAATCAGCTTTAGGGGCGCACTTATTGGAGCATTGGAAACTAATCAAAGTGAAGAATAGGGCTATTCAAGTCCAGGAACAAAGGATTCAGCCTCCCTGAGAGGACAAAAGAAGACATATTAAAGAATTAGAGTTACAGCAATAACAGACAGACACACCCCTTGTTTCTGTTGTTTCATTTGCGGCTGAGTGTCGTCACTGTAATGCCGTTTACTCAATAAAACATCCAACACATAGACATGTTTTTAAACTTTTTACAGGTCTGATGCAGTTTATAATCTGGAAACAATAACAAAAAAGCAACCAGATGTGAATTCTGAACCAACCTTACAAGATTTACTTTTTTTTGTTGTTGTTTGGTGTTTTATTTTGTTTCAGCCAGATAGACAGATGATAGCTCACTGTAAATAATTATATTATATTGCCTACTCTTCCTCTACCCACTCAAGTCCCACCCTTCACCCTATCCCACTACCCAAGAAATTAAAAGAGAGAAAGAAAAAACAACAATTTTACAATAATTATCAAGAAACAAAATAAAGAATAAACACAATTTTAAAAGGGCTAACAAAAATACATGAATAAATAAATAACGAATTATTGGTAGAAGGCATGCAAGTGGTTATAGATAAGCATAATCAAATTTTAAATAATTAGTAAAAACTTAAATGTAAATAAAATATTTTTAAAAAATTAAATCAAATAATACCTATTTGTGCACCAATGCTTTTATATATATATGATATATATATATATATATATATATATATATATATATAGCTCAATAACTTTTTTTCCAGAATATCTGGACTTTCAGACGTTCCCGCCTGCAGTTAAGAGTACCAGTTTTTTGTAGTGCATTTGACACAGCATAACCACTTCTAATGTAACCTTGAAACTCAATATAAAGGAAAAGTGCACAAAGTTTGTTGCAGTATGTATTTGCTGGTGGTTTTGTCCCGTTTTCAAAGGGAATTGCATTGCTGTAACAATATGAAGGCTAAGAAAATGTGACCCATTCCCTCTGTCCTGTGATTCAAGAGCCTTTTCCTTCTTCTGACATCCACCAGATGACATTAAACGCATCATTTCACAACCAGCAGAGATCTGGCATTAACCACGGCCTGTATTTCCATAATCTTTGTGGCCTCTCCTCTGAGGGAGGGCTGCAAACTCCCTGAAATCAGAACAGTAAGAAATCACATTTTTATGGTCCCACAGCAGTCACGGGCAGAGACAGAAAATCCCTCTGGATTCTTACTTTTGAGCACGAGAAGTGTTGATCCTTGACTCAAACATTTCTAGTCAAATCAGTTTGAAACAGCTCAGGATCACATACAATGTCTCAGCGGCCCACAACAGCAGCGGCTTCCAACTCAGGCCAATCTCTGAGAAAACGAGGTAAACTCCCAACAAAAACCTTGGTGCTCAGGATGAAATGGAAAAAGCCTCAGGAGACAATATTCAAAGAATGTTTTCTCTTTCTTTCTGTGTTTGTTCTCTGAGGTGGAGTTCTCTATTTGGTAATAACGCAGATAGATCAAACAGCAGATTTTCTTTGTTAAATATAAAAATAGTAATAATAATAATTCTAATAAGAAGAAGAATATGATATAATAACTATTATTATTATTATTAGTAGTAGTAGTAGTAATACTCATTACACTCCCAAATATATATAATTATTAATTAATAATAATTATCATCAATTGTTAATTAAAAAAGGTCATGTGATGGTCAGTGTTTTTTATTTGTTGAATTCTGTTCTAGTCATGTTTCATTTTTCCTGTTTTATTTTTATTACTCATATCTCCTCTCTTTTTGGATGACTTCACTTCCTGCACTTTCCTGTAAATTCTGATTATCTGCTCGCCCTGATAAGTTTCACCTGTCCCTCGCTGTTCCTGCAGTCTGATCACCTGTTCTAACTTTCCCCAATTAGTGTCTCCCTACTTAAACCTGCCCAGTTCCTTTGCTCTCTGTGTGAGTTTCTTTTACCTGAATGGGTCTCATAAGGTTAACTTTCCTGTAGCTGTGCTAACAGCTCAACACTAACCTGACAGAAGCTGTGAGAGGACTTTGCATGCTGTTCTGATGTCTCATTGTTTGCTCTTATATCATAATAGTTGCTTGCTTGCAGGTATTTAAGCAATGATGAATTATGAGCACGCAAGATGAAAACTAAACCCAATTTCTACACGATTAAAGTAAATGCACATTACGTCCAATCTGAGGCTTAGCACAGCGTGAGGCAGCACGGTGTCCTCCATCCCAAACAACAAACAACCCTGAGAACATCTGCAAGACATTTTTAAGCTTCTCCCTCGTACAATTGAATCCCATTATGAATAAAAGCAACAGCGCGTCTAGCTCAGAGCGAACCGAAAAGATTTTAAAATTTTCTGTCAGCTTCCTTAATCTATTTTTTAACTGTCTGCTGTGGAGGGCTCCCGACTGTGTTCCCGAGCAGCTCAATGACAGCAGTAATAAATGGTCTTTTTATATGCTGACTATTTAATACTCATATAACCTCCCCACCTCCCTTCCAGATCAGATCCTACATGAGAGTGAAAGTGTGGGCCACAGCTGCCAGCGGAGCAAACATAAAAATTTGTGAGTGACTTGATAAAAGCGAGATAGCGGGAGGTAATGAGAGGAGAATTTCATTAAATCGAAGGCATTTTTCACCTAAATGAAGAGGGAAACAGCCTCACTCTTATCGTCAAATGACATCAAAAGAAAGAGCTTTTTGTGTGTTTGCCACTGATTTGCTGCGTGCATTTCACCTCTATTTCTAAATACTGTTGACACTTTGCACAACTCCAACCTCCAACAATGGTGATAAGAGGCAAACAATTACAATTGCTGTGCTTTCCTTAAAGGCACACACACGCACACGCACACACACACACACACAAACACACACACACACACACACATATATATATATATATAAGCATTTTCTGCAGTTTCTATTCACAAACTCAGCGCTCGGTTGAAGTTATATGAGTTATGAGATGGGTGCATGGAACAAAACGGTCGTATTTGGATTTATGGATTGTTTGCGTTTTGATAAGACGGGAATTAGAAAGGAGGGGGAAGAGAGAGTGAAAGGTGTGTGTGTGTGTATATGAGTGTGTGTTTTGTGTCTGCAGCAACGGTGTAGCAGAGCAGAGTGACAATGAAGGGGAGAAAAAGAGAACATGATTGAGTGGGACATTTTGTCAGCCGCAGACGTGAGCTGGAGCCTGGATTGGGCGTGTGTGTGTGTGTCAGTTTGTGTGTGTGTGTGTGTTTGTGTGTGTCTATAGGGGTATACCAAAGTCTGAGTCACCCTGGACCTATTCTTTTCTTCTTTATTGGCATTCTAAAACAGCCACCTCTGTGCTAACCGGAGTGGTGCCACGGTTGTTGATAGGGCTGCCAGTGACCATGTCCCTGCTGATTGTCCGTGTGTGTGTGTGTGTCTGAACTTCACAACATTTAGGGACAGGTTTTGGATTGAAATCAGCTGATGAGGGCCAGCGAGTCAACTTGCAGATATAACTGATATATAACTCAAGTTTGGTTTGTTTGCCTTTAGAATAAGCTAAAAGTTTAAAATAGAATAGAATAGAAAGCCTTTATTGCCTTTGTACAATATATATTGGCGTTAAAAACGCATCACTTATAGGTGCATGACATTCAGACAATCTCATTCGCTCAGTTAAACACATACATACATTCATACATTAAAGTGCAAATTGCGTTGTTATATAAATGGGAAAAAGGAATAAAACATTTTAAAAATAATATTTTTTCAAAAAGGATGTAAAAAAATGTTCACAAATAAAAAGAAAAGACAGAAAAAAATTGTTGTTTAGGTTTTACCCAGTTTATCATAACTATTACTTGAAATCTTTGATTATGATAGACAGTTTTCTGATTTTCAACATTTACCTTAATTTGCCAAAATACATGTTGGCTTCTTACGATGAAGCAAACCACAGATACATGACATTTGTACATTTTTATGCAGTGGATATGTTGAAATATTCTGTTTCTTTACAGTTCAACAGTGCCTTAATTAACGTTTGGTTAAGTTTATGCAAAAAACCCCTTGATTATGGTCAGGAAAAGATCATGATTGGCAGACAGAAAACGCAGTGACATTTTGACAACAAAAACAAAGGGTTTCTTGTGTGTTGGTCTCACAAAGTGCTCTGCAGCCTGGCAGATGTCTTGCCCAGGTATCATGCCATCC
Organism: Plectropomus leopardus; assembly: GCF_008729295.1. Classification (NCBI taxonomy): domain Eukaryota; kingdom Metazoa; phylum Chordata; class Actinopteri; order Perciformes; family Serranidae; genus Plectropomus; species Plectropomus leopardus. Next base: position 2,164,815 of record NC_056477.1, on the reverse strand, counting down.
ACTGTCAACTTCTCCTCCCACTGACTGTCAGCTTATGTACTTCATCACTTGGAAACATTGGTATGACACATATGATATGTATGCATGTAATGTTTTTTATCAGAAAAAATTACACTTTTCTCAGTGACTGTAATATGCTTCCTCACATTGAGTCAAGTTTTTGTCTGTTACCCTGCAGTAATAAGCTGTGTGTGGCAAGTAAAGGCGTTCAGATGTCAAAGGAATTTGACTTGAATCTCGACAAGTTTGGTTTTGGGGTCTGCATCACAGCAATGCAACACAAACACACAGCGCTCATTTTCAGCATTGGAAAAAGCAAGGAAATTCAAAGCAGCAGTTTTTATTTCTTTTTCCTCCTTCAATGGGCACTCTGTAAACACAAGGGGCTGCACTGGTGTTTGTGGTACTGATGTGACAAATAAATGTGATGCTTGTAGGCAGATTTTTATTTTTATCAAGACTTTATTAATCCCACATAAGGAAAATTCCAACTCATCACATATTGCCACTTGCAGAGGACTTCAGTGTTTACATGTTATGTTGTAGGTATCCTTCTGTGTCTGCGTTTGTTGATATTACAGTAGTGCTGTCCCTGTGATGGCATATAATTACAGTGTAAACAGTTTTGTCCATCAGTGCTCTCAGCTGACCACATTCTGCAGTGTATCATTATGACGCAAAAGGTGGCTTTTGGCATTGGGATATTTCGCTGAAAGCAATGCAAAAACGTCAGTATTTGCCGATTTTGGAATAAGAACGGGCTGGAAAATTCTCACATTTACAGCAGCTCGAGAGTCAGAGGCAATAGAAAAAAAAAAAAAAACAAAATTAGTAATATAAAATCAAGTAAATACTTTTACAAATGTAATGAGTTCAATACTTTATCAGATACCAAAGTAATTTCTCATATTACAAGGAAGGATTTTACAACTTCATCATCATTACAATAAATTATCTGCCTTTATAAATGTTGTTCATGTAACAGAGTAACATAGCAGTGACGTGCACCACAGTGGTTTGCTGGATGACGTCACCTTGTTTTGCAGCAAAATTTGAGTCAGGTTTGCTTTTTATACCGGACAGCTCTGTGCATTAGAGCTCTCTGCATCAGCAGCCCTGTTGTCCAACACAGTCATGTTGAAATGACTGCAGGGGATGCAGGATGATTTTTTTTTTCTTTCATGCTGTTCTAAAGTCGGTCTGTGTATACCCTTGTGGCTCTTGGTTGCTGTGTTGTATTAACTCAATGGACAGTTCTCACAGCAACAGAAATACATTGATGTATGTGTGTGTGTGTGTGTGTGTGTGTGTGCGTGCGTGCGTGCGTGCGTGCGTGTGTGTGTGTGTATGTGTGCGTGTATACTAGATAGTTTCAAAGCAAAGTGGACATGCACCAATAGTTAATTTAAGGGTGTTTGTGGAAGACAAAGCCGATTTCTCTTCTAAATGGTGCCACTTAGGCACCAGAATCAAACTGATTATTGTATGAAAGTGATTAAAAGCCTTTTCTGAAAACAAATTAAACATCATGCATGAATGTTGGAACACAACTTGTCATGTGTATGCACCACGCGCGCGCTCAGAAATGCACGCAAAGCCTTGGAAGTGAATTGCACAGCTGCAGTTCAGAGTCACAGAAACAGACTGGTTTCCTTTCAGAGGACAGATGGCTGTCAGAAACACACAGACCCCCAAAATCAATGATGTAATATTAATTCATCTCAGGGAGACTGAACTCACTCCTCAGGCTGTAGTACTGTATTAGCACATGGTTATGACTTGTGGATATTGAACCTGAAGAGTGTTAATATCCAAAGGAGATATTATTTAGCATGAGCAGAGGAACAGAGTGCAAAGTCTCCACCAAACTCTTGAGAAAAATATCAATTATTTTAGCTGCTTGATCTTCCACTTTTTTCACCAGCTGGCACCCCTGGGTGTAAACCATTTGGTGTAGTGTACCAGTGAGTTTAACAAAGCTTGTTTGCTGAAAACAAATGTTCACTCGGATTGATGAGAACAGCTAGACTGCACTGTCATTTTCCCGGCCAAAGACACAAAACAAGGGAGTAAAAATGGCCAAAAATGCTGCTTGTAAAAGGAACTCGTGAGGTTATATTTTTGTCTGAGGCAAGGGACACACAAGATATGCTCAAGTGTTACTGGGATACTTTGCCAGTTTTCAATCAGCTCTATGGTCTCTATGTTTTTTTTTTTCTTTTCCCTGACTTTTAATGTTATGCAGAGAGCAGAAATTTGGGAAATAACCAGAATAAAATAATTACCGTAGGCTCAAATGTTTAAAAGAAAATACAGTATCATGTGTCACAACCAAAGAGGTGATTATTTTCTATGGATTTGTTATTGCATTGCCTACTAGCATCTGTCTTTACATTTAGGTTGATAGTGATTGTCACATGGTTGTTCTTTTAATCTTTATTTTATTATTTGATATAGAATACAGGTATCTGTGTATTGTAGCAGGATCTTCCACATTTTTAAGGAAGAGCTGAAGCCAGATAAAATGGTTGTGGTGTCTGTTGTAGATGTGCAAGAGAGGATATTATGGCGTTGGACAAGAGAGCTCGGAGCCATTCACTGGATGTGTCGAAATCCAACTCGACAAGCGTATGTGGCCTTGTTTCCTCACTCCCTTCCTCTCTTCATCCCTGAGCATCTGTTTGCATCCCCTCTCCCAAGCTTCCTGTCGCTCCCTCTATCTTTTTTTATACTGTTCCCTCCCCGGTTACCATGTGAGCACAGTGTGAGATGTGTTTGTCTCCTTCGGCAAGTGCTTGCAAAAGCAACATGCAGACACTCATATACACGTCTACAAATACCATGTTTTCATGTACACTTGCAAACCCACATTTGGGCACAGACACACACACACACACACACACACACACACACGTGCACAGATGGAAGTGTGTTTGTGTTAAAGATGTCCAGAGCCTCTGAGAAAAGATTGATATGAAACTCTCAGGTTCAGAGCAGAATAGAAAGTGAGAAGTAGGAGAGAAAAGTGCTGGCAGCCTTCCACGATGTGTGTACACACACACACACACACATACACACACATCACCTCTCAGTTGTAAGCACACACTTTAGTAGATATCTTGGTAACATTACACATCTGACATGTGCAAATGAAAAAGATTTCCATTGCTGCCATGTGTACAGCTGATGCCAAACCAGTCACCAGGAAAAATGTTGGCATTGTTCAGTTCTGCAAACCACAGATATGTTTAATTTGCAGTGGATTATGTATTATGTAGTGAATATGTTAAAATTTTACGCTTCAACAACAATGTAATTGACATGTGGTCAGGTTAAGGCACAAAAACCGAGTAGGTAGGGTTTGGAAAACATATTTTTTTTTGGCATAAAAAAAATGTTTTTGGGTAATATCAGTGGTGGAAACACAGGGATGTCCAAAAATGACCCCTTGTCTTGGCACATACCTCAGTAGAAACACAGAGCTATCTTTGTTAAACAAAAACAGACAAACAAACAACAACAAACGTTTCATGGATCTATCTCTGCTGGAAACACAGGAATGTCTTGGGACGAAAAGAATTTTATAAAAGAAAAGCTTTTCATGTAACTATGTCAGATGATAACATGATGGTGAAAATATGGTGATATTTAGGTTAAAAACAACAACAACAACAACAACAATAACAAAAATCCAATTAATTCATCAAATGAAAAAGAAAATTAAAAATATAAATAAATGTTTTTCATAGCAAATCTCTGGTGGAAACACAGTGATGTTTTGGTTAAAATAAGAAAATAAAATGCTTTCATGGCACTAATCCTGCTGAAAATACAACAACAGGTCTATATGGCCAAAATTCAGTGAAAAATGCAGCCATGAGCTGCTATAACACAAGCAGTTTTCTTGTTGGCAGACATCTCAAGGTGTCATGCCATCAAGCATCCCTCCACCTCCAGATGACAAAGTTAGCTCATGTACTGCAACACTTCAGAAACACTGATTTAACAGGTGTGAAATGCATCATGCCAACATTTAAGCGATAACTTGTTAATGATATTTATTTTCTGCTGTGAATAATCAGGATTGCCTTGAGATTCACAGCTCAGCATTTACATGGTGCATCTCAACAGAAGACTAACAACACTCTCATGAAACATACTTAAATGCCTGACTCCAGAGCAGTTAAATGGAGCATTAAAGCTGACAATGCAACACACATCAGACCCACATCAGACCAGCCGTTATCTATTTGTTTTTTGGCTGATTCAGAGTTTTTTGTATTCTTTCCACTTTTACAGTATCTGTTTAAAGGAAACTCGTCATCACTCACACAGCGGAGTTTTGGCCGGCTGCCATAAATTCAATGCTGTATGGGAGGTTTAATAGTAAACTGAGGCGAGAAGGTTTGCATTAACATGCGTGTGGGCTACTTTACAATCTGCACAGCATTATTCCTCACACCCTTGATAAAAGTTACACACACACACACACACACACACACACACACACACCCAGAAAAAAAAACAAAAGAACTTTTGGATGAGCAGACATGCAATGGATGTTATATTTACAAAGATAAAAACACAATGAATTTGTTTCTTCATATTGTTAGTCTATTACAAGAAATATAACCTGTAATAAATTCTTTGACAGAGTCACACAAAAGTACGCATTACATGGTAGTAGTGTGCAGGTAGTGGGCACAAAATGTTTTAAAACAACGTGTAGAATTACATGAATTACAAATAGTATTACAGCCGCAGTTTGGTTTAGAGAACAAACAAAATACTAGGTTAAGTTTAGGAAAAGACAGGTTAAGAGAAAAACTATGTATTTACATATCGCAACTTTGTCAGCGGTATTCCACGTCCACATATTACATCCTCCTGTGTCTGCTGTTGACGTTCTGAAATGCCGCTACCAAAGCCAGGATGTCAACAACAGCATGTGGTTATGTTTAGACAACAAAAACACATGACAACCATGGCCGGGACGTCAACCAAAGCTCACGGTTAGGTTTATGAGAAAATATAATGGAAGTGAACAATGGGCATCCGGATGAAAGTCTTTAGTTCATTAGACCCATTCACCTTCCCTCCCACCGACAGTATATGCACCCTTCACCTCCTCATGTTACTCCATTACTGGCAGCATTTCAACCTGATGCTATCCAACGACATATCATAAAGCCGCGACAGGTTCCATCTAGTCATGTTATCAACTGACGCCGCCCATCTGTGTATCATACTGTGGTGACAGGTGCTGACCAGCCGTGTGTCATAACACTTCGAAAGGTTCCATCTGGCTTCGCTATAAGCTGACGCTGCCCAGCAGCGTATCATATGGCCATGAAAGGTAGCTTTTGGCGTCAGTATCTTATGTCAAAATCACTGATAAAACTGTGGTATTTGATGACTTTGAAATGGAAACGAGCTGGATTATACACGTAAAAGTGTTTGGCATGAATGTTTGCAAAACACTACAACATAAAATGATTAAAAATGGAGATATGTTTAAATATGTTAGTAAAATATTACCACCTCAATATGTTTCTATTCTATACTTTACAGGTGTTGGTTCAAAAGATTTTCTTATCTCTGTTGAAATAAATTTGATATATTCAAAAATGCCAGGGGAAAAAAGTGAAACCCAAGGTGAGCTGTTGTTTGGGTGACACAAAAGCAAGGTCATGTTGCTTATATTATGTAAAAAACTTAAGAGTATTCAGATTGTGTTATGTAGATTTGTGTGCCCAAACACAAACACGCCGAATAGCATATGCGGCACCATGCAGGAGCGACTTTATGGAGAGATTCACAAGGTGATTTTAAAGGAGCAATTTTACTTCCCACGTGTCTGACCTCTTTGTAAACCCCTTAATAATTTCTCCTCAAATAAACTTTCGAAGGGGTTTCTTTGACTCTATATTTGTTAAAATAAAAGTGAAAACATGCATCAGAATCAATATATGCACAAACATACATTCTGCTACATGCCATTACAAATGGCATTCAATATGAGCTGACACGATTTGTTCATTTTAATTGTTAAAGTTTGCAGATGACTCAGAGGGAAAATTCTTCAAACATCAGTGTCAAAACAAATAGACATTGTAAACAAATTAACACACAAACCCATCATGCATGCATTAGTATTAGCCGCACTGCACTGTAAACACATTAACCTATGCATGTTTTGATTCACTATACACCACAAACAGTATATATATCAATGTGAAAACAGAACTACTCATGCATTCAGAGCAGAACAGACCTCATTTCCATTTCAGTTTATTTGAAAGGAGATAATGCAATGTCATAAGCAAGGATGTGACTGAAAAGCCTAATCTTACAAAAACTAGATATTTTTTTAATGCATGAAGAAGTACCTCTTAAAATGGAACCATTGGTTATAATATGCTTTTTGATACTTTTCTAACCATGGCAGGAAAGCGTCTGCAGATTACTGTGATGAGAATGTAATGAGAAAAACATTGCAGTGCGAACGTCAGATTAGACTTCAAACAGGCGCGGGTCCTTGACGAAATAAGAGAAGAGGTGTGCTTTTGCAAAAAAAAAAAAAAATAAATAATGATAAATGCAGTTTTGATCAACTGAAGCCAGAGCTTTGCCATGTAAGGCGAATAAACTGTCACTCAGGTTCAGTGGCTGGGCTTTGTGCTCATAATGAGATGCATGCACTGCTGTGCGAGCAGATGCAAGAGGTGCTGTGAACATGCGTGCAGTGTTATTTATTTTTATCTTCAGACTTTCGAGCAAAAAAGTGACATTGAGACTGACAGTGAAAGTGGAGGAATTCTATTAGTTGTCTGAAAATGCTAATTTCAGTGTAGGGGAGGTTCTATTACATGGTTTCAGGATGTGAGAGCAGATGATACTATGTTTGTATTTCCATCATAGTGGGATAACCTCCTCCACAACTCCTCCTTACTGTTGATGCAAACTGAGCCTTTGCGGTTTCACATTAAAATATTTCTACTGGCAAAACATATGCAATGGAGAAAAGTGTTTGTCACCAAGCTGGCGGAGCTTTTTAGGCTGTGCTATTCTTCAACAAAACAGGTCTAATCTATCAAATAGTGGCATTTTTTTGTGGTATTTGGTCATAAAATCACTTTAAATATTTTAGTGAGGTATATTAAAAACAGAAACAACCACAGTGGACCAAGGGGCAACCTCTGGAGCAAATGCAAAAGTGCCAAAAACTGCAGTTCATCAAATGGCCACTTCAGGCTGGCTTCAAAACAAAGTCAATTTTAAGCCTCCTTAGAACACTTAGCCAGAGAAAACATTAAAGTTTCAATGACGTGTTTGTAAAGAGAAAAAAATTCTTGTCTTTTATTACAAACATGTTTGAATCATAGTGTGTCAGCTATTGAGCCTTTCAGAAACTGCAAGAGAGGTTTCAGTGCGTATGTGTTGTACCCCATCATTGGAATGTGGAAAAGACATGTTTTGGCTTAAAATTCCCATGTTTGATGGCATATTCCCAGCTGGAAATGCAGCGACATTTCTGTTAAAAACAATTAGTTTTTGTTGCACTATTCACAGTGGAAAAACTTCAGTAGATTGCCAGTTTTGCTGTTTGTTGGACTTGAACAGTAGTCTGCAGCTTGGGATGTGTCTCACAGAGCTGTCAGGCCATCAACCATCCCCTCCATGAATTTGCAAATCTGAGGATGGCTCACTTTACTTACTTACCCTGCCTTCCTTAATCACTCTTTTCCCGAAAACCCTAATCAATCCGACCAATGAAGGCAAAAAGTACCAACCACTCATAAGGTGGGTTTCCATTAACTCTCAAACTGTGCAAATTAAAATTGGCAATTTAAAATCTGCCTGATGGAAACACGTCAATTTTGAAAAAAACTCTCTTTGATAGCAGAAAAAAAAAGTTTTTACGCAAGCATGAGGTGGTATTTCAAGTGATTAAAAAAAGCTTTTATAGGTCATATGATGCTATGGCTATGTGCTTTTTGGTAGGAACTGATCCCCTCGGACATGATGCAGCAGGCGTTACAATAGTTGGTATTGCATCGCATAACTACGTTTTGAATTACAATTCCTCTGTGAAATCATGGACTATCACCTCCAAGAAATCCCATGTATAACGAACTTGCCTTTTCATTACTGCTCCATAACACGCCTATGTTGCCTTCAATTGGAAATAATGAAGGCTAGTGCAGGGGCTGCAATGGAAATAAACCTGCTAATGTTTTGAACATCCATTGCCATGGTTACTGGAATTTTATTATAAGAGGAAAAGTCGCGTAACATTGAGGGAGAAGTCCAAAAATATTCACTCCGTGTAAACACAGTCATTTCACAATCCTGCTTTATCGACATTTTGAAAATATTGCTTAAGTTTTGTGCACATCAGTAATGGTATTGGATTTACCAATTTGCATCCCCCCACCTCTTGATGACAGTCACCTTATATATTGCATCACTGTAGAAACATTGAAATGAAACTAATAAAATATACTAATGTAAATATGGTCTGCAGGATGTCAATTTCTTCTGGCGAGTGGTCTGCTCCATCACATCAAGGTTAAAAACTTTACCTCGCTGTGTGGTGCAGTGGAAAAACACTCACATCACACCAGTGCAGAGCAACTTTACTCCCCACTATGGAAAAAAATGCTTTTATTGCTCCCTCTCTACACATGCATGCATCGTTTACACACACACACACACACACACACACACACACACACACACACAATGTGATGAGTGATTGATTACAGCTCTAATCAGCAGATGAGCCACAGCTGCTTCCCTGGTTTTAGGAGCAAGCAGACAGATGTTAAAAGAGCGATAGGGTATTAGGCTGTGACTCTCTCTCCATCCATCTCTCCTAACCTGTTCTTTTGTCCTCCCTCCTCTCTGCTTTCCTCCCCTACAGTTGCCTCACCTTCATGTAACCCTCCTTAATAAGATTCCCCCTGCTATTCAGAAACAAGGTGATTCCCTTGATTCAACATTTTCCTGTTGGGTGCTCTATTCACACTCTGCATGAAACATGGCCTTTCCATTCCGGCTGTCTATTCCGCTTCTTTTCAGTATGTTATCTCAGCAAGGCCAACTCTTACTGTCAGAGTCTCTGTGCTACAGTGCAGAAAAACGATGTTCTTCAAAAATATGATTTCAATGAATAGTTGATGTTTTGATTGGTGGGCAGAAGTTTAATTAATAAAAATATTTATTATGATTGTGTTTTGCATGCTATACATAGCTTACAATTAATTACAAACATTCACTGATTGCAAACTCTTAAATGTGAGGAATTTCAGCTTGTTTCTGTTTTGCAATCATTTTAAAATTAATGCTTTGTGTGGAAAAACAAAAACCAAAAAACATAAATAAAAAAAATAAAAAAGTTGTTTGAAGAATTGGTTGGGTTGTATTTTTTTCTTTTTTTTTGACTAAATGATAAAATAAAAAAATATATAATTGACTGTTTCACCTAATATTGAATGATATTTAGTCGCAGCCATCGTAATTGGTCCTACAATTTGGCCACATGTATGAGCCTTTTAGTCCTGAAGACTCACATAGTACATTACTAACTGTCATCATATCTCATAAAGCAGACTCTAATAATATGGACTTGCAGGAATGCTTCAAATATTATTCACTTTTAAAACTGGATAAACAAATAGAGAGATAACATCTAAGGTTCCAGACTGCTGAGTTTTTCATTCCAACTAATCATTTTTCCAGTGATTTCATTAATTAGTTTCTCCTTCCTGAAAAACTTGAAAATCAATGAACTCATCTTTCCCAAGTGTTTTTGGACAGAGAACTTGTGTAGCCTGAGCCATGACTGCACAAGTTTCATCCCAAGTCCTAAAATGAAACATGAGGGATTTTATTATTGTGCACAGGTAAAATCTGATAAAATATTGGACGTTCGACATTTGAGTCATTGCAGTTTTGTTGTTTTGAAGAGAAGCAAGGGGTGGATCTGACTCACTGACTCTAGCAATGCTTCACAGACCAGTCCATTCTCATCAAATACCACCACTTTAACCGGTGCTTTTGCCTTTAGCACTCAATGCCAAAAGCCATCTGTCGCATCTGCATGGTACGCCGCTGGACGGCGTCAGCTGAGAACGTGATACGCAGACGGGCAGCATCAGTTGAGCACATGACAGTGTGGAATCTGTCCTGTCTGCAAGATATGTGGCGGACGGCATCAGATTGAAATGCTGCAGGTGAGGATTAACTATAAGGAGCGTGACGGTGCCTATAGGGCAGGTAAAAACGGAGGTGGGTGTATCCAACAAACCCTGGACTCTCATGTGAGAGACTGGGGATGGCTTCCTTTCTAAATGTGATTTTTTTTTCCTACACCTTACCATGTGGCTCTTTCCCCTCATGCTAATTATATATGGCAGCATGTGTTTTGCGTTTTGTGTTTTGTGTTTTTGTGTGTTGACGTTCCAGCATTGGTTTCGGCATCTTGGAACATCAACAGCAAGAGGATCCTTCAGGCATAATATCTCAACGCTGAAGTCCACTGTAGGGCAGTAGTAAGCAAACATTATGCGATGTCTTGAGATAAGAACCTGTTGCACAGACAGCCTGTCGCTCAAAACCGACTGAAAAACCGAAAACTGTTGTTTGTGTCCCTGGCTATGAACATGTTAATTTCTGCTCAAAAGTTGGGTATTTTAGGGAACAGCAGTTTTTGGCTCTTCGGTTTTATTTTCAGGCCCTTGTGGTCGCACTTTACGAAAAAAGCACTTTTGTAAATGTACCATTATCCATATGCTGGTGGAATAGTCTGCACATCACACTTCAGATTGCTTCCTTTGCTCAGATTGGTCTGAGTGTCTCAGCAGCTATTCCTCAGATTTGTAAAGGGTTTAAAGTCTGGACGGTTGACTTTCAGTTTTCTGTTGAAGCCATCTGTTGATTTGGCTCCGTGCTTCAGGCAGCTGTCCAACTTAAATCACTCGACGTGTTCTTGTGGCACACTGAGGTGGCTCTCCTCAATGGCAATAACTTTCCTCTACCTTAACAAATTCCCAGTCCCCTCCTGCCGAAAACACAAAACAGTATAATGCTGCCATCACCACGCGTAACAGCTGGGCAAAGGCGGTAGTGGGATTGTTTTCCCCTCACAAATGGAAACTGATGTGATCTTAAAATGTCCAAACACTCAAAACTGTCACTACTTTTTTCTCTCTGTACTTTCTGACTTCTGTAGCAGTTTAATCAGGGTTTGTACAAGGTGTTAGAGGTGCTTGAAGTACTTGAATTAATCACTCAGAAATTTACATCTTGGAATATCAGACATTTTGCAACTTGGTCCTTGAAACAGTTCTTGAATATAATTGAGAGATTATAATGAAATACAGTAGATTATAAAATGCATTTGATAATTGTTTTAATCCAGGAAGAAAATAACAGCTGTGGCTGCAATTATGTGCTAATGTTGTATAAGTGCCAATAAGCTAGTTAACACCAGCAATTAGTCTGCACCAGGATGTTTCTCTGGTGTTTCAGCCATTTGTGAGTTTTGAACTGTAACTCAGCATTCATTAGCAGCAGATAATAAACAATATGATGATTTTAGGCTCTGGTTTTACGGGCGCTGGCATTGTTTTTGGTCGTTTTGTGTATGAGGCTTGTGGAAGTCTAATTATTCAGGCAGCGTGACTGGGGATGGTGACGTCATCGGAGGTTCGCCACGTCATCGGGGATTCCTTCCTCCCGTACCCTTGGGTGTTCCTCTGCCTGTGGCTCGTTTCTCCTCCTCCTGCTGCACGCCTTCCTGCCAACCCCTCGGGTGGTGCCAGTGGTTATGAGTGCTTGCTCCAATCATGTGTTTTTCTATTGTTTTCTTAAGTCCGCCATACCTTTGCCAGTGCGCGGCTGTTCTCAGGAGCAGTTCGCCTCGGTATTGTGCTGGCATGATTGATGTAAACTTATGATTGTTAACTCGATACTTCAAGTTATCTCATGGAGCTGGGCTCTAGATTAGCTTTTGTTGTATTTCACGTTTAATACATTTCGTCATCGCACCACACCTCAGGTAATTATTTGTCTAACACAGTAGGCCTTAGGGGTGGTTGTGCTATTTGTGTTTTGGCATTTGCAGTTAAACCCGTGGTGTCAGGATCCAATCTGTAGGTTGTAATAGCACAGCGCTTTAAATGCTTCCTGAAGACACTTTATGTGCAGTTTCTAGGACAACACAAGTGGTAAGCAACTTAACTCTGACAGGTTGACAATCCTTTTGGGAAATTGGTTTAATCAACAAGAAACCTCTCAGGAGCTCATGTGATCTCTGCTCCTCTACAGTATAGAAGTGTATGTTCTCGGTGTGTTAAAATTTCACACCTCTACACAAATTTCAGCGTGGGTGTAAATGGAACCTGTGGGGCCTCAGGGTAGATACGTCTGTGATGTCTTTTCATGGGTTTATGTGTGCTTCTGACTGTTAATGCTCATGCATACGCAGAGATATGGAAATGTAGGTGAAAACTGAACCACACACGTGTTGCGCTTCAGAAGCACTCGCTACCTCTGTGTTTTAATTTATTCACGAACATGAAGCTTCATTTGTTTCCATCTCTACCTTTTCTGTCTCTCATAAATTGCATTTCTTTGTAAGAAATTGCACATATAGAAATCAAAAAAGCCATTGCATTTTATCACATACAATCAACACCTCTGGTAAATCCCCCACAAGAGGCTACATCTGTCAGCACATCTGGAAGTGGGTGTTTATACATCCACCTACAGTAAGAACCTTTGTAATGCACAGTATCTGTTTTTAGTCACGAGTGGCATTATAGAGCAGAATTTCTCTTTTTCAATGCAGCAGGCACAAAATGATGCCGCATGCATGAGGGTGTCCAATACATTAAAACTGGCACTCTCTGTTTGAGTCACCAGCTGGTACCATAAATGTAGCACAGATCCCTGAAAAACAAAGAGGAAGCAAGGGTTGTGGAACATCCTTTTTTATTTTCTTATTTTATTTTTTGTTAGGAATGTACCCTGGGCGCTGCATTCATTGATCTGTGGTAAATAGAAGAAAGAAAAAAAAAAGATTTCTAGGGTCACAGGAATCACCACTGCCTCTAAATGGCTAATAATTGGCCTAAAACAATGCGCCATCATATCCAGCAAGCAAAGAGCAACATGGCCAAGAAAAATAATCTTTGTTCAGCACATTTTATTGAAGAATTGGATGAGATATCTTGCCAACTAGCACAACCAAAACCATTATGTCATTAATGGACGTAATATGTAGATTCTAGAGTCAAGATGTCACAGAATCTTCAGCTGCTTCACGTAACTATCATGATTTTAAAAGTTAAGGGGGATTTAGTAGCATCTAGCAGGGAGGATTGCAGATATTGAAATTTTTCCACTTGGTGTTCACTGGTCAGGAGGTTTTCAGGAGCTGAATTCTCCACAGATGTCTCTTCTTCAAAACAAACACACCCAATGATTTAACCAGTAAAAACACTGAATAAATCACATTCACATTACAAATCAGTATCTAATCAGTGCTGTTTGGCATGTTGGAGATGGGCGGCTCGGCCACCACATGCTAATGTGTGCTAGCTGATAACTTAAGATCCAGACGTTCACGAGGTTTCCACCAGGAGCCGAATTATCTAGAGTGGTCTCTCCCTCTCCAAAACAAACACACCTAGTGATTTGAACCAGTAAAAACACTTTTTAAAAAAAGCAGTTTCAAGTAACAAATCAGTATTTTGCCAACATTGTTTAGCATCTAAGTGACAGACGGCTCACTCACAATATGCTATTTTGTGCTTACTACTTTTCGCTGATAAGTTAATGTGTGCTCATGTTTTTTCTGATGTTCAAGAGGTTTTTACTGGGAGACAAATTTTCCACAGAGTTCACTTCCTCTCAGAAACAAACAGGCGAGTTGATTTAAACTCATAAAATAAATAAAGCAGTTTCATGTTACAAATAATGTATCTCCAATGCTATTTGTCCAATACATGCTATTGTGTACTCACCTTTGTCTCCCAAATCGTAGGATTCAGACATACACAAGGTTTTCAACAGAAGATGACTTAACCGCAGAGGTCTCTTTCTCTCAAAATCAAACAAACGTGATTAATTTTAAACTGGTAAGAACACTGAATGAAGCAGTTTTATCTCATGAGGAGATGCTCCCTATATAGATATAAACTGCGCATTCTAAGTTAATAACAAACAAAACAATTCTTACTTGCAGGTGATAATACACTGAAGAAAACCTGTATTACATTTTTGACAGTATCCCCCTAAATCCGACACCATGGGCCTTTAAAATGTGTTTTAAATGTGTCAGTAAATTTTAAGAATGTTCTCATATATTCAATATCTATTAGTAATGTTTTAGCTATAATTTGAATATATCGCAATGCAGATGAAGAGACAATAGTATGGAAATCCTCAAAGCTGCGTATGAGCTACGTAGAACCTTTAGACAGAACACAATGCTCAGGTCAAGGACATCTCGTTTATGTCTGAGTGATTCTGTTAAGGGAGACAAACTATAAGCTACTAGCAAGGTCAATTTGCACATTTAATACATTAACCACAAAACATTTTATTCTAAATATTGTCTGGCAAAGGTTCAGTGCGAGTGGTGGGCGGCGGCCAATGAGCACAACAAGCGCTTCACTACAGGAGCACAAAGCTATTGACTGAAAGCTTTGTATACATCATGCTTCCCCTTCAAGGATTTCGAAATGCAACAGATTTTTCTATATAATAAACTAAAAAGTCATTCTGTATTGATCGACCTGCGCAATTTCAGTTAAAACAGGAGCACTTTTATCTGGCGGTAATTTTATTTCATCCTAAATGACTTGAACTGTGGGTGAAATCGTTAAACATTTTGCATGTAGCACCTTTTAATTTTCAGTTTCTGCACCAGTGGCGAGATAACGCTGAATGCACCACTATGTTAATAAGTGAACTGAAGAATTAGTTGAATGGCTGCAAGCGTCTCAACTGTCAATGAAGGGTCAAATGTGGCTTGTAGGCTGTGAATTAAGAGTCCTTGCTGTTCATGTTCAGCTGCAACTTTAAGGCCTGAGCAACAAAGGGTCTTTGCATATTTATGTGTATGTTAGAGAACATGTGCTGTCTGAAATGTAGTGTTAGTGTGTGTGTGTGTTTGTGTGTGTGTTGCATACCTTGTTAGATGTTCGGCAGTTTTCACTTGGGAAATCCAATCCATTGGAGCATGATTGCTGATTGAAGGAGTGAGAAGAAGAAAAAAATCTCCAACAGCTTAAAGAACGCTGCTGCTGAAACACCAACTATAGATTTACATTTAGCCACATGAGTCTTGGTTAGCTGGATTTCAAATCTGATTGCATCTGTCTTGCTTTTTTTTTACTGTTGACGAAACTCAGCATAGGTCCTACTCTAGTCCATGTTGGTATGTTGGTAATTAGGGCTGAGTATTGGTACTCAATACCTTTAGGTTGTCGACTAAAATAACCCAATAACTACCCCACTAACAAGTCGTATTTTAACTTCTCCAGTCAAACAATCCCTGCATTCAATCCTTTTTAACACAGATGAAGAAAAACAAGGACTGTTTTTTTGGTTTTGCTGGTACAGGTATCCAATGACATGGAAAAAATGAAGAAGATTATTGTATTGGTATTAGTACTGAGTCCATTACTAAAAAAAATGGAAAAATAAAAATAAGTAAATAAAAAATCAAGGTAATATGCTGGACGCTATTTGACAACTGTCAAAAAGCATCAGAAGAGGAAAAAGCAAATAAATAAACACATGAATAAATCAATCAATCAATTAATAAATTAATTAATAAAAATGAAATAAAATAAAACTGTTTAAGTAACTAGCCTGCTATGTTCAACCATGTTGCACAACATAAACAGTAATGATTCTGCAAAATGCTATATTTAATGATGTTGTATTTATTTATCCATGTATTATTATTTGTATTATTTGTTTTATGTTTTTTTATTTATTTTTTTACAGCCATTACCAGCCTTTTTTAAATTTATGCTTAAAGAGTCACTGTGAATGTTAGCTATGGTACGCTAAAGGTTAAGGAAATATCACATTTATGGAAAATTTAATTATGCTTATGGCTAAGGCAACTTCCACTACCAAACACCCAAAAGGTCTCAGGCTTGCTTGAACTATTTTAAATCAAAGCTGCACACATCTATGTGAAAATAACAAATGTATTTCCTCTCAAAATAATATTTTCCTATCTTAAAGCTGCAATGAATGGCTCAAAAGGCTACGACAAGTAAAGGTAAGGACCCCAAAATTGACTTAGACATACTGATTTATTTACAAAAACATTCATTAAAGTATAACTTGACTTGATTTGTGGTCAGTAGTGAGTGGGAAATGTTGTGTTCAGGTATTGATCGGAAAAGGTTCACAAAGCCAAACAAAGCTTGGGGTCCTTCTAAGAGAGTATCATCAAAAAACATATATTGCTCTCATGGAATTTCTTTTAATTACATTTCAAACACAGTTTGATTTTTAACACTTAGCTTGTTCTCAGAGAGAGCTGAGAGCGATGCATTCACACTGTGTCGTGCATGCCTGTACGTATGTGTAGGAGGATATGTGTGTGTCTGTGTGCGTGTGTGTGTGTGTGTGTGTGTGTGACTATTTTTGGAGCTTGGGATTTATCTAACTTGTCATCACCTTATGCTCTGATCGAAAAATTGTTGTACATGGCTACCATGGCAACTTCTCATAGGCTTAGAGAGGAAAATCTTTGCTTCAGAGACACGAGGGTGATTCTTTCAAAAAGAATATTTACCAAAGGAGGGAAACAAACCTGTGAGTTTTTGGCACAGTTATTTCTACAAACACAAAGCAGACAAAGGACATTTAAAAAAAAAAGTCAATACAGACGTAAAATTGTAAACAAGTTTGGAAAAAAACACTGCAAATCAAATATAAGAAGAATTACATATTCCGTTTCCTGCCTGCCTAATTTTGCACAGCAGGTGAGAAAACAGGTCCTGTTCTGTAATCATAAGAAAAGCAAAAAGTCCACAAACATTATTTTGCGGAAAAATGGATAGTTTAAGAGGAAAGGTGTATTTTTCTGACAAAGCTGTATTTTTTGTTTGGTGTCAGAGAAATTGAAGAGGCTACATTTTAAATACTAATGAACACCTTGAAAAACAGGGCAGCATCAGCAAGGGGCTTCTCTCTTGTGGCTGAGATACAAAGCATGACAGACGCCGCGTGCCACCTTAAAGGGTTCAAACCGGTACTTCACATGATGGAGGGAGACTGGTCTGAGCTGGAGGCGGATGATAACGTGTGCACTCACACAGGCAACTGCATCAAACTGACAAATCAGCGCGCTCAATCACAATTTCCCAATCGGTTGACGCACACAGTCCTCAGCGCGTGCTCTTCTTCTTCTCTGCTCGACTTTTCTAGAGTAATGTCTTCATAACGCCGAGGCTTTTGACTCGAGATCTCTCCTGACAGACTGCCGCTGCTGCTCGTCAGCCAGAGAGAAAGAGAAAGGTCAGCTAACGTGGAGTGCATTATCACTCAATTCCCTCGTCCTCTCTTCCATCTCAACATCCGTGTCTCCAGCTTTGGAAGAGAGATGCACCCTAAGTGAGGCACTGTGTATGAAAAAAGCAACAACAACAAAAACATAGCCAGTGTTGTCCATTATATTGCATTAGCATTTTCATAACTCAAGGCTAGTTCCTCTGTGCCACCTAGCTCCCATGTGTGTATGTGATGGATAGCGGTTTGGTTTGTTGTGTGGTTAACCTCATTCTGTCTCTGTCTTTCTGTCTTTCTGTCCCTCTTCCACATGCAAACCACAGATTGACAGCTGAAGCAGACAAAGTTTATCCTCCTTCTGTAAGTCTCTGTTAATGAGACACTCTGTCTGGAAAGTTTTTTTATTATTTTTTTTTTTTTTGAGAGTTCATGTTGAAATCTTCATTGCTTCACGCTTGATGGAGGCCTTCCTGAGGCCTGCAACCAGACTTTTAATTCCTTAAACAGAGATAGGATTTTTTTTTCAATGCTGTTATGCTGATGTAGGACAAAGACTAACTAGTATGGCATTGATACACTGACACATAATTCAAAAGGTCCACTTCCAGCTTTGGCTTGCCAAACAAAATTGAACTGTTGCCAACTGGGTCAAACTCACAAAAATATTTTCAAACCAAAATGCAACAGAAAAGAGTTCATATCATTACAGATGTCATTTCACGCTATCTTCAATAAGCATCAAATATTGGTCAGCGTTTCAAGGTATCATTGTCATTGCATAGTCACTGTCAAGCCAGGGAGAGACTGTAGCTTTTTCCAACATGAAGAATCACCAATGAAAGCTCCTAAATCACAGTCCTCACAACCAGACACAAAGTGCTGTATGTCAGTGGAAAAATATATTTGATTTTTGAGAATCATTCCCACATTGTCAAATATCAAAGCTTTGGGTTAGTGGATCGGTTGGACTACCAATCCAAGTGTCTGTCATGGCCCATCAGGCTCCCTGAGTTCATGTTTGTTTGTCATCCATGTGTTTCCTGTTTTATTTTGGTAACCACTGTCTCATCTCGTTTCCACATCCTGACAAGTTTCCCTCCTCTGTGATTAGTCACCCCGCCCTGATATGTTACACCTGTGTCTCATTGTCTTTGAGTATTTAAGTCCTTGTCTTGCACTCCTTTGTTACCAGATCATTTTTACCCTTGCGTGGAATTCAGTGATTACTATTGTTTCCTGTTGGTGTATGTTTGATTAGATTTGCCTTTTAATACCCCCTTTGCCTGCTGATTTGGACAGCTCTGCATGAGTGACTGATTACACACACCTGAGCTTGATTAAAATCCCTGAACTTTTATCTGAGTCTGTGAGTCTGCTTTTGGGTGTCCATCTCCAGTTTGTGCCTGAGAGCGCTGGTTTTGGACAATCTGAAAAAAGATACCTTTCTTCAGAGTTACATGCAGCATATTGTCATCTAAACATCATCTAAAATGCTTTTCACCAAGTCAAAACTTACTGGCTCCAAATGCTCATTAGGTTCATGTTCATGGATAACCTAAACAGCAACCTGCCTCTTCCTCTTTGTGTCGACATGTTTATGAAGAAAACACTAAACTTTGCTACCAATGATCAGAACTTACAGGTGTGTGTAAGCATGTGTGTGTTTGTGCATGCACATGCAGGTACATTCACTGCAGTCTGCTTACCTGAATTCAAGATAAACACTTGCCTGCTTGAAAGATCCTAACCACTACACACAAAAAACATTATTTTTTTATTCATGAGTGAACAAACATGATGTGAAAAAAATGCAAACAGACACCACATTCTTTCAAATATCTCCTCCCCTCCGTATTGTCTACATCATGCTCTTTTCACCTCCCTCTATTGAACACAACTTACTGTATGTGAAGACACATTTCAATTTCTTTCAGTTTGATTCCATATTGACTTCCCTCTTGAATACTGCTCACATCCTTGACAGATATGACTAAAATAAGAATAGGTGTGCTTGTATGGATTTGACTTGTGATATCTTTATCTGTAAAATAAATATAGCAGCAGTCACTGCTGAGAAGACACTAATGTAGCTGTTCCCATCTGAGCAGATGGAAAGGTTAATAGGAATAGCAAACAAACTGTAAATGAGCCAGAGTAAGGCTGAAGTCATGACACTGAAATTGTGTTTTTTCTGTGTTATAATAATATTCACTAAAAGAAAATAGTCCCAAAATAGAATATTATTCCCACAGATTAAGATGCAAAATATTAAAAAAAAAGATTTTTAAAATATCAGCCAAGAGGAAAATGTTGTCATTGTACATTTTTGCAAACCATGAGTATGTTATATTTGTACCTTTCTTATGTATCATAATGTTTCTAAAGTGGTGTGCCAAGCTGCAGTCGGCTGCAGACCACTGTACGAATCCAACAAACAACATCAGTTGTTTTTTAGTTAGTCATCACTGTGTTTGCAGCCACTTTTAAGCTACTAAACATGCTTTTTGAGCAACCTGTAGCTGCATTTCCATCATGAATAGTGCCATGAAATTCAATTGTTTTCAACTAAGACATTGCTGCATTTGCTGGGAATTCCACTGAAACCACGTATAATAAGCCACAATATTATCTTTTCCAAACCATAACTGTTTTTTGTGCCTAAACCTTAATACACGTCTACCACAGCACTGTTGAAACACAAAAATCCAATATATATGCCACATAATAATATACAAAAATATGTGATTTGCAGAAATGCACAATGCCAGCAATTATTCTATTGATTCAGTTGGAATATTAACTTTAAAAAATGAAATGACATATCCGGTTCTTACAGCACACAATGCTTTACTTGAATGCTCCAAACAAACCATTATTACAATGTGGCCTTTCATTCCCGAATCCCTACTACTGATATCCTTTTCTACTTGATTTATCTGGCGTGAAATCTTTTAGTGTTTATTTTCCTTCTAAACTGCACCTTGTCAAAGCTTGTCATGCTGGATTTGGACCGTGAAAAGAAGCCTTTGGCTGCAGAAGGCTGCATCTTGGACACCAGCACAACCAACTACACAGGGCAGAATGAATCTGCCTGGTGCAATTGTAGTGATTATGATTATTTTATACAATTATGGTAACGGTCTTACAAAAAGTGTCAGTGATTTTAAGTTTTTCATCAACAGTGTTGTAACATCCACAGAGTTGGTCTCCCTTAATGCTCTCAGAAAGTCTTTAGTGCAGTGAGTTTATATCAGCTATAAGAAATGGGCAAGTGCAATAATCCTTTATGATAGGTTGGTGGGTGCCTTAAAATTGAATATTGTGACACCTTAAATATGCTCTTGGTCAATAGTGTAACCACTGCTCTACATTTGAAAAAGTATATTAAATCGCCATGTAACCATAACCAAATGCAACCATAGCAACAACACCTGATGTTACCAGTTGCCTCTTATTGGTGAGAATGAAAAAAAAGGATGGTTGTTTCAACACAGCCTCTCTGCTTGGCTGCGATGAATGTCCAGGTTACAATTAGTCAGTAGTATAGTTATTTTTAGGGGTATTATTAGATATGCAAGCTTCGAGAGCAGTGAGATCTTTTGATACATGATCATTCCAACATGTTCTCATCCCAAGTCATCACATAATTCTGCTTTGCAGTGGACTTACGCTCTAGGTATCATTCTGAGTCTGCTGTTGACATTCTGGGGTGTCGCTACTGTGATGTTAACAGAAACACACGTTAGAATAATGCTGTACATGGTTATATTTTAGCAACAAAAGCACATGGCATCCAACATCAGGACATCAACAAATGCACATGCTGGCAACAAGGTAACAAAGGCAAGGATTGTTAGGCTTAGACAAAAAGGGCTTCCAGCTGCATATAATGCAAACACCAAAAGTGACTTTTGGCGTTGGCGTCTTATGCCAAATGCACTGCAATATAGCAATGGTATTAGACAAATTAGGAGTGAAAACTGACTTCACACATTTAAAGCAATGTTATCCAACTTATTTTTGATTGTTGAGTCTCATTCCCCAGTCATCAAATATCAGCGTTTTGGGTTGGTGGTTCAGTCAGACCAGCAACTGAACAAACTTGGATTAAAACTCAAAAAGTTTTATAATGTTGCTTTTAACACACACTATCTTGTTCGCAACCAGGGAGCTGGAGCCTATCCCAGCATGCATTGGGCAAAAGGCAGTGTAGTCAGGTGGGTCCTCGTCTCTGGTTGTTAAAAAATATAAGAAAACAACAACAAACCCATGCTCACAGTGAAGGCTGCAATGTCAGTGCTGATAAGTATTGAAAGTTTTCTGCATTAAGGTTTACTAAGAATTTCAATATTTGAAAATCAACATTGAGTAAAAGGCAATCACCTGCTCTTTGCTTTAAGGGCATGAGAGGAGTGATAAATGACTCACATTGCAAACTTAAAATGGCTCAACAAAAAGGCAATTATTTGGAGTTTGCAAGAAATACCTTTTCTCTTGAACTAGAGTTAATTTCTCCTGGGGCAGAGCTCTCTGTTTGAGGTGATCCTTAAAAAAAATCAAGTCAAAGGCCCTTGTGTTTTTACCTCTGAAAGACGATACACTCACTTGTGACTGTAAGACCATTTCTGTAATGAGCAGGCTGAGAATAATAATCACAGACTAAGGAACCTTTTTCATAATGAAGGGCACTTTAGCAGAACTCAGCAGAGCACTTTTTTTTACACGGTATAACATTTCAGAGGACTACAGTAGGAGTCTGACTGTAAGAATAACACAAATGAACAATCTTTTCACCTTAATGCATCAGTATAAGTGATTGATTACTTGTTCTCTTGGTTAATTTAATTGCACTGTAGCAAAAGGGAGAGAACATAATGTCTAACACCATTATTTGAAGCAGACAGGTCTTTTTACCCCTAATTTCTTTACAATTTGATGAATAGAAAAATGGGGGAGTGAGGGCTGTCAGACGGACCAGTCTTGAAATTTTTCGCTACATATGTTGACACATTTAGAGCAGTTACACCAGTAAAGAGGATGTGGGCCAGACAGTTGATACAAATGTTGACATACTGATGGTTATGGTGTTTTCCACAGCTCTTCAACATGAATGAAAGTTGACAGCTTTTTGGCTTTTTTTTCCACCACTGGGCTTGTTTGTCACCAGAACTTGCAGACTTTGGATGTGTATCCCCAAAATAGCTGTGAGCATGAATTCATTTGCAATAGTAACATTTGCAGATATCATCGTGTCATTATCAACTCAACGGGACTGAATGGCTGGAGTCACCGCGCTGTCCACAGGCTCTTTACCCAGAGGGACATCACATGGTATCCATTGGTTATTCACTGTTTGGGACTTAGTCTGTTAGAATGACAGAAGAAAAAACACACTTTGCAGTAGATGCAGTGACATCCTGTTAATCAGAAACGCTTCTACCAGTCCGGTCGGTGATTGCACTAAACATATGGAGCTCATGCTGTTGTAGTTAGAAAAATATATTTCAAGATATATGCACTATGTGAAGGCTTCATCTAAGTCTTATTTACCTCTGTACCCCTTGTTTTAAATTACAGGTAATGTTTAAAACCCTCCTGTGTCTCTCTGTCTGTTCAGTGTGATTTGCTCTTTCTCTCAGCTCCCCCATGTTACCCTAGTCTGGTTGCTTATATTTTCTTTTAGCATTTTTTTATTATACAGTTTTCCACCCAACTAGGCACTCACAAGCATCACACACTACATTCACATTCACACCAATATTCCTTTATTATTCCAAATATGGCAATAATCCAAATTTGATATTGGAATTGTAAACAGCTAATTTCATTTAGACATTCCAAATTAGGCCTCCCTCTGTATGAAGCGTTATTACAGTGGGATATCCCCATTTTAGGAGCGCTCTGTGGACTTGTATACAGCGCATTTGCAACACATTGCCCAAAAACCAACTAGTCCGCAGTTTAAAAGGTCCAGATTTATTACTGAAAGAAGACACAAACTTTTTTTAACATTATGTAAGACTGGAATATCAATATCAAGATGGAGGCCTAGTTAGCGCATACACCCATCAGTTGGAAACCTGAAAAGAAAAATCGTTTCCACTTTTGACACGTGATATGTTAGGGCATGGTAACTGGAGTATTTATGGCTGCATTAAAATGTCAATATTAGTGGAATAGTCATTTTTATCAGCCACATAGACAGCTTAGTAGGAATATTATCTTCAATATTTTGCGCATGTAAGCGTAGTTACTAATTTTACCATTTGTTCTCATCTCATTGATTTAATTTATTTATTTGTATTTTAAAATACTTAAGTTAGTTTTACAAATCCTTTCATTTTTTTTTACCTCTAAATAGCTATGTGCATTTGCCATTTTTTCATGCCTTTTTTCATGCATCATTATTTTGATTTTTTTGCTTCAAAGAATTAAAATATTTTGTTCAACTTTGGTGCCATGTGCCTGATTGAGCAGGGTCCTCAGTTAGAAAAAAAGAGGCACCGGCATGGTGTTGATTGGTCTGAATAACTGGATGGCTATTTAATACACTCTGACAACTTTCTACACCTGAGCAGTCCTGTCGCAATGTCTACTGCTATTTCTGAATTTTATGAGACTGTCGACGAGGAAACCATCTGCACCAAGTGTCAAGAAATGTTTAAATGTGTTAAAATGCCATACAGCTTGTGGCTGCAGTTTCCACATGAGTAGAGGTGTGGATGGGGATCATTGAGCTGTGTCACTTCTGATCAGTATTCATACAGCCCAAGCATGCAGGCTTCCTGTGTTACACCACGTTACAGTACAGTATGTGTCATTCCTCACCTGGTGTTACCCTCAGTGTGACAGCGTGTTTTGGGTGTTGGAAAAGTCAAGCCTCTGTCTCCCGCTGCTTAATGAATCAATGTACCAAGATATTCATAACATATACAACGATGGATGGATTTCAGATAAAGTCTGCATGATGTGCCTCTTTCAGTGCATGGATTTATGGACCATTGCTAAATGATATGCAAGTGATTGTCGAAAAATTGGTTATCCTTCTTTTTTCCAGAGCCAGCTGGTTTAATCTCTGTGAACACATGGGTGCACATGAGGGGACACAGTGGTTGTAGAAGTCTGCCACAAAGCTAAACTTGATGTTACAAAAGTACATGGCAAGAAAGTTGACAAAAAAATGAAAGAGGTCTGTAAAAACAAAATAATTGCCTGAAAGTTATCTTATTTTTAAGTTTAAATCTTTGCTCTCTTATTCTAATTAGTGACCTGATGCTAATGCATTATCAGGAGTTTCAACCCATTTCATCCCAAGTTGACACAAATTGCAGTCGACTTCTGCGTCTCTAAACCACATTTCGGGAATCCTTTTGCATCTGCTCTTTAAGTTGCCGGATGCTGCTAACATGATGTCAACAAATGCATGTAGTGATATGATGCTGCACGTGTTTATGTTTAGACAAGACAAGCACATGGCAATCAACTCTGGGATGATGAAAAAAGCACATGCTGGCATGGATAGTTAGGTTTAGGCAAAATAGGCACATGGTAGGGTGTTGAAAGAAAAATTACAATCAAACAGGAAGTGAACACCGGACTCTCGCATGAAAGGCCAGGGTTTGTTTGATCCATTCACCCTCCTGCCTGCTCTAGAGACCTTTCTGCTCCTTACATTATGTTCTTACCAGCAGCGTTTCAACCTGACGCTGTCCAGTGGCGTATCATGCAGACATGACAGGTTTCATCCAGCCACTCAACAGAAGCTGCATATCCAGCCAGGTTCTCAGCTGACAAGGTCCAGTGGCGTATCACGTGGATGCTAAAGGTGGTTAATGGCGTTGGGATCTTATGCCGAAAACACTGCAAAAATGACAGTATTGACAGAATGTGAACAGGCTGGAAGTTAAGGATTGTAACAGTGATTACAATTCCTCCTGAGGCAAACAGGAATAAATTCAGACCTCTTGTTTTGGGGTTGCTTAACCACAAATGCCACCTTACACTAACTGGATAAGGTGTGTATCAATCACTTCATTTCACCATTTACATACATTTATGTTCCTATGAATGCTTCATGTTGGCAGGCAATATCTTTCTATATCAGCAATATCTCAAAGGTTGCTCTCTTTCAAATTTGAAAGAAGGTAGAAGGAAGGCTTTAGAGTTGGGTTAAGATAAATTTCGGCATTTAACATTGCAGAAAGGAGGACTATAGTACTTACAAACCATGGCTACAAAGGCTAAATACTGTTAACCCAAACACACTTGGTTGCAAATAGGCTGACAAGCAATTTAGAGGCTATTAGTATGAATGCTTCTCTGAAACTAACAGTCAATAAATCTCCTCAAGTGGACATTTCTGTGACTTCGACCTGTGTGTATCTGCTAAGTAAGTTAATTTATGGGACTTAGCATGAGGCAGTCATGATGGTTTAGCTGTAACTCCTTACTGGTCAGGGGGAAAAGAAGAAACCAACACCTGCCAGGGGACAGGTAAAAGCCACTCTTGATGAATGCCTACCCATTGCTCATATCAGGCCACAAAACCAATTTGAAACCCCCAGTATGGTGCCATGATACATCAGGTTAATTTGACGTAACCAATTTAAAGTGTCATTGTGGTGGAGTGATAGATGGCGCCCAGCTTGACATGGCGGGTGAAAACGGTGAAATACACACGTCGTTTATCTCACCTTGCTGCTGTGGCCCGTCCTGCCCTTTATGCCAGAGGAATCTCCCCTCCGATGAGCTCAGCTGAGTAAAGGTGAAGATGTAGTGTGTCAAAGAGATATTGGTCTGATAACTTCAGCATATTTAATTACATTTAAAGAGGTTCCGAATTTAGGGGATTTTCAGTCAAAAGATTATCAGTATTCTGCCTTCACAAAAAAAGCAACAGTTGTAGTGAATCAAATGGAAAGATATTTTTTAAGTGAGGTTATATCTGTAGTCAGTGTATTTCCGACAATAGATGGCAGTCGGTATGCCCCCCCCAAACAAACAAGACTGGGAAAAAGTGCTTAAAAATTAAAATAAATATCAAGAATCATAATTCCATAATATAATTTTAAAAACATTATTACAATAATTATAAATATAGTTTTTATTCCCTGTCTTTTTCCCCCAGAAATCTTTCTATATCTTACAAAACTCTACTTATTTCTTGCAATTTGCAGTACATCATTTATTACCAAGTTGCTGAGTGCATTTTCCAGGTTTTCAATTTTTGTTTTTTGTTTTAAAGAAATTGCACCAATTGACTGACTTGTGAAAGTTATCTGAAAACGGCACAAGAAAAGTGATGCGGCACCAGGTTTCTAAGGTTTAAAATAGATTGATGCAAAACTGGTGGAAACACAGACTGGTTTGCCAAATATAAGTTTCAAGAACTCTGAATAAAACCAGTTCAAGAACTAGAGCAACTATTGTGGAAAAAAAGGGTATAAGAGCCAAGCTTTTGGGTTTGAGCCTGTCATTCTCCAGCCTTCAAAAAAACATCTTTTCACTGCATAAAAGATTGAAATTATGAATGATGCCATCTTTGTTTATTTGAATTTAAAGCTCTCTCATATTATTGCAGGTTACTCTTAAGTGATAAGTATGTATCCAATACTTACAGTTTAAAGTTTTCTTTTCTTCCCCCAAACTTAATTTTGCTGCATTGTGTGTCTTTTTAAAATTAGTTTCAGTTCCAAGGCAACCTGCTGTTGTTACATAACCCACTTTTTTATCCCCAAAATGTAATTAAGATACTGACAGAGCCGAGAAGTTTGAAATAATTCTAATGCTAAATGTGTATACTAGTGATTCACTTTGAAGAAAGAATTCAAAAGTTAGCAACACATAATGAAAAAATTCCTTATCCTGTTTCATCTTCCCAGTGTTCTTGTAAATGGGCTGATCAGAGCAGACAGTCATAATCTCCAAGATAATGACTGTCATAATGACTGACAGTCATTTTCTTCAAGAAGAACAGACAATAGCATCTTGTTTCCGCAGTTCAGCAGTGTTAAGCGTGTTCATTTTTAGAGATACCAGACCCACAGCCTACACAGCAAGCGAAAACAGTGCAATGATTGAGTTAGTTAACATTCCTAACGTTGAAAGTGGCAATAATTTCACAGACCTGTGAAATACCTGACACAAACCTGACTACCGATGGACAAGAGAGGAGGAGAAAGAAAGTGAGTTAACTTGAAAACAATGCTTTTGCATGCATGATTAAGCCCACCGAAATTAATAGGGTCTCATATTTTCATACATGAAATTTCATCCTGCACTTATCCCACGAGGCTGATGCAGACTGCTTGTTCCCTCCTGCATTGAAGTAAATATACGACCCCACCATATTAGCTTTGGCTTTGACTTTGGCCCTGTAGTGCAGACCTTTCTACCTGAGGCCATACATATAACCAACCTCTGCTAATATCAGGGCTTAATACTTACCACTGGCCTGTTGTGCTGTCTCTTTTTGTCTAGCAGTGTTTGGACGACCCCGCTAGTTTTCTAATTTATGTCAAATTAGCATATTTAACACAGTCAGCATGTTAAT
This sequence comes from Plectropomus leopardus, assembly GCF_008729295.1. Taxonomy (NCBI): domain Eukaryota; kingdom Metazoa; phylum Chordata; class Actinopteri; order Perciformes; family Serranidae; genus Plectropomus; species Plectropomus leopardus. Next base: position 2,136,716 of record NC_056477.1, on the reverse strand, counting down.
TACAATACCACACACATAATGACAAATGCACACTTATATTAAGTTTGAAGTTACAGTTATTGTCAGTCCAGCCTTTCATCTGCATTGGCTAACATCTCGATTATGTATTTGCAGCCCACTCACTACTATTTCTGTTCTCATTTCTTTATTTGGAAACTCATCAGCTGATCCCTTAATGACTATTAATCTCCTCTCTATTCACAACAAAAGCTCATTTGGATGGAACTATACATGAAACAGTATAACATAAATGAATCAACATCATGATCACAAGTGAGTCTTAAAAAAACAAACTTTTTGGAAAATCTGTAATAAAAGATGTACCTATAGTTGCCGTGGCAATAAAAAGCTTTAAACAAGCTAAACTTTGCCAGATTACATCTTTTCAAGACCTAAAAAAGTTTGTGATAGAGTGTAGCTTAAACCCATTAACCATGTTATATACTTTCTTTGTGCTATTTCCTCTTTTAAAACCTTTAGCTTTACTGAAGGATTTTTTAGCCTCGTGGAGATTTAAATGCCTCCTAGATATGGACGGACAGTAGCAAACACAATGTTACGAGACATAAATACAAAAGGAATCATTCCAGAGTTCTCATGGGTGTCGCTACATATGTGGAAAGAGAGTAATGCAGTCTACTGCAAGGCTACGTGGGCTGTCAAGGTGAATGTAGCTCTAATTGTATTTTTCTGTGACATCTCTGCATACCAACTGTTGCAGAGAACCTGACAATAAAATATTACACTTTTCTGAGGCAGCATCCAGGATAATCCACAGATCTTACTTGGTACATTGTTATCGTAGATTTCTTTCTATAGTAGTGTGTTATATAGAGAGGGAACAATACTCCAAGGGTAGGTCATTGTCCACAGGGACAGTAGGTGATTTGAGGGGGAGGTGATGGGAGATGTCATCCACCTTGTTAGCCAAATGACCAAAATGTGTCCTCCTTGTTAGTCTGCCATCCTTCTCCACCCTATCCGAGATCACTCATTGGTGGATGGTGGTCTTCAAATCTTCAAGTCCTCAAATAATACACAGACAAAAAATAGCCATCCTCCCGCTGTGGCATGATACATCAGAAGGTGGCGTCAGGTTCTAATGCAGTTTGAAACTATGCAACATAAGGAGCTGGAAAGCCAATATAGGGCAGGCAGGAAAGTCGGTGGATTGGTCCAATTAACACTGTAACAACCCTTTACACTGTTGGCTAGTGTTTTGCTTCCTGTATGAATTTTAAGCCAAACCATGATGTCTTTCCTAAACCATCAGCATTTGTTGAATGAACCTATCCACGTGCATTTTGTTGCCTAAAACTAACCATGTGCACTGGTTGCACAAGAAAATAAACGTAAATAAAAGGTGTTGATATTACCAGATGACAGCAGGCATGTCCACATGCAATGCCCACGGGCGGCATCACTTGAAAATGCGAGTGGACTAAACCGCAAAGTTGCCCTTAAAACATTAAAGGACAGCGCCAGGTAATACTGCAGGTAACAACTTAATATAAGGAGCCCAAGTGAATAG